>NC_134318.1:37297946-37603125 GCF_964195595.1 Calonectris borealis | reverse complement strand
ATAGGAGCGAACTGAACTAAGCTGACCCGGGAGAGCCTCCTGCCACTCCATGAAGCAGCTGTTAATGATGCCTTTGATAATGTGCCATGCTGAAGGGACCGTTACATGATTTCTTTTCTGTATCCAGACGGCCGTGTTTTTAAGCTGATTGTATGTGCCCTCAGGGGGGTTACAATACCATGTTTTCAAACAGAGCCACCATGAAGCACCTTGTGTCACAAACAAGGCTCATTAGCATAGCTCAGCAATTAAACCCGGCTCGGTCTGCTGTCCTGAGATAAAGAACTCCCAATTTATGGCCCGGTTGACTTTCGCTGGAGATGAATTGGCTGACAGCTTGGAGTGGTGACGTTTTGTCTCATGAGTACAGCTGTTCGCAAGGGTGATCTTTCAGAATGTGACTTTTCCACAGACTAACCAAGGGTATTAGCACTAACTAATTACAGGGAGAAGCCAGGGGCGATGGTTTTCTAAGAGTGGGAACATCACAGGCCCCAAACAGCTGGGTAGTGCTAGTGCTCTTCTCTCTTTGAAAACAACAGCCCTGCTGGAGGAGAGCTCCCCATCTGGCAAGCTCTTCTAATTCGTATAATAAATGCAAATGATATTTATCTTATTTATTTTTTACTAGACTTTAATGAAGTTTAGAAGGGACTGGATGCACGTGGCAAGATGTGCATCTTCTCTTCAGAGTGAACGTGTTGTAGTGTTTGATTAGTGATACTGTATTACAGGAGCTGCCTCCACGTTAGTTTGTTTTCAATTTTGTGAACATTGTTTTTAGGAAAGAAGTTTTCTCTTGTTTACTTCTCAGTTCAGTGACTTTTTGCTGTTTGATTTTGGTTCTTTTGGGTTGAATTTATACAGGAAGACTTTTGATGGTTTTAGGTATTGGTGTTGCAGATTAAAAACTGTTCATCTTTGTACAATATTATGCTTGCTGCTCTTAAACAAAAGTAGCTTGAATCCCAAAGCAGCTCTAATCCAGGGATTCTTCATGTAAATCAGGAGATAGAGTGTGCTCCAGGATCCAGCAGGGAGAGAAACACAAAGGAAGCAGTGGAAATTGAGTTACTCCAGGAGCTCAGGGAGGAAAAGGGCACCTGTCAGGGTCAGGTCCTGGCTCAGTTGGGAATTCAGATTGCAGAGAAGTGGGCTCCCAGGGCCCTGCAGTTTAGAAAAATACAGTAGCAAATTTGAGCTGTAGGCTTGTCATCAACATCTTCTTTATAACAGCTGTGGATCCAACATCTTCTTTATAACTGCTTACATCCAGTACTGTCAAAAGTGCAAGAGAATTGCACCTTATAGTAATAGACACAGCGGGATTGCTGCAGGAGTAAACTAGGTGACTGTGTAGGTGTTTGGGTACAAGCGAGCAGGGAAGTATGTCCCTCCGCTTGTTCCAGGAGTTTGTGGTTGGGATTTGGGGCTTCTAAAATGTTAAACACAAGCTTTTGCTGCCTGATACCCCTTGGGAAGTGGAGCGGTGAGGTGGGATTGTGTGTATAATACACACAAACACACACATATATATATATATCTATATGAAGCTGAGTGTGGTAAAGGAAGAAAAGAGTACAGAGTTGAGGACCTGAAGGAGCATTGTGCTAGCCTTCTGCAGCCTCCGGGATGACACCACCTGGAGACCTCCCCTCTGCATCATGTCAGTCTAGTTGCATCAGAGCTCAACTGCTTGGTCCATAAAAGGAATTTCTGCAGCTGTGATGGTCTTTTCCATCTCTGTTGGCATGCTCTCTGTGTAGCTACGGGCGCTAAGAGTCAGACTCAAAACTCAGCACTCTGTTTTTTGGCAAAGGTCAAGGATCCAGCAGTAACAGACTGAAAATCTGGTAGGTAAGCATAGCGGGAGGTCATCAGATACTAAGCTGGTCAGGGTGCATGGGTACAGATGCAGTACATGGAGGGTGTGCTGTTTGCGGGAGAGGAGCTTAGGGCCAAGAAGGTGTCTCTAGATGACTTCTGTCCATCTTGGAAAATGAACTCTTTTGTGCAGTGAATATCTGTACAAGACTTTCTTTTTCTTATTAAAAAAACTTTTCTGTGAGCATGTGGATCCCCATAGAGCTAATTTAAGCCCATTAACAATGGAATCGCTTTTCTTAATTACCCTTTGCAGAATCATCCTAGGATTCCCAGGTGTCCTTGGGCCACAGGTTGAAAACTATCTATACGTTGAAGGGTAAGGTGTCTGATGATGGTGGTTAGGAATATAGAGCACAGCTTCTGAATTAAGGAGGACCTACTGGTGTTTGTTATGTGGTAATCTCTCTCATTTACCCCAGCTTGTAACTCTTCAGGAAACACTGTGTTCTGAGTGAGAGCCAATAATCCATCCCCAGACCAGGTGGCCACAAGTACTATTTAGCTCTGTGTTTGCTGCAGATGACATTGGTTTTGAGCCTGGGCCAAGCAGTGAGCCAACCTGAGGTACCTAATGGTGAGGAATGAGAACGTGAGACTCTGATCTCTGTTTGTTGCCAAATAAATGGCAGCAGGAGGCCTGGTGTGTCTGAGGCTGTAAGATCAGCTTGTGTTGACTCTTTTGGAGCCAGCATAAATGCTGGTTAATCTGCGTGTGGCTACTTTGAAATGTCACTGCTTTCTTGGCAGCGGTGACTCAAAGATTTCTCTGGATGAATGGTGGTGGGGAGGGAATAAACTGTGTACATGGATGGTTAACTGCATGGTGTATCTCTTCCCAAGCACGTAGGATGTACCAATTTCTGTCTCTTTTCATAGCTTGCTGCTCCCTGCCACAGATGCTGGTAAGTGCCTGAGGAGCCCTCAGCTCCATGTTCATGCACATGTTCAGGTGTATCCATATGAAGCAGGGACGTGGCCAACGTGAACACCAAGGACCAGAACTGCCAGGTCCACTATAGCATCTCCCTTTGCTGCTGTGCAGACACAGACATTGGATTTTCTTCTTTTCTTAGAAATAGGTTTTTTTATCCTGTAGTATGTTTGTGCTGGACAGGACTTGCAAAGAACGCTGTAGTTTGCCCATCCAGGAACAGAGAAATCTTGGTGAAATGAAGAGAAAAAAAGATGGAAAATGAGAGGCTGGTCTCTTTTTTGTGACTATGGTACTGAAGGTTTGTCCTAATCCTTAGAATTATTGAACTATTCGTGTGATTAGCAATGACTGTTTCTTGTGGTTTCTAAAAGTGATTTATTTGTGCTATCTAGGGGAAGGCATTTACTGAAGCTAAAGCTGTTTTTAGTGACTCTCTGAGAAATAAGTAAAGTTGTAATGCTAAGTATGCACACAAGCCTACAGAAAGGCCAGGCTTCCTGAAGGATTTCTCAAGGTGACATGAGGAGCCATCACAACCATTCATCAGCACAGTTATGTAGAGGAGCGTTACCTTTGCATGAGCCTGCTGAGGGGCACTGGTTGGCTCCAGAGAGGTCTCTGCAGGGTATTCCCACAGGTCATGTTTGTGGGAGCCTGGTCTCACCGCGACGTGCTCCTGACTCAAGCTTTGGCTGACTTGTAGGCTGACTGGTTTTTCAGATCTGTGTCACTTGGTATTTGGTGGTGTCCATGCTTTGCATTCTTAGTTGCTGCTTTAGTGGCTAATGAAATCGCTGTTCGCAGCCCTGCTTTGTAGCTTCCACGGGAGGTTGTTATTAGTAGTGCGGTTCTGGTGTGCATTTGCTGTGCTACCAGCATGGGATCAGCCGTACAGAGACCACTCATGGAAACCACGATATGTGCAGGAAATGAGAGCATTCACGCTGTGCAAGTGTCCTGGAGTCATGACCAGGACTACAGTCTGAGGCAGGGCCCGCTCTTAGTGTTGCCTTGGCACTTCGGTGTTGAACCTCTCAGTGCTGTGAGACAGGAAAGTGCTGCTGTTCTCTTGGGGAAGAGTTGGGGAACAGGACTCAGACCCAGAAGTAAAAGCAGATTTAAGTGGGTGGGGTTGAGGTGCTGAGATCCCCAAAGGTCTCTCCTGCAGGAAGGAAGAGGTGGGAGCTCAGGAGTTGTAGGCAAGTGTGCGGGCTGGTAGCTATCTGGGGGCCAGGAGCTGCGGGGATTCCTCAGGCTGGCAGGGCAGGATCCGTCCCAGCGTCCCCGGCCAGGGAGCAGGGCAGGCTGGGGGAGCAGGGCAGCCAGGGACAGCCCCCAACCCAGAGCACCAGGCACCTCTGCGGGGACAGGGATGGGCCGAGGCCAGGCCGGGATGTCAGCCTGTGGGTCAGGATCAGGATCAGACCCTAAGCTCCAGCAGCCAAACCTCCAGGAGAGGGGATGATGCTCTCATGGCCCTTACAGTATCCTACTCACTGCGCTACTTCTCATGGGTCCTTAACTTCTCTGCAGACATCTCCAGCAAGGATTTCTTTCTCAAAGAATTTGCAAAATACAAAAGAAGTGAGGAAAATCTCAGTGTTTGGCCGAGGAAAAGATGGGTAACCTCTAATCAGTTGGGGGAAGGATATTTGTCATCCCAAGGTGAGGAGGGGACTGGTGTATATTGATATTGTTACTTCATGCTGCAGATCAGGTATTGCCTGGCAGAAAAGTTCAGGAATTAACAAAAAGCAAAATGGAGACTAGCAAAGCAAGCGGTCTCAGCAAACTCTGCTGAATGTACATTTTTCTTCATTATTTTCTCACTGAAGCGTGATGATGTCTGATGGAGCATTATGGATGGGGAGAAGGAAGGAAATGTTAGCAAAGCCTGAAAACAACAAGCTACTGCTCTGGCTAATGAGGCAAAAAGGAAATTCTGGCTGTAGTGGCAGTGAAGTCCAACGAGAGAGAATTGGGCTTAAGTTGGAGTGAGGGAGTGGAGCTTGCAGAAAGACCCTTACTGGGTCAAACATATAAAACCTTTCACTTTACAGCTTCTCCCCGTCTTCTTATCTAGAAAATGAACATTCACGTGGGCGTACGACTCACACCCACCCACCGCATGGATGGCATGCACATTCGGCTATGGTGAAGGTGACTGCTATAATTTGTCATGGTTTTGATCCAAGGATCTTTCTAGTCTTTGGAAGATGAGGAAGACTAGAAATCAACCTCTTATTGCACACCTGGTAAGAGCTGGAGACAGGCTAGTCATCCCACACACCAGATAGAAATACATAATTTTTCACTCAAAGCAGTTTTGTGAAGAGATGTCTTGACCTTTTTAGTGTAATTGTGAAATCACAAAATGGTAGATGAAGGCTAAGACGCTCTGCCCCTGTGGCAGTAGTTTCTTAATTGCATTTTGGACAGATATGGTCAAATTTTCTTTTGAGTGTCCCAGAAATCACTGTTGGAGAATGATTCCCTGGGGCAGGACATGCACCGTAGCATACTCAAGTTTTGGGCCCACAGCCTCAGGGAGCGAGGATTACATCTACTGCTCTGCTGCATGCTGCAGCATAGCTTGGATCTTATGGTGTGAGCTTCAAACCAGCCCAGTCTGGGTGCACTCAGCACAGGCTGCAGAAGTGCCTGGAGATGTGTTCAATTTGAAAACTGTGCCAGTTCTTCTCCAGTGTCTCAGAAATCACATCAGTCCCCAGGGTGTTGACTCTCTGGCTGGTTTAAAACAAGATGGGTCAGAGATGCACCTATGCTTGGTGGGCTGTGAGGTTGCAGCGCCTGGTCAGGAGCTGGTTGCAGGTGCAGTAAAAGAGAATATGTTGCTCTCTCTGGTGGTTTTTCTTACCGAAAACAGAGAGACAGACACACACAGGACTATTATCACATACTGATGGGCTGAGCATTTAATGCTGGTCATTTGTGGACGAGAGGTAAACAAGCACTCATATCACCATTGGCCATATCAGGTAAAACACAGGAATACATAGTTTGGATCTGGCACTGCTGAGTTGCCAAGTCCCCTCGCTGGCCATTCCTGTGGCGCTGCAGGGAGAGGGCTGTGCTGCCAGCCTGGCATTCGTCCAGGTAACCAAATTCATCTGCTAAATAGGACAGAGTGGCTTGCGCAGACTCAGTTATAAGCTGGACAAAGTCTTACTGGAGTTTAGCGTGCGTGAGCCTCCCAAGCCTCCTCCCCGCAGCTCTCACGCTCGGTGATTTTGGAATTCCACACCAGAACGTGGCTACAGAGTTAAACACCAGCTGGGTGTCATGTGAAAGGGAGGGAGCTTGGAGCAACTTGACAGCCCCGGATATAACCGGCAATCTTGAATTTCATATTCCTTTAGAATGAGGAGATCAAAGAGCTGTGATTTGGAAACAGCCAGCAGCTTGTCATGGTGCATTAGGCGTGAACAAGAACCCTGTGTCCAGGTGAAAACGGCTTTTGTGTGATTTGGTATGTGGTTTTAGGATGGGAATCCCCAAATGCCCAAGGATTAGGCACACAATATACAAGCGCTCTGCAGGCTGGTGGAATTTGCCACTGTGGGTTACATTCCCCAAAACAGAGAATGGCGAGAGAGGCACTCGTGGGGCTCAGATGGGGACAGGTGGGAATGGCCAAGGGGGTGCTGAGTTGCAGTTGGCACCTCTACCCCAGAGGCAGGTGCTCAGTTTGGAATCACATCTGTTTTGAGCTTACAGCTGTGAGCTGTCTGGTGGAGCTGGGAAAGGCAGGACTGGCCTGAGACCATTAATGAGAAGAGAAGGAGGAAAAGGCACATAGCTGCTATTGAGTCTCCAGGAACACAGCAGCCGTGTTAGTGCTATCCTCCACCTAGGCTCATGCTTCCCTGCAGGTGGACTGGGCTTCAGGTAAAGATGAATATGCAACTGTTGTACCCATCTATGCATGGATTTCTTTCCTAAAGTCTCTCCAGGTTTCTTTTCCATGTGTTTATGCAGTCTCTTTTTGAACCCATGTCATAGAATCATAGAATTATAGAATGGTTTGGGTTGGAAGGGACCTTAAAGATCATCTAGTTCTACCCCCCCTGCCATGGGCAGGGACACCTTCCACTATACCTGGTTGCTCAAAGCCCCATCCAACCTGGCCTTGAACACTTCCAGGGATGGAGCATCCACAACTTTTCTGGGCAACCTGTTCCAGTGCCTCACCACTCTCATAGTGAAGACTTTCTTCCTTATATCTAATCTAAATCTACCCTCTTTCAGTTTAAAGCCATTATCCCTCATCCTATCACTACATGCCCTTGTCAAAAGTCCCTCTCCAGCTTTCTTGTATGGCCCCTTCAGCTACTGGAAGGCTGCAATAAGGTCTCCCTGGAGCCTTCTCTTCTCCAGGCTGAACAACCCCAACTCTCTCAGCCTGTCTTCGTAGGAGAGGCGCTCCAGCCCTCTCATCATCTTTGTGGCCCTCCTCCGGACTCGCTCCAACAGGTCCATGTCCTTCTTATGTTGGGGGCCCCAGAGCTGAACACAGTACTCCAGGTGGGGTCTCACGAGAGCGGAGTAGAGGGGGAGAATCATCTCCCTCGACCTGCTGGCCACGCTTCTTTTGATGCAGCCCAGGATACAGTTGACTCTCTGGGCTGTGAGCACACATTGCCAGGTCATGTTGAGCTTCCCATCAGCCAACACCCCAAGTCCTTCTCCTCAGGGCTGCTCTCAATCCATTCTTTGTCCAGTTTGTGTTTGTCCTTGCGATTGCCCCGACCCATGTGCAGGACCTTGCACTTGGCCTTGTTGAACTTCATGAGGTTCGCACAGGCCCACCTCTCAAGCCTGTCAAGGTCCCTCTGGATGGCATCCCTTCCCTCCAGCGTGTCGACTGCACCGCACAGCTTGGTGTCGGTGGCAAACTTGCTGAGGGTGCACTCAATCCCACTGTCCCATATACACTCTTAGTGTTCACATCCATGGGATTATAAGTGGTGACAGCGTGCTGAAGTCTTTCAGAGGGACGAGCCTGGAACGCCAGACTTTATGAGAGATTTCTGTGCTTAAGTCACCTCTGACAGGATGCTCAAAAGTGCTTAGTACAAAGTCGGAGCTCTGCTTTTATTAGATCTGCAGGTGCTGATATGGCCATTTAACGGGAGTAAAAATAACTTAAGCAAAAGATGTCCTTTTATTAAGCCATCACTATATCTTAGGTAAAGTGTTCTTATTCTATAAATAGATGTCACTTTGCCCTAGGAACAGCCCGGCATTTTATTAACATTGTCTCTTTACTAGCACCTACCACCTATTCTGTAGTGCTAAATTGGGAAAAGCTCTTAACTTTTATACCCTATCTCAGGGGTTTTGCTTTCAAGTGCCTGTAAGAGCATTGCATTTGGTATAAGGTCCAGTTATGACTTTTTTTAATGGACACTTTTTGGTTTTGTTTTGACTTTTTCTCTCCCATTGACTTGCCCTGCTACAGAAAATAACAGCTGAATTACATTTGGCTTCTCCTGCTTCCTTTCTCTTTGAGATGAGGTTACAACGACCTCATCTACCTAAATCAATAATCTGCACCCAAATCTAATAAAGATCTAGCAAGGCCTGTAAAATAGCGTGCAGCCCAGATGGAAAGGGAGGTCCTAATGTCCAATCCACTCATTAGCTATTTATCAACCATTAACGATGAGAATAGGAGTTGTGTGTGGGGAAAAGGACACAAAAGCAAGACAGCAGAGAACCTTCCTGAATATGAGGAGGAGACAAAGACTATGAAACACATGTGCACAGGTTACAGCGTGACACTGGCTGGGGAGAGGGAGGTACCTAAAAAGTGGAATTTCCATGGGAGTTTACTTGCAGAATCCCAGATTCAGCGTCTTCAAGCTACTGTATGAGAGAACATAATGAAGAGCTGAAATACATTTGGCTTCCCATCAGCTGACCCTGCATCCCTTTACAGATGCGAAAGCACTAAACCAAAAAGCAGTATTTCCTGAAACGGAATATTATATCTCCTTTTTTTTCAGTAAAAGAGAAATTGCCTGTGTGATCATGGACCCGTTACTTGATTTGTGGCAGAGTTAGGAAAAACCTGCAATTTCCCAGTTCTTTGCTTTAATACCAAGACTTTTCTTTCAGCTGAAGGAAATGAACACATGAACTGGCCATCAAAGATTTTTTTCACCAAATTGCTGGAGCACAAAATTAGGCAGGAAGCTAGGGCGAGTAGAGAAATATAATTTTTCATCACTGTTTATGGAACAGAAACTGGCTTTGTGACAAAATGGGTCTTTTCAATACTGTTAACAACATGTTATTTTGTATTTGAAAACTGAAGCCACTCTTTTTTTTGTTTTGTTTTTCATTTAGCTTTAAACGAAAACAGTTAGTGTTTTAGTGGTTAAACAACAGGTTTGAAGCTTTCACACTTTTTTGTAGGAGGCGTGTTAATATTTGTTGGAGCTGGGAAAGATTTTTTTCAAAAGCTGGAGCAGTAGAATAAACAGGAATTCAGCATCTCTGGAGTTTGTGGTATGCATAAATACAATAACGTTCCATGAAACAATATTTCAGATTCCAGCCATGCAGAACATAGTAGCAATTCCAAAGAAAACAGGAAATAGAAGTAATTAGTCAGACAGGAGGAAGAATCCCAAACATTGCTAGGATACCAAATGCTTTACAAAACAGTAGCCAAAAACCTGTCTTTAAATCTTCTTTGAATATTCTTTGAATCTTGCTCTGCAGGTGGAAAGTCAAAATCAGTTGCAGTAAATTTGTATTCTCTTTAATGAATGCTTCAAATTTATTTACTAAATAGTTGCAATCAATTTTTTCCCCTTCTGTAGAAGGAACTATTCTGCGCTCCATATATCTCATCTAGATACCCTGCGCTGAAGGGAGCACAGCTACAGCCAGGGGCTCTTTCGCAAGGCGGGTGTGGGAGGTCAAGTCCCTCTCCCTCTTTAACAGCATCTCCTGCCGCTCGAGCTCTGCTGTGTGTGGAGGGGAAGGGTGCTCCTTGCAGGGCTGGCCCTTGCTATGAATGGAGACAGCTGTGCAGCATTTTTCAAGATGAACTGAGAAATCCACTGCATCCTTTGCCAGTTTGCTCTTACTGTTTAAAATCTGAACTGTATTTTCTATTTGAAGTTGTCTGGCTTTAGCTTCCAGCATGGGTTCTTGTTAAGCCTTTCTCTGCTAGATTAAAGAGCCCTTTACGACTGGTATTTTCTCTCCATGGAGGTGCTTAATACCCTGTAATCAAGTCACCCTTGGTCTTCTCTTTGATAAGCTAAACAAATCCTGCCCGACAAATTTCTCACTGGAAGCAGTTCCTCCTCCCCAGCCTTTAAATCATTTTGGTGGCAGTTTTCTTCATACTCTCAAATTTTTCGATTTCTTCTGGGATAATACAGATCCCAGAGTTGTGCATGGTCTTTCTGCATTAATCCCACCATGGTTTACGGAGGAACACAGCTGCAGCCCCACAGCAGTGCCAGGGGAACACATATGCTGAGCTGTGTGACTACAACTGCAGAGGTGCTAGGAGAGGCACTTTGTTCCCATGTAGATTTGCAAGGCTGTAGGCATCGCCTGCATTCCTTGTCCCTCGCTGTATAACTGTAATAAAAGCATTTTTTGTTAATGAGCCCAGCTTACCAGATGAGTCATTTAACTGTATGATTTCCTGTGTTTCTCCAGGCAGGAGTAGGGCAGCAAACCGTTCTGCTCAGACTTCAGGTTTCATTTCTGCTTTTTGGATTCCTTTTCCTGCTGGGTTTCCTTATATTTGTCTCCCCCAGTGCCAATTCTGTGCTTAGATTTTCTGGATAAGGGCTGGTGAAGATGAGCTGCTTCTGACCATACCCCTGGGAAAGCCGTGGGTTGTCCATAGCTAGAAGGACCACTTTTGCAGAGCTGTGGAAATAGCGTCTTTTAAGGAGAGACTTTAGGAAGGGAGAGATCTCCATGAGCATGGCTGGATATGGTTTAGCAGAGAAAGGTGTTGGACATGGAAGGGGGAGCTTGGCAGTCATCCTATGACACATCAACCTTTCCTCTGTATTATGTCTTGAGGTTTTACAGCCAGAGGTTCTCCAGGTGGTGCTCAATGAGGAAGGACCCCACAGTGTGCTCTGCAAGTTCTGCTGTTTCGTCCTGGTGAAACACGTCCTCTTTTTTGATTTAGTGCAACTAGCTCTGCTGGTCGCTGCTCTGTACCTAGCAGGGTTTGCATGCCTCACAGAGATGTTTTGGATAAAATGTATTCACTTCCTTCTGCAAATATGCTCATGTTTGCATGATAAGTTTTCTTCAATTGACTTTTTCCATCAGGGCTGCAAGGGTTTGTTTTTTTTTCTTTTTTCCCTGGAGCAGTAAATCAACAGGCTGTGATTAAAGAATTTAAGAAGCTCCTTCATTTGCCAGTCCAAAATTTAATTTACTGAAGCATCTCTAACTAGCTGGCAGCTGAATCACACATTTTGTCTTTCTCTTCTCCTTTACGGAGTGGGACAGAAGACCAGAGGCACCATGTTCAAAGACTTCCAACGCTGCTGAATTTATATATCAGCCAAAGACATGTGTGGTTGTTCCCCCTGCCTCTTTCAGAGGAAGGTCTTTTTCACTACATAGCTCTAGACCTGTGTTTTTCCATTCACTATTTGCTACTGTTGTTCTCCTTTTGTTTCCAAAAAGAAAAAAAAAAGAAAAAAACAGATGGCTTTAGTGTTGTTTACCCCAGGAAACATTTTGAGCATTCAGTAATAAAACTGGGAGGAAATCCTTCACTTCCTTTATGCCTCCTAGCAAGTAACCACATCAATATGAAGTGAGGATGTTTTTGGGTACTGACCCAGTGTCACCGATCAAAACACAGCCATAAATACTTTCAAGATGCAGTCTTGAATCAGGCTGGTAGATGAGGAAAAGCCACTTCTGTTTTGGAAAGGAATTCTTTCCTTCTGCAACCGCTTTCTAAATTGCATTGACATTTAGCAATTAACATACAAAACTTTTGTATCCGCAGGATCATTTTTCATGTCAATAAACACATTCTTTTGCTTTTCAGTGCAATGTTTAATAATTCTCATTTCCTATAGTGGAAAAGAACCCTTGTACTTTATTTGTATTACACAAATTACATGGAAGAAACAAAGCCATATCTGATCACAGTTATTAAATTAAGAACATTTGCATAAATCCCTTTTTCTTTTTTCCTAATCTAGTTTGCTGTTGGTAAACAGTGTGTTATCTAGGTTTAGCAAAGCATTTGGTTTCTAGCCATATTTTTGCTTTCCCTCTGTCCTTTTTGAAGTTCACTTGGCAGGCAAGGTCTGCTTCTCCTAAACTATCTGTCATCACAAAAAGTGGATTCCAGCTTCAGACAATAAATGAGTTGCTATTCTAGATTCACGGGCTGAACTGTCATTAAGTCACTGCATCCCTGCTCTGGGGTTTTAGGACGTGTCTCTGTTCCAGCCTGAGGCTCTGCTCTGGGAGCTCCTTTGGGAACTCTTCATAAATTGCAGAAAGTTAAGCGGAAAGTTCAGTGGTGTTCCCTGTCTCTGGGTGGGTCGCGGGGCAGGGTGTGCGAGGGGACGGCTTGCTGTGCGGGACGGCTGCTTGGCACCACTGTAATGGAAAAATGACTGTCTTGTCTCCATGGGGGCCCCTCAAGTTTCCAAATCTGAGCGACGCTATTGCAGTCAGCATTGAAGAGAGGAGAGAAGAATAAATGAAGAATGATTTTTTTTTTTTTCCTGCCTGGAAGGGAGTGTATGTGTTGAGAGAAATGATCCTTCAAGAACTTGGAGACCCGGTCCTATGGAACAGGAGATATTAGAAATACCTGAAATACCCATGAAATTTGTGTGCTTGGCAAAGTGGGACCCTGGTTCATGGCTTGTTCTCTAGGTACTATGAGATTTGTGCTATGTCTTTTTACACCACGAGCAACCTGTGGTGGCACAGTGAATGTTGGCATCTGCTAAACTTCTTAGCTGGAACCTGCAGATGCACACAGAGCGTTGGTGGGAGTCTCCAGTTACCTTTTTTTCCTTTCAGGTGTCCCTGGCTTGCTCGGGCTGCTGAAAGGGTTGTGGATTTGAGTGGATGATGTATAAAAGCTGGGGCCTTCTCAGGGCTGGTGCTGTGTGCAGGGTTAGTTAGAGTTTCTGAGAGGTTACTTGTAAGAGGTTTTGGTGGCTCTGTGGCTTCTTTCCCAGTGCAACCTGCCTTGCAACAACTAGACTTCATTCCCCTGCAACCACCTTCTGCTGCTCTCCTCCCTTCTTGGAGAAGTCCTTCTTCCCCTCCCCAGCTCTGCTGTTGGTTATTCATTTTCAGTATTATTTCTTTCTTTACAGAGGAGGGAATTCAACAGGGATGACTTCCAGTCCTGAGTGACAGAGGTTTTGTAAGGAATGAAAATGTGTTTGGCGCTTTTGACTGTAACATTGATGACTATCTTATAAATAGTAGCGCTTCCCCCTGCTACTCCAGGAAGCCCTGCCAGATCCCAGCCTCGAAATCTTTTCCTTTAAAAGCTTGTTATTTAGTTGCTAGCTTACTTTTCCTCACTGATGATGCAACGGACTTCAAAAAAAGATGGTGGCAGCCATGGCGAACTTGCCCTGCTGAGATGTGCGCATCCCCCATGAGATGTACTCACATTGCTTTGGCCTTGAGCTTGCTCCCAGGCTTATGTGTACACAGTGTCGTGCTGGCTGCAGCTCCTGGGTCCGACTGCTCTGTGTCAGAGGTGGCTGGTGTTGGGGTGATGGGCTGGGCTGCCTTGCAGCCCCTCGCTCAGCCAGGGCTGGGGTCTGTCATGTGTCCCTTCCCTGCCCCATGACGTGGAGCTCTGCCTCGTTGCGTGGGGGAGAAGGAGGAGGTTAGACGTGAGTGAAATTGGACAGGTCAGGGAGCTGAAGCTATCTGGACAACACGACCTCCAGCCTTGCAGGTATGGTTTGTGCATTTAGGTGTCAGGTTGAGTCTCCGTGGTGTCTGCAGTTTGGGGCTGGAATAACTGGGCACCATGAACACAGCCAGCTGGTGGACAGCCCGCTTCCCGAGGGCTCAGTGTGCTTAGAGACCAACCTCGCAGGCTGCCAGAGCGCACCCTGAGTGCCTGGTGAGCCTGTGACACAAGGAGGAATTGCCACCAGGAGGGACTTGACAAATCCTGGAAAGAAGGGTTTAAGTTTTTGTGAAAGGAGAGAACCTACATTTGTGGAGTCCGGTCCAACTGCCTTTAAAGGCAACAGGCTCACATTGATTTAAATGGAATCTGGATTGGCCCTTAGTAAATGAGATCATTTGCCTCAAACATGAGGCAAAACTGAAGCCTTTGTTTATTTGCCGCAATGGAGCCTAATTGTTGGTGGGGTCCCGGAGACAGAGAGCCAGGCACTTAACTTGAAAATGACTTTACTGCAATAATGTCATTACATTTTATTGACCAAGCATTTCCACAAGTGGTGAAAGGGGATTATTGGGAAATTGGGATGAATGTGCATTATGTCACTTTTGAATCATATCCTGTACGCGGGAAGATGTAAGCCCCGATTAAAGTGACCCACCAGGCAGAGGGGGTTTGTTTGTAGTAGCTGTACTACTGCATGCATGGGAGCTGAGGGCTGCTGTGATGAAAGATTTTAGTGGGAAACTACAAAGCCATATTAGAGGAAATGCTTTCAACGTATCTAAATCAAGATGTATGGGGGTTTATTTCTGCCTGTGTTACATACCCCTGAGCTCTTTTTGGCCAACTGATAGTCATTAGACAAAGCTGTATCGCTTTGAAATTTATTTATTGCAGGGCTGTGGCTTAACTGCTAACAGAATAATATTTTTCCTCATATGTAACTTATAATTTGTTGGATGTGCATTCAGCTCCTGTCATGGATTAAACTTCCAGAGAGGTGTGCCGCTGCTCTCCAGGCACTTACAGCCTTCAAATGGCTGTTGAGCACAGCCAGATGCAAAGCGTTAGCACAATTGCTTGCAAAGGCCTTTTCTCTTGCATCCACACTCAGCTAGGAAATGAAATACAAGATCACTGTGACATCAATAAAACATGCTGTCAGCAAGACGTGTAAGCTACCTGGAAGCTGAATTCCATTTACAGGTGGCAGCGGAGTATACTTTATGCATTTTTTTCCCCAGGAATCCCTTTCTGTGATTGATTGCATTTGTGTTACGTGAATCTCGTTTCCATTTCTGGCATTTTTATAAGGCTTATGAAAGTGAGAGATATTAAACTGGGAGGTTTAAGGAAAATGGTTTTCAGGCAGAAACAATAAGACTGGAAAAGATTTCCTGTGTTTGTTAATATTTAGCTGGGCTTGGGTCTTTAGGTCCTAATACTTTGCATTGGAGGCTACTCTGGAGTTTGTTGCTCATAGGAAAGTCTTTTGGTATATGTGTCTAAATATACCAAAATATTTCTCACCAAAACCACCTAAATGACTTTTCCCACACTTTTGTGACTTTGATTGCGCTGAATATGCCCAACTTCAGTGATTCTTATACACAGAAATTCCTGGTATGGTCATCGTAAGACATATGTCCTGATCCTCCAAGATTGGTGAAATGAACAGTGTGAGGATCTAAGGAAGAGCTCGGGGCCAGAGCAGAGAGCTGCGGAGGAATAGCCTTGCAGCAAGTAATGCTAGGTTTCTCATTTCAACAAAATTTCTCATTCAGTGCCAGAAGTGATTCTGTTGGATGTTGTCATTGCAAAGTAATAACATATTCTCATCTTCATTTGAAGTTGGTAAAGCAGAGGCACATACCTCCCACTGACTTTTTTGGGGGAGGAGAAGAGAACGACTGAAAATCAAGTCCCTTTTATTCAGATACTTAGAATATGGGTTAAATGCTCTAGATAGTGCACATAGAGCTAAGTGTTAGTAAGATGATTGGTTTTCTCCTCAGAGGTCATGATTAATAAATAGCCTTCTGTTCCTGTTTCTTCTGCACTTAATCTCCTCCTTGAGACTAGTAGTGATCGTCTCCCCCTGCCCCACATGAGCTGTCCCCAGGCAATGTGGCAGTGGAGGGCTCCATGCCTGCGTCAGCCTGCGCTCCTGCCCAGGTCTTGCCCATCTCTTCGTCTGCCGGGGCCGCTGGACTTGGGCGAGCGCACTGTTTGTGTTTGGCTCGCAAGGGCACCCATTGCTAAACAGTTTGTGCAGCCTAATCCATGTTTGTGGCAGGAAGTCTCACATCTCCCAAAGTGACGTTTCATCTAATCCATTTCTGGCTTTAAGCAGATTATCAGTTTCTTTCACTGAGTTTCTGTTTTTGGAGAAATAAAAGGAGACTCGTAGAGGAGTGTGCCGCTAAGATTTGTGTGTGTGTGTGCATTGAGGATTTATTTATTGGACTTCTAACCATAAACAGTTTAATGTTTTTGAGTTACTGCTCAGTCTCATTTAGTTTGGTTGTGACCTTGAGCCATACATTTCCAGGGCTCTTGCTAATGGACCTTTTAAATGATGACAATGAAATACACCAGGCCCTTTGATAAGGGGACTGTTGCCACATTGCATATTATTTTAATGTTATTCTACAAAATAACCATTATAATATCGTTATTATTTTTTAACTTTGGTTTTATTTTGTCACACCAACATTACAACAATCTACATCTAAAATATTTCCTCATTTGTGCAAAGCACATTTCTCTGCCAGGGGTAATGAAATGACCAAGCAGTGACCCTCATTTTTATGTTTCTCCTACTGTGAAGAGGAATTGAAGATGAAATGTAGAAGCTAATAGCTGTGCAGCCCCGGTGAATCTAGCAAATCTAAAGAGCCCAGCCATGGGATACATTTAAATATTAAAGCAGTTTTTATGTGCTCTAAACAATATTTGATGCAGCTCTCAGTATGCTTTAATCTGCCTAAATGGTTATTGTGTTATGTGTCCTAGCTGTAAAACTGTCTAGCTCTTTCGTGGTCAGGATACTTTTCCCCACTGCAATTTAGATTGGACGTGGATAAACATAAAGGACCATTTTCCAAAATGTCTCTTGTACAGGTTAATCCTGCATGGAGCAGGGTGCTTAGAAACCATTCACATTCATTCAATACTTTCTTCCCAATGTGCATCGTGACAATTGCTTGTAGGGTAGGGAGGGTGCTGGTTTTTTGAGGGGAAAAAATAAGAGGAACTTGACACAGTTCAGTCATGCAGGGAGAGTAGCATCTGGCAAGGTGCTGGGTGTCTTACTTTTGCCTGGCTACAGTGGGAGTTGTGTGTTTGCATGTTCGAAATGTTTTCTTGCCAGCTTCATTACTGAACACCAGAAAATACCTCTTTTTTTGGTGAGATTCTTATCACCCGTTTGCCTTTGACAGTTTTTTGGGGTGCAGGAGCTCCTGTTGTGCCGGTGATCAGTGCTCAGGGCTGCCAGGACGCAGCAGTGCCCTTGGTGAGGATGCAGCTTGCCTGCTCCCACCAAGCAGCAGCAAAGCTTTGGGGCTGAAGCAGGAAAGATGAGGCAGGAAAACCTTGACTAGTGGCTTTTTCTTGATTGCTGGCTTGCACGGAAACAAACGAACACAAACGTCTTAATTTCCTCTGTGCCTCAGTCCATTTTGGCTGGCACATTTGTTTTGGAAAGCAAAATGCTTGCTGGAAGTTGGCTGCTTCAGCTGACGGAGCATCTCCAGGTAGAGGCATCAGATTAGAAGTTGTTGTTTGCATGCATCAGGACTGCAGCTGAATTTCCTGCAGGTCTGTATCTCTTGTGGGGGTTATTCAAGGCTTAAAAAGGTGCAGATGGATTTTTTTCCTGGTTTTGCAGCCTTCCTAACAGAGCTCTCCAGTGTCCATTCATGACTGAGCTCAGGTTGTATTGTTTTCCTAGAGGCAGCAATAATTTCTTGCCTCTTTTCTAGCTGCCTAATTCATGTTCATGAGAAGTGTAGAAATCCCTTTGCCATTGCTTTCTCTCCCAAATGTGGTTGAAATAGGCTAGTGACTTCAAAAGTGAAAAAGGATGCATATAAAGCCTTATTATTTCTTATTTCTTTAGGAAACCGAGGTAAATATGGAGAATATACACATTCTGCTTTTTTCCCTCCTAATTATTCTAATAAAAAAACCACCACCACTTCCTCTCCTCTCCTCCCACTTCCCCTCCTCTCCCTCCTACCCCTGAAGAAAAAATCCAACCCGCAGCATAGTGTGGTTGTAGTAGTAATAAGGGGACAGAGCATGTAGTAACCTCTGGGAATGGGGTTTCTGAATTATCCTGAAGTCTTGAAATTACTTTAGCGATCTCTTTTAAATCCCAAGCGGGCAGTGATCCATATTGTAAACCCTTCACACGTAATTTGACACAATTAGCAAATTCTGCTTCTGAGACCATCTTGTGACTTGTGCTGAAAGCGTTTCCTACGGAGGGGCTGTGGGCTGTCTGAGTCCGGGCTGAGGAACGTGAATCAGCCGTGGGGGAAAGCTGATATTGTCCAGCTTACCCCAGGCCAGGATGATGTTGATTAAAGAAAGTCTAGTTTATCCACTGTCAAAGGAGATGTTTCCCTGTTTATGTTCCAAAAATAAAGCAGAACATCGCACACAACTCCAGTGCAGGTCTTTTCTGGACTCTGAGTTACTTTTTGGTCTAACCTGTTTTCCTTAAACAAAGCGATTTCCCGATTCCTGTAACTGACCTTCCTATCGCCGAGTCGAATGATCTTTGTCAGTATGACTCTTTTATGATCTTGCTAATGAACTTTCCATTTTATGCTTCTTGTCTGATTAGTAATGCCAGAGATTTAACCAAGCAGAGATAATTCATTAGTCTGAGCCATAGCTCTGAGGGCACGGTGTCAGACCCTCCCTTCCCGCTCCGTGCACTCCATTAGTTTCTCTGTGCTCTGAGATCGCCTCCATTTTTTTCTGAGGGAAAATGCAGAAGTCTTCTCCTACTGCAGATTCTTTATGCATTGGTCATTCTTGACTCATTGACAGTGAAATTCATAGGATCATTTTGGAAACTCTTACACAGTGGTTTTTTTTTTTAAAATCCATATTAAGTTTCATGCAGATCAGTGGAAACAGAAAAAAACATTCATGGACTCTGACTTGCAGTGTAAAAAAATAAGTGATTAATTGCAGTTTGTGGATGCAGCTATGATTATTTATGCTACAGTTCCTTTCCTTTTTGATGTTGTTTTAATTTGCAGCCCTTAAAATTCAGAAATGAAATATTTAATGTTACTGAGTAAGTGTTGAAGTCAGTGTACTGTAGAGAAGGAGGAAGATTTCTATGAGAATGACTCTGTATATGACTCAGTGTGTTGGTTTAATCTTGTGCTTCTTGTCTGCTGATCCCAGGGGATTGTCTCCTTTCTAGAGGTGCTTTCTGGGATTGGGAAGTAGATGCTCAATGGATTAATGTACGTGCATGCTGCTGCCACGTCTGCACTGGGTTACTGGGCTGTTAAGACTTTGACCGTTGCTTGGCCACACTCTTTAGCAGGTTGTATCAGTTCCACGTTAGAAAGCTAGCCAAATAGGTAGGTTGGTGAATAGGCAGCAGCTGGTGTGGTGGGGATTTCCTGACAAAGGGATTAAAACCGTGGAAGGATAGGTCTCCTTGCCTCTGGTGGTAGAGTGGGTTCCTAGGGTGAAACTGGCTACAGCAGGGAGAAGAGCTGGGGGAAAGGAGGAAGGACTCACTGGCAAAGCAAAGTCATGTGCAGGAAAAGCAGGAGCAATCGTAAGGGAGATACCTTGGAGTGCTGTGGGAAAGGCCTGTAGACACTGTTATTTGAATGGTACGGATCATACCATTCATATATACTCATATGGATTGTGTCACTTTTTCAGGCTAAAGCAATGGAAGACCTTTTTCACTCAACTCTGCTCACAAGAAGTGTGTCTGCTACTGCAGTGTTCCTGGTGTTGCAGGAAAGATCAGCTTAAGCTTCTGAAAGATGTGGGAAAGAGATCGAGGGCTGGGACCTTTGGCAGTGGGGCTTCTTTCTTCTGGAAAGGAAAGCAGAATTGGACTTTGTACCAACTCTACCAGAAAGGCTGGAGTCAGAGCAAGTGGGACCTTGCAGGGAGCAAGCATAGATACGGGCATGGGTAGTCCTCCGTGTCAGAACCTGCAGCAACAGCCAGGTGAGTTTTTGGCAGGAAAATCTCTACTGAGGCAGTTTGACTGCTCTAGTACCTTTCTCTGGACCTTTTTATTAGCTTTTGCTCAATTTCATAATCACTGCAAATCGGGTAGATTCACTGGAGTCACTGAAGTACTACCAGATTGTGCCAATAATGATTTAAAAGTTATTTCCTCATAAGCAGTGGGTGCAAACCTGTATTCCTTGTGTACCCACAACTACCAGAAAAAAGTCATCATTAATCTGTCAGTGACATGGTCATTGCAGCAGACAAAGAGACTTGGGAGATTCTGCACAGAATGCCACGTGCTTATTAGCTCCACGAAATTCATACATTTTGCAGCAGGGACACAATAAAAATTGTCTCTTGCTGCTGGTTTTCCTTCCAGTGTACAGCATGCAGGTGTTAGCAGGACATGCCAGGCAGTACACGTCGGGATCTCTTTGTGATTATTTCCCCACTGCCTAACATGTGCCCTTCTCACTTATACTGCTGCTGCTACAGAGGGTAGACAGGATCTAATTAAAGACAAGGAGGGATGGATCTGCATATGTTGCTTGTGTTTGGGGACTGTCTGGCTCGGAGGAGTAATAATTGGCTACAGGGCCTTTCACCTCTATGGCATGGCTTTGAATGCAGATCAGCTTAGTGACTTTTAATGTCATTACCATGTGACAGCTGTTTTCCGTGTGAAATTAGCTGGTAGTTTGAGTGCTCCTTCTACAGGAAGCCAATATCAGTAATTACCACATCAAATGGTGCTATTAGCATCGTTTAAAAATATATATAATTTGAAATTTAATTAATATGCTTCAAGTATACATATTGGCATGTGTTGTAACAACATTGAAATCAATATAAATCCATTTAGCTCCATAGTCAAGTCTACGTACAGAAATATATGCTGGAGTACTTGGGATACAGGAAGATATAGCGGTAGCATCTAACTGGGGGACTCTAACAGCTTTCCGCAATTCCTTTTGGGGTCCCATTATTATATAGGGCACGTAAGCTCGTAATGCATTTAAAGTTAGACTGTGTGACTATCCCCTAAATGTGTAAAAAATCACAGTGAAAAAGCAGCATCAACAGAAAAGGCCAAGGTAGTTCAGGGAAAAGTCCTTCTTGATAAATGACTCCCATTTCCATGGTGAGAGCTGTAAGGAGAGATATCTCTTAATAGACCAGCTGATACAGCTGAATGAAACAGATAATCTTTTTGGACACGTGGACTCTTGTTTTTTCTGTGCCAGCCCTAGATTAAGGCAGCAGCTCAGCTCTTATTAAAAACTTCTGCACTTTGCCAGCTGTAACTGGTTTGTCTCAAGAGGTATGGTACATGCCCTCCTGATTTACACCATCCGTGCTGGTGGCTGTGGTCTGAACTGCAGCCATTTACAGAATGAAGTTTTGCCACTTGTTCTGTGGGAGAAAAAACAACCCCATGAGAGACACCAGGGAAAAGTGCTGTGGTTGAAGGTTGACCTCAAATTCTTTGCTTGTGTCCTCTGATGCCTTTTGGAGTTCTGTTCTCCATTGCAATCCTAACAGCAGCAATAATACAGCTGCCAACCATTGCCTCATTCCCCTACCTGAGTGGGAAGCTAAGGAAGAGGCTGGGAATGTTGACTAAATGTATTTGTGCTGTAGAGCAATGGCTCATCAAAGCTAAAACCTTCTGTGGAAAAGTGTTTTTTAAAAAAGAGCTTTTTGTTCCATATTCCTCCTGGACCACAGAGATGAACAGCTCCAGCAGAAGAACCCATGGTTTTGCAGGTCACTGGTGGGGTGGGAAACCTGAGTCTGTGTTACTGCTGTTCCTTGCTTGGTATCATATCATATTTATGCAAAGAACAACAGATCCAATGGAAGAGGTTTGCTGAGAAAGACACTCTCTCACCCCACTCTGAGGGATGAAAAGGAATAGCTGACATCTTGACATTTTTCATAATATGGAATTCTTTTCTCCCAGCACGTCCTTTACAAGGTGATGAAGGGAAATATTCTCAGCATGACTGTTCCTTGCTCATGATCTCTGTAGATTTTCTGCTTGATTGATTCTGTAGATTTGCATGCAATCCCTTCTTCCTCAAAATCTTGTAATACCTATATACTCGTACACTATTATGGTAACTTGCTCTCCTCAGGGTGCAAATGATTAAAAACCCTATAATTCTGCAGTCCCCCATAATACATGTAGCCCCTCCTATTAGGTAATGAAACTATTATTCACTAACAAATTAAACATGCAAGTCTCTGAAGGTCTTTTATAAACAGATAAGGTGTTATCTGTTAGGGAAGAGAGCCTCCAGGCTATCACAGAAGAGCATAATTTACATAAAGTGAAGGATGTTCCTGAGATCCTGGAAAGACACAGTAATAGAGACTATCTTTCTTTAAAACAAGAAGAGTGGCTTCTCAGGCCCAGTTTCTTGGGGGTCTCCATAGAATGTTTTTAGAATAAGTTAGAGACATATCTGTCAGGAGTGCCAGAGTTAATTTCCCTTTCTGGATGACCTCCTGCAGCCCTCTCCAGACCTCTCTCCTATGATTCTGTGGTAGGTTCATGCCTGGGCAAGCACAGGAACGGTTCTCAGCCAAAGGAGATGGAAACGTTGCCTAACGTGGGATTACACTGCAAGGATAACTCATTGGCTAATTTGTGGCTATGGATCTCCTAGTAGAAAACTATAGAACAGATTGCAGATAGCTTCTTATTGAACAAACCCATCCTATTGCTAAGGGGCTTTCTTGTTCCACCACTCTGCAATCCCTGCTCCTGGGGTCCTTTCTGCACTCTGACTCAAACTGCAGGCCAGAAAGAAATGCTTCAGTAACATGAGTGGCGATAGAAGAGATTGGGACTACTTAGTTTGCCCTTTGTACTGCCCGCTTCTGCAATCCTCGTACTGCAGAGCATTTGAACCTTTTACCCTTTATAAGGCCTTGTTGACAAAGAGAGGCCTTGGCCCCAAAAGAGAGGCATGCAGGAGATGTAGTAGGCTGAGAAATGATGAGCTGTAGTATTCACCTGGGCTTCAAAATGTCTAATTTTACAGTGAAGTACTTGATGCGGCGCCATGAATAGAGGGGTGTTGGTCATTTAGCAACCAGGAGTGGGAGCAGCGTCTTGTGTATGAGGACATTTAGTGACAGGAATGGGAAGAAGAAACCCAGGGACGTGTGTTACTTGCACAGATACACCATGTCTCAGTAGGATGGTGGTCTTTTTCAATACTACATCATGAAAGAAGCAGCCTGTCCTACTCCAGATGTGTTTTATACCTTCATCACAAACCTCTTTCTGTGTGAAAAGCAATTCCCTCACAAATGGCCCTTCATTAGCTGTGGGGTCATGTCAGAAACAATCATCAGTGTATTGCTGATGTGGCCAACGCTTCTTGTGAACTCTTTGACCCTAGCAGTCAGCAGGATTTCTTTATGTGAAGCACTAATATGAAAAGCATTAGCGTTAATGAAAAAGCTCTTGACCTGGTTGGTGTAAGGGGTCAGTAGAAGTTTACAGACACCTTTAACTAACATTCCTATCATGCCTGGCAGTTTGACTCTCATCTTGTTTTTCACTGCCTCTGATTAATAATATAATTCTCAAATTCTGCTACAGCCTGTCAATATAGCAGGAATCCAGCAAATCTGGAAGCCACCTTAACTGCAAGACATCACCCATTTTGGGACTGGTCTGTCTGCTGACATGCACTCATTTATGGTGTTGTGTCCTCATTACCTTGCTGGAAAACAAGAAAACGGCTACAGCAGATGAAGACTTTGAAGAAAATTTTTTGAGAAATCTGACCCTCATGCTTCTCCTGACCTGGTTAAGAATCCCCTCCATGGATGGGACAATAGTTCCCCCATATCTCTTGATCAAATACTTTCTTCCCAGAGGATGCAGTTAGATGTTAAAGGCACTGAAGAGTCCTTAGTCATTACAAAGAGTATCTGAAAGGATGCCAATGAATGGTTGAAGCAGAGGCTCTTGTGAAGGGTAGAAGCCCCTTTTTCTTTAAAATTAAAAGTCACTTTTAAGTATATGACTGTAAACATCAACCTGATTTTTATTTAAAAATCTAGTTTCCAATTGGATCAAAGAACAAATGAATGTTGCATATAGGTAGACGGTACAGCATCCTGAATCATATATAGAGTATTAGTGTACATTAACAACAGGACTTCAATTGCAGGGTGTTTTATTTCAGAGCCCCAGAAACATTCAGGTGCCATCTGAGCACCCCAGCTCTTCCCTGTGCTCATGGGGATTGCAAAGGGGAGTCTCAGACACCCGTGGCTGGGAGCTAAAGGCTTGGTGGCCCTTCAGGGATCTCCCAGCTTACTGAGCAGGGGAAGACTAGAAATCCTCTAAATGAGTGGCAAACCAGTTTTGCCTGCAGGATGAGCTACCTGCGTCTATAAAGATGTGGGTAAACATAGACTGGAGCCCTGCATCTGTTTGGGACTCCTGGTTCTGATCTTTACAGCAGCAACTGAGCATATTATGTTTCTTTTCTGTCACTTGCCTTATTCCAACTCCAGCTTTAATTCACAGCATTGCTAAGCAGTTGTGAGCGGAAGAGCTATCTGTAACTATTTTGTCAGCCTTACAAAAGTGGTGGGATGTGTATAGGTAGGAACAATGACTGTGGCAGTCCCAAGACAATAGTATCTTTTTGTTTCTAGTCTGGAGTGCTCTCCTAGCTGTCTGGCATCTCATGGAGCTGGTTATGTTTCAGAGAAAAAAAATATGTGGATGCTTGGCTGAGCTATGGGGCTAAAAGTTCATTTCAAAACAAACGGTTTTCAGCTGCCTGACTTCTTGTAGGAGATGTTTACTTACTGCAGGAAGGTGATTGTATCAGCTAGCATGAATTTTCAGTGTTCTTAACAACATGCTTTACTTTGATGGGAATAATTTACTTAATTAGGTCTGTCTGTTAATTTTTCTTGCCCAATTGAACTTTTTCATTCACTTCGTTAGGGTTGCCAAATCCCAGCTCTGTTAAAGACATGGGGCAATAAAGACAGATGGTGATTCCTGCTCACAGGTCAGTCCTACGATGGGGTCGACAGTGTCTGTGTCTGGCTTGGAGTCCAGAGTCTTCTGTATGATGAGTATAGGACTGGTATATGCACCTTCATCATCTCAAAGTCTGCACCTGCATTCAGCCTCCAGGAGCTGCAGCCCGTCCAGCATCGTGTAGAGTAGGCTGGAAAGGTTGAACAACTGAGGGTCGAAGGTGGGAATGCAGAAACGGCAGGGACTTTGGCTCTTTGGTCCTTAGTATCCACAGTGTCATCAGATCCTACCTTAGAGAAACAGAAGAGCCTGCCTGGAGAGAGGTGTGGAATATTTCATACTCTGGTTTGGGTAAACATCAGCTTCTGTGGCAGTTGCTTTATTTCTGGATTTGTTATGCTTGGTTTGTCTTGCTGGTTTTAAATATTTGTACAAGTGACTAGAGCTATGCAAACTGTGCCTGAACGAAACATGAAACAGAGGATAAGAGTTAACTGGAGGTACCAAAATCAGTCAGTATCCTAACTAAAAATTTTAGAAGGGAAAACGAAGAAACGTGGTAGAAGCACAAGGAAGTTATTACTTTCTTCTGACCTGTGGAAGTGAATGTCCAGGGAATGTATTAGTCTGCCAGAGAGGCTAGTGGTGAGAGCCTATGTTTAAATAGGTTTATAATTTACAATGTCTTTAAAAGCACTCATTTATTTGTGTTTAGACATACCAGTAGGTAGGGAGACGGCTTGTAAAGTTACTGTTCAGACATGTTGGCTTCTGCTGCCATTTTTGTTGTCAATATTTACCTTGGTTTTTTTTTGTAAAGATTTATAAAATGTATGGTAACGTTTGAACAGCTGTGCAGATACGGTAAGTATAGCCTCTGTCCCATAACCCACCACGTGAGCAGCACCACAAATGCTCATTGCCATCGTACAAGGCAGTGAAGTTTAAAAATCACTCCTACAGTAGACGAGTTTGGGCAGTGTTGCAGGGATTAGAAATACCTAAGCTTGGGACGCACTGCCTTACTAAACACAGAGTTTCCTATCTTATATATCAAATGACAGGATTACATTTACAAGTGTAATAAATAACTCCATGTGAAAACAAGTGGATGTCTTTTAAATGAATTGATTCCTTTCTGTCAGCTGCTGTAGTGGAAGACAATGCTTATTAAGAAAAATACAATACTGCCAAATGGAAAACCCTGAAAACCAGAGATCTCTTGATATGCAGAGAATAGTGGTAGCGGTGAACAGCTGCTTAGAATGCAAGTATACTGGGGTCTGCCTGTGCTAAAAAAATGCTTTATTATTGCTGCTGCCTTAACTGCTGGTTAAAAACAACTCAGCTGACAGTATTAATGGCACAAACCCATTAGAGTGAGAGAGAAATGAGGGAATAGGTTTCCTCTAATGGCATTGTTCTGTAGGCTAGCACCTGAAAATCATTTTTAGCTTGTTTACTGAATAGGGAGGGATGGGGAGACCACTTTGATGTGATGCTAATGAGATCTAGTTGCTGAATATCATTCTCTGGAAGAAAGAGGGGCAATAGCCGAGTGCCTATGATTTTTCAGTTTTCATGACGAGGTATGAACAATCCAAGACTTCCTACTCTGCGATGGAGAGCTGCTTTTATCTTTTTCCTCCATACTTGTCACTCACTAGAAACATAGCCAATGCTACTTTTTATATTTTTTTAAACATAGGAAGGAGGATAACAGTCAACCAGGCATTACTTTTGGGCACTGCAGAAATGAAAGTCTCTCTGCTTCATCTCCAATTCCTTGACCCATCAGTTCTACTATCTCTAACTGTATTTTGATCTTAATTATGGTTTTGTTTGTTTAATTGTCTCAGGACTGTTCACTGATTATATTGAATACAAGTAAGCTGAAATCTCATTCAGTAATTGGAAATATTTCCTATTATTTCATGAAAGTTTAAAGGAAATAAAGTTAAAAGTATTCTGCAGAGGGAAGGACAGACTTAACAGCCTGCTGTCCCTTTACAGCAGCATTCAACTCCAATGGGAACCTCAATTCATGCACCAAACTCCCCAAAGTATTCACATTTTGCAAACTGCTGCAGATGTTTCTGTGAGCAGCAACAAATTGTAGCTCGCAAAATCAAAGCCTGCTGAAACTTGCTGCATACGAAGGCAAGATTTTTTCCATCTCTGCTCTTGCAAAGCAGAATATCTCCTGCAGCCTCTCTGTCTCCATAGATGAGCTGGGTTTTATTCACTAGCATACATGCAAATTTTCCTCCTAGGAAAACATGCAGGTTTTGGAAGAGAGCACCCGACAGAAAGGACTATGTCTTTTGGCTCTTGCTTCCAAACGAATTTGTAAGCATGAGAAAAAAAAAATGCCTTCAGGAGGTTTAAAAATAGTTCTCATAGCTGAAATTTTTTTGCCATATTTCTACATAACCTTATCCACTTTTACTCCCCTATTAAAAACTGCAATGGGAGAAAAATAGCAGAAGCAGCAAGTGTTATCTGAGAACTATTTAATGTAATAGCATTACAATTCAACAGGATTTGAAAATGGTGTCTGGGAAAAATCTTAATTTTTAAAGCTTCATGTTCTGGCAAACAGTTTGCTAGATATTAGCACTGTAGTTACGATTAGAGTACAATCTGCATTATTCTACAATTTTCCCTTTCATATAGCACATTATGCTAATCACACTGTATTCCATTTTTCAATAAAAGGTCAACAGTGCACTGTTTGTGCAGAATGTGCAATTTAAACTTCATGTCTGTCATTAGAGATAATCTAGGTTTGCTGTATCAAGTGAGGTTGTCATAGAAACTAGACCTGAGATCTCTGTTTACAGCCTTTGGAGAATAAACACTTTGCATTTATTTCACTGAAAAATAGGCGAACAATTAAATAAGGTTTGAAAACAAAACCATAATGGCCCAGAGAGAGATGTCATTCATCAAAAATCAATATATGTTATGCAGCTGGTAAACTTCAAGCATTCAAGCAGTTGACTGACAGCAATAGCGAAATATTTCCCAGGGGGGGTAAGGGAGTAACTGATAGTGTATCATAATGCCTGGAGCAGAATTAATTTAAATTTGCTAATAAGTTTTGTTCCAGGAATTACAACACTGAAGAATATGTTTAAATTTTGCTTTATGTCAGGTAAGGCTTTTTGTGTTGGCTCTTTGGACATTTTTAATAGCACCGGGAGATATTTTAGATTTTATTTTTCTGTAACATTCCGTGTCTTCCTGACATAGCTAAACTTTTCTTTGTGGATTATAACAAGGTTTGCGGGCATCCTAAAAATATCTCTGGTATCTGCGGCTTCATTAGTGAGCAAACGGGCTACAGCTTCAAGCTTAACACTGGGGTTTTAGCTTGCTCTTTCTGTGACGTATTATTAACTTGTAGAGCTCACCTTTGTCAGGCAATGCTATTTAGTAATGTTTCAGGAAAGGACTAGAGAAATATGTGGACAAAGATGGCTTCTGTTGTTATAGCACAGTAAAATCACCAAGACTATCAATCTCTTTTCCTCGGGGCGTAATCGTATTACCAGCTGGGTGTTTATGTAGGGGTTTTGTCAATGGCATAGCATTACTCTACTGACAAGATGAATTATGCGGATTGTATGTCTTCTGAAGTATCTGAATACTGCCTGATGTCCACAGCACAGTGTCTCTTAAAAGCGTGAATGGACTGTTTGTCTACCATGTCCTTAGACACAAAGGTGCATCCAAAACAGGTGGTCTGTTGCTAGCTTTTGAGAAGAAAGTGAAACACAAAAATTAACCAAATCTTGAAATGAGACAGGAAAACCGGCAAAACTCACAGCTAAGGCAAGATTGAAAAGCTTTTGATATTTTGCTTCTGTATCAAAATAAGCCTTTCTCTCCCAGCAGACAGGTCAACTGAATTCTTCCAGGTGGGAAGTATCCGTGCTCTGCTTTCCAAGGTGTAAAACAAGACAGTGAAGCCTGTTGTTTTCTGCTGGTGGAAGCTGTGCACAGCTCTGTTTGCTGCAATGCATTTCTCTTCATTTCTTCCAGGAATGAATGTGATCTGTTAGTCCCTAGGGGTTGTCCTTGATATCTCATTTTCCCGGGAAATAAGGGGACAGGTCTGTTAAGGGCTGCCTGCATTGTGTTATGCCACTGGTGAATTTGGTCTTTCAGGTCTATACAGAGCCCCATGTTCAAACTCTAAAAGAGCAACTGCAATGAATACAGGCTGATATTCTGGTATTTGTAAGCCTTCAAGTCCTTGTTTTTTGGTGGATGCATTTTCTAACCAATTCAAAAAAAGATGCTTGGGTAGTTCTGTAAATGCAGTTTCTCTACCTTTCCAGAGCAGAACATCTTCCCATGCCTGATGAGTTTGCTCAGCAGCACGCATTTCCCTTCTAATTATCTGCTCCATTTGTAGTTCTTGACCTCAGCTGCATCAGTAACATGGCAGGTCTGTGAATCAAGTCCTGGCTTCTTGAACTGCCATTCGGACAATTTTTATGATACAATCCAGTATTAGCAGGAAGATAGACCTTGAAAAGCTCTTTCTATTATGCCTGTGCTAATGTTGAGACTCACAGCCCTGCCTTTGGGTGACTGGCATTGCATTGGTCGAAATACTGAGAAAATCTTTAACTGTAATAACTTGTCTTAAGCTTCCCTCAGAGCTTTTTCTGCAACTGTACTGCATTAGTACAGGGGCCCCAATTCTATAGACACCTTCAAACAGAGAAGCCGAAGCAATGACAGGGGCTCATAGACGGCATCTACACTTGACTGAACAGCCTCAAAGGCTTGGAAAAGCCCAGGGGACATCTGCCAACGTGTCTGCAGGCTTGGAGCTCAGGCCATGTCAGTGAGCAGTGTGCGTGTGTTCCTGCATTTGCGAATGACGGGGGTTTCCTGCTTTTTTTGTGTGTCAGGTTTTAATGGACTCTGCTTGTAACACTTTAATTTCAGCACACCACAAAAGCTTAGGTTGATGGGCGTATCACAAACCTTTCACCTGAGGTGGGAAACCTTTGTCTGAAAGGAATTGCCATATAGATCCAAAGTGGTTACCCTTCGTTTCAGCCTGGCCTCGTCTCAGAGCTTGTTTCGCAGCTGAGCTATCCAGGGGAGAATGTCTCATCTCTGGTTTTGTTCTTCATTTTATTGGCCATATTTCTCTGTGCCAGGGCAGCTGTGTCAGAAGGCAGTAAGGGAAACTGTGTTGCTGGGTTTTGCTTGCTGATGGCCGTGACTTGGGCAGAGGAGCAGGAGGATCTCCTGGCTGCTCAGAGCACATCGTGCTCTACACTCAGCGCTGTGGAGGAGACTGGCTGCTGTGTTTGGCACTCCTGGCACTTACCAAAGGGTAAGTACAGCCATGGGTAGCGGTGACAAACCTGCAGATAGCTATGGCCACATCTGAGAGGGATGTAAGAGGTAGCCTTGCCTGCTAAAGGGGAAGAAAGCATTTTCACCTGGTGTGATCTGCCTTCAGGGCTGATGGCATGTACTTTGAGGCTTGGCAAATGCCTAGCCACTCCTTTCAAATGAGGAGACATTGGCATCCTGGCCAGCTCTTTGGTTTAAACATAGTGAACTGAAATGCATTTTAAATTCCCTAGAGTGAAATCTGGATGTTGACATTGTGCCAAAAGTCCCATTGATTTTTGAAGAACAGGAATTACCTCTGTATATGCATTGCATCATATGTGGCTCCTTCTTGCTGGAGAAAAAACTATCAAGTGAGAAGGAACATTCTCACATAGCCCTCTGCTACTAGATTTTTTTAGGTATATGGCAAAAATATCTTTAATAAAAAAGTGTTTGGCTGGCAAACAGTTAGTTGAAAGGTGTGCTTTCCAAAGGCTTACTAGATAGGACTTACTTTTTGATCTATGCTGTGGTAGGTTTTTTGATTAGGTATGACTGCCTTTGCCTTTTGTAAGAGATGGAGTGAATATCCGAGTGTACCCCGAACAATCTTCTAGTTAGAGGCGGAATTACGTTACTGTATTTCCCTGTAAGTATCTTTTCATTTTCTTTTGAGCATCTGTAGTCATGTTCTCCAGGTAAATGATTTTCCTTGTAATTCTCTGCATAGATAAGAGCTCCATCATGCTCAGCATGGATTTTTCCATTTCCAGTTTCAGGCCACTTCTCACTTTTATCTTTGAATTCCTCCTCTCTACTCCCTGGTATTTATAGGCTACTGTCAGCTCTTTTCTTCCCCAGTTTGCAAGCTTCTGCATCCTGTTCTCCATGCTCTCTTTATGGGAAATACCTGAGCCATTGCTGCTGTAGGAAGGAAGAAGGTGGGAAAAGCAGCAATTTCTCAGGTTATACTGGTTTCATTAAATGATGAAGCCAGTGTCTCCTTTCAGGAGGCAGCTTTCTCTGCTTCCATGAACCTTTGCACTTGGCTTGTGCAAAGTATGCTAAGTGAACCGTAGCTAGGGCCATAGATTTTGTTGATGTGGCAGTTATGAAGTCTGAGGCAGTTTTGGCAGTTATCAGTGTTTTTTTTAAATCTTGGAGCAAGCTTTTTTTCACAGATTGAATGAAAAATGAAGACGTGTTACAGCTTCTTACTTCGCACACTTCTCCAGGTCTTTTGAGTGGGCTCTGCTTGAGGGACTTTATGGCCTTATCCTCTTGGTGGGAACATTTTGGTGCGGAGGCCGATGAGAACAGGGTCTGCAGAGTCCCAAACCTTGCACAGGGGCCCCAACGGGCAACCTGAATCTCAGCCGGTGCCCCTGTTTGAGCAGTGCCAGACGTCACAATTTGCCCTGCTGCTGTTTCAGATCATGGGCATACATGGAAAGATCGATGGAGCAATTGAATCAACGTTTCTTGAAACCTCTTGCTGAAAACATACTGCAACTTCTGTGATGGATAAACTCTCCATCCCCACAGGCTCCTGGGCTAGCCAGCTGATGACTGGTGCATCGTGGCTCTGCCTGGTACCCTGCCACGTGCCTTACACAGAAGACAGACACATACGTGCGTGTAAGTGTGCATGCAAGGGTGCATCCTTCCTAAGGAAGCTCTTGTACGCTTCTCATGAATCATAGAATCATTAAGGTTGGAAAAGACCTCTAAGATCATCGAGTCCAACTGTCAACCCAACACCACCATGCCCACTAAACCATGTCCCTAAGCGCCTCATCTACACGTCTTTTAAATACTTCCAGGGATGGTGACTCCACCACTTCCCTGGGCAGCCTGTTCTAAGGCCTGACCACTCTTTCAGTAAAGAAATTTTTCCCAATATCCAATCTAAACCTCCGCTGGCGCAACTTGAGGCCATTTCCTCTCGTCCTATCACTTGTTACTTGGGAGAAGAGACCAACCCCCACCTCGCTACAACCTCCTTCCAGGTAGTTGTAGAGCGCGATGAGGTCTCCCCTCAGCCTCCTCTTCTCCAGACTAAACAACCCCAGTTCCCTCAGCCGCTCCTCATCAGACTTGTGCTCCAGGCCCTTCACCAGCTTCGTTGCCCTTCTCTGGACACGCTCCAACACCTCAATGTCCTTCTTGGAGTGAGGGGCCCAAACCTGAACACAGTATTCGAAATGTGGCCAAATATTTCAGTCTTCACTCTTGGTCAGTGAGGAATAGCAGAGCTGGGCAATAGCTGATGTGGCCAGAGGCACGGAGCCGAGGTGCTGCCCGCAGGGCAGGGATCCCCTCGGCAGAGCATCCCTGTGCGCAGGAGGCTCAGCGGTGCCCGCAGTGCTGCCTGTGAAAGTCAAGGCCATCGCTGTGATAGCCTGATGACAAAGCTTAATTACCCTCAGCGTTCAAATCTTTCCAAAAGGCTGTGATGCCTCAAAAATGAGATGATTATAATGGCTATTCTGTGAGGAGCCAAGGTTAATCTGTAGAGATCATACGCTCGCATGTGGTGATGTGTTATTTGTCACGTTCGCCGTGCCCGTTTCACCGTGACCTCCTCTCCCTTTGTTTGGCTTTGTCTCCTACTGTGCTCACGGGGGAGGGACAGCTTTCTCCGAGTTGGCGCGGCACCTGCCCCTGCCTCCACTTCTGGGTGCTACGGGAATAATAAAAATAAAAACTCATTGCCTACTGAGAATTGCCTACTGCCAATTCTTGGGCTTTCCATTCAGTTGCTCCAAATTATCAAAAAAATAATAACGTTTGGATCCTATTTTACAATATTTTTGTGAAGGAGCCGACTGCACATGGCCCACGCTGAAGCTGATTTTGAAGGGATCTAAGACATAAAGTAAAAGGGCAGTTGAAGATTATGACTAGAATTTACTGGAAATTTTTTTGGCTCAGAATTTTTTTTAATGAGAAAAGATGTCTCTAAAAATTCTGTTTTGGAAGGACTGGGATATAATATTACAGCTTACTGCTGCCTGCCTCCAACTCAAAGGTTTTAGTCAGTTTTAATTTCTGATCGCCTCTGTTTCTTTTTTTTTGATGTTTTGAATAAAAACAAATCCATAGGGAGAGTTTCAGTCTGTCAGTAGGGTAATTTTCCAAGACAAAATAATTCAGAAGGACAGTCAGTGCTTGGCAAAACTGGCATCTATGAACTGAGCAGACAACAGAGATCTCGTCTGTGACTCCTGAGCTCAGCAGTTAAATGGTTCCGTCTCCAGCTTGGGCCAGCGTATTTTGTACAGGCACTGCAGGGAGAAAGCGATGGGGGAGGAGAGGGCAGAGGCTGGTGCTAATGTTTTTAATTTCTCATTTACTATCAGGCAGCACCATATGGAGCAGAATGAAACATATAGAGGAAAGGGGGATGGATGGCATTTTTCCCTTGAGCTTCTTGTCAGAAGACAAGGAAAGTGAATTCTCTGCAGGTAGCTTGAGCCTTGCCAGAAAAGTGGCTTTTACGATTGCTAATGGTGGTGACGACTTTTTTTTTTAATCAAATGTGTGGGCTTTTGGATTTTGTTTTTGTTGTTCTTAATAGGATGAGTGGGATTGACTTATGCCACTCTCATATTTTCATAATGTCAGTGCATTATTTTCTTACAGCATTCAGAAGTACGCTAGGCACTTGTCACAATCAAATATTATTTATTTGGAGACTCAGTAGGATGCCCAGGCATCTGAATGCCTCTAAAAGAAACACCGCTGCTTTGACTGATTGTGCAATGGCACTTCTCCTCCCAGCTGCATCTCATAATCTGACTGCCAGCAGACCTGTGGTGAACAGAGACTCTTCCCCCTGCTCAACTGCTGCTCCTCTGACATCTCTTCCTCCCACAGGTTGCATCGCCTTTTTTCCAATGACCGCTGAAAGCTTTGCACTTGCTCAAAAGCCAAGGACTTTGAAAATGGGGGGGGAGAGGAGAAGAGCTGCCAGAAAAGTGATGCCCTTGACGACCACGTGTTGAAACTTCTGTGCAGAGGGTGCTTGAGAACTCGTGGGAGCTCTGAGCTCCTCCGTAGCACTAGAAAGGCACAAAAGATGCGAGTGTGAGTAAAGGCTTGGGACAAGCTTTTCAATAAAGCATCTCCTGAGGGCTGCTTTGGAGCTGTGACATCCTGAAACTAAAGCTATGCCTGGTCTGTGTGAACCAGGCTGCTTTGTGTCAGCAGGGGGGCCCCCAGCAGAAAGCCCCTCTAGTCCCTGGGTTATGAGACCAAAAATTGTGTGTGTTTGTGTGCATGTTTAGACACACAGTGCTCATCCAGCTCTCCAGTGCCTCTGCTAGCAGGGTGCCTCTCGAGCCCCAGGGAGCAGATAAATCTATTGGCACGGCTACTTCAGCTCCCCTCCAGCCTCATGCACCCTTGGCTCAGCATGCTGCAATTTAAATGATTTAGAAAGCATTATTTGCCAGCTTCCCTCTTTAATAGGGATTAGTGTATCTTCCATCTATTCCTTGCGCTGAGATCATTGTTTCATAGCTGCAAGGCTACGATCTTATGACTCTAGCTCTTAATTGTGTTTTAGGACTACTTTCCTTATCCATAATGGATTTGCAGTGCAGTCAGAAATGAAAAGTGATGTTTTTAAAATATTGGGTTGAGGGTAGCTCGAAAAAAAAACCCCTCAACCCTCTCTCATGAGTTTGACTTGCATCTCCATTGACAAAAGATATGCATGCACGTGTCAAAAACGTTCTTCTTGGTATGGTTTTGAAATGGAGAGATACTTAATGTCCAAATATTGATCTTCCTTTAGAAGTTTTACCTTCTATAATCCATTCTCAAAAGCCTCACTGTGTTCTTCCCAAAGCTAAATAGACATTTAAAACAGGTCATTGTGCGCTGGGGGTCTTGGCTGTCCTGCGTATTCAGGGCCCTTGAGCACCAGCATCTGCCTGCAGATATTTGAAAAAGCTCTTTTAATGGAGAGGGTGGTAAAGTGCTGTGATTTGTTTCAAGTTTCTGCTTCCCCCCCCCCACATGCAGCCTCCGTAAATCCGAAAGAAGTGTAGATAATCCTCAGTGAGAGAGAGTGGAGGAGTGTCTGGTGCTCCTCACAGGTATGGGCTGGGGGAAATTAGTACAAAAAAATCTAGGAAAAAGCCTGGTGTGGCTACCAATCCCGCCCTGGTTGGTCTTGCAACATTTCAGAGAAGACACAGTCCTTCTCCTCCATTATGCGATCGGGACTCTCTCCTGCAGAGCCCAGCACCTGCCTTGGTCATGGCATTTGAGGCTTTTCTGACTCCTTCTGCTGCATGATTAATTGCTGGTGCAGGGAGGGCACATGAGGGCCCACATCTTGAGGCCCCAGTCCTGGCTCACTATCCCAAAGTAGGCCGTAGTTGGTATGCTTGGGTATTAAGGAAATTATGCTTGGATTATGGAAAGCTACCGTCAAGCTGCATATACATGTATTCCTTACCTCTCACTGGTGGCTGTCTCTTCATGCTTATGCATGGAGCTGCTATTAAGGAACTTGTTTTCCTTTGCTAAGAGAAGTGTATACAGGGGAAACTGTCTCCTGATCAAAGCAGAAAACTCGGATTCAGGGTTTCTGACTTGCCTTCCCTTTGAATTGACTATTCAGTACCTTATTTTTTTAATGTCCGCACTGCAAAGCGGATGCAGTACCTGAGTTAAAGCAGTGTGGTGAGTCGTGGTGCTTCACAGGGACACGCTCAGGTAACACATACCAGGGTACCTGATGTGCATATTTTTGAAGGTGAGGGAGACCTGAGCTGAATCACTGAATGTTTGCCAATGCAAATTTGTTAAATCTTCTGGGAAGTGTTTAGCCTACATGCTCAAACTCTCAAACTTTCTAATTTGTGCAGAAGAAAGGCTTGTTTGGACTCGTTGCTAATCTGCAAGAGGCGCTCGCTTCCCTCGTCCGGCTGGCAGCCTTCCCAGGCGATGCATCCAAGTCCCGAGGCCGCAATCACAGATCATGTCACCTCGGGGAAAAGACCTGTGCTGTGCACAATGTTCACGATAGCAAGGGAGGAGAGAAGATTGGAACGAGTCTTTCAAGGAACCGAAAAGAAAGGAGGTAGGTGACCTTGAATTGAAAGGGTCTTTATCCTATTTCCAATCTGAACCTCGCTGGATCAGGACTGGCTGAAAATGATTCTCTTCTGCTTGTTGCTCAATGGCCTGTGTGAAACATAATTGACAGATTTGGCCGCGACATTGCCAAGTCTTCAGGCTCCCTGTGAGTAACACAATTCTGGCTCCTGCTGTGTAGAGCCTCTCTTACTGTTATATGAGGCATTGCTTACTTTCCATGATATTTTGGGGGCGGAAGGCAGTTTTCTACCCCACACAATGACTCACAGCTGAAAGAAACCCAAAACCACAAGCTCACGGGCTAAGTTTAGTCTGTTGTTTAGTTTGCTGCATGCATCTCATGAGACCACTTTCATGCAATTTGTATTAACATTCGTCCTTCATTAAGGCAGCATTGTGGTTTTTTGCACAATATAAGGTTATGCCAGATGATGTTAGGAATAGACTGCAGGAACTAGAATCATCCCACCTAGCCGTAGGTGCTCAGATGAGGTGGGTCTCTTAGGGCCTCAGAGGAAAGAAGCATTTATGCTTTGAGAGGGTGATGGTTTTGGGCCCTGCAGAGGGACATCTGGGTCTCCATTGTCAATGGGGACAGAGAAGGGTGACGAGGCTCCTAACTCTGGGTCTCCATTGTCAATGGGGACAGAAAAGGGTGACGAGGCTCCTAACTTGGGCTCCTGGGTGATGAATCAGAAGTTGCACTCAGTGAACTTGAGCTGAGATCTCTGATAAAACAGAGGTCCCTCCCCGTCACTTCAGCCATGGGCTCTCAGAGGGGGAGTCACAGAGGTGGCTGTGCCTCACTGGCTAGCATGGGACTCGTGCAGAAGCGTGTGCCTCCCCTCCAAGGGGATTAGGACAAGGTGTTGGCTCTGCTGCTGTTGTTGGCCCAAGGTTTGGGGCTGGGCTCTTCAGCTTAGCTGGAATCTCTCAGCCTTTTGCATCCGCAAGACCCGAGTAGTTCAGCTCCTGCAGACAGTCTGTATGGGCTCATTGCTGCATCTCACAGTCTGCCTCCAGAGGCCATGAGCAGGAGGATGACCGCTGTCTTTGGTAGCTCACTATTTGCTTGTAGTGACTCCTGTTACAGACTGGCTCACTTAGAGGAAATTTCCTTGGAAGTGACTTTGACAGAAAAAGTTTGATAATTCTGTGTTCAAGCTCACAATTTGCTGGTGACTTTTCCATGTATTTTACGAAGAGAGTATAAAGGACAGTGGCATCATTGATGGGATGCACATAGGAGCACAGGGCAGGAAAGGAGGAATTCAGCCATTGCATCCCATCAGGTGCTATCGTAGGGAAAGTGTGGTATTTAGATAGGACTCTGGATATTTTGCCAGTGCTAGTTTTACTGCAGTGCTTTCCATATTTAATGTGGCAAAATGAGGCTGTCTCTTTAGGAGCGCCTCTGTAGGAAAGATACTTCCTGTGTGCCTAGAAACTGCCCAGCTCTGCTTGGGTAAGATCTGAATGGGTAAGTCTAGAAACGAAGGTTTTGCTTGGAAATGGGGCACGTCTTAGGCATTGCCAAGGAGCTCTGTAGTATTCAGGGCTGACTCTCCAGTCTGAGCCTTGACTGGTTCAGTTATGTCCGTAAGTTCCCATTCAGTGGATGTTTACTCTAATATAAAGTGAATTTGCATCTCATTTCCAATTCTTTTTTTTCCAGTGCTACTGTCTGTTACATTCCCCTGAGACATTTACATGACCTCTAAACTCATGCAACCTCTCTTTTCGAGGTGAGGCCTTGCTGCGTTTCGCAAGTAGGGCAGCCCTCTTCCAGGGGTTAAGGACATGTGATTTGATCAAAGGTTTTATCCCATGGTGTGAAAATACTGCTTTCCTGCTCCTGCCCCAGGAGCGTAGCGTGGGCACTGCTTGCTCCCTGCACTCGGAGTTTCAAACTGGCAGTGGGGGAGAAAGAAAAAGTGCAGGTGGCAAAACCCACTAAAGCAGCGGAAAGAGCAACAGGTAATGAGAGGGGAAGCACATTTGCTTTGCAAAGTCTTGAAAGATCTTTGGATGCCAGAAGAGGTGGCTCAGGAGGCAAAAAGGTCCTGAAGGGCAGACAGTAAAGTCCAGCCCCGTGGAGCACCTCAGGCTCTGGATGAAGCCCTTCATTACCACCTCCTCGTTGACATCTTCCTCTTCTTCCTCTTCCCAAGGCAGCTGACGCAAAGTAAGTTGAAAGGACAGCGTTTTTCCACAGATGCTGCTATGCTGACTGCTTAATTTAGCAGCTGCTTTGGCAATTCCTCAGTGCCCAAAGCTGTCGAAAGAAGCCTCTGTGCGGTGAGGGGAAAAAATAAACAAGTCAAAGGCTTCGTTAGGGAACGAGTCCATCAGTCGTGGCTGGGGGTGAAAGATGAAGCCCTTTGCTTTCCTGGGGCTCTCTAGCAGGTTTTCCTGTCTTGTATCCTTTGCATTTGCCTCACCTTGGAGTTGTTGCTGTTGACCCTGGTGTAGCTGCCACACAAGCATAAATTGGATGAGAGCTAATTAACTGTCAAAACCCAGGGCAAAAGACAATAAACCCCTGCTTCACCTCCTGGTGGGTTTTAGTCTTTTCTCTTTGATGTGACAGCTTGTCCTCCATTCCTTTTGCAAACAACTCACCATTGCAGAGGAAACACAATACAGCAAGGCAATCACTTATCACCAGTGACAGCAAATAAACATGAAAAATGGGCTTTGAAATACTAAAGGACAATGATCAGAAAGGTTTCTTCTTTCATCTTAAATCATGATGTTTAGAACTCAGCTGTAGTGTTATAACTTATTTATAAATGTCTTGGCTTATTAGGAAATATATGTTTTTATATAAAGATAAATAATGTTTTTAATCAGATGATAAACGTACATGTTCTGCGTGGGGAGGGGGGAATGGGGAGAAACCAACCCAGACTCAGCGTAATATCCTCATATTTATGGGGAGGCACCTAACCAATGAAAATATTGCAAAGTGACATTTGCTCCGAGGCATGTGTAAAACAAACATGTTTATATTGCAGGAAAGCCAATAAAAATTTCTGATGGAACAATTTTCTGTCAGAAAATGCAGTTTCATCAAAATCAGAATGTCTTAGTGAGAGGTGTCAATCACACAGATATTTTCAACTGAGGAACTTTTTTGTTTTGCTTTGGTAAGGTAAAATCCTTGTTTCCCTGTTTGTTGGGGTTCTTCACATAAAATATTGATATACTTTAAAAGGATTTAATTTGTTACATTGCTTTGACATTCTCAAAACAAAATGTTTAAATGTATCAATACGGATGGGTTCAAAACTGGATTTTTTTGGATTGTCACTTCATGAGAAATTTTAATTTTTTTTTTTGTTCTGATTCAGTGTAAACACATGCCAAAATGTCAGTTTCTCATATGACAGAAATTCTGTTTTTCACTCAACTCCAATTATAGCAATTAAATTTTGAAACTCAAAGAAACAGAGAGAAACAGGAGGCAGGAACAAGATGTGTTAAAATCACCTTTTTTCCCCGCCCGCCATAGACACATGAATCAGCTTTGGTAAACTCAACATTTTCCAATGTTGTTATTGGAATTGGAATATTGGTGTATTATTATTTCCATGCTATTGTAGGCACATTCCTAGCGGGGCCCTATAGGGATGTATTTCTTCTGGGAAAGTTCAGTCCCTACACCTGAAAGCTGGATGCAACCTCCACGTCCCACTGAAGCAGTTGTTGTGGGTTTTTTTTGGTAGATTCTCATTTCTGCTGCTCGTGAGGGTCTTTTGGGTCATTTTGCTGATTGAGTGTTTAGAAGTAATGGAAGCTGCTGTTCTCTGCAGGCTCTGGAGTATCCTGCTGACTTGGGGGACTCTATTATGGAGTTTCAGGGTCCTCTGTACAGTAAAGCAGCTGTGCAGAGCTGCTCACGACAGCTCCAGAACCAGGAGGGCTGTGAAGGCAGCAGAAGGCTGCTGTACCTAAAATGAACATCCACCCCCCCCCAAACAGCAGTAATGGTGCATCTGCTGTGCTAGCAGCTTTTATTTAAAAACAACTCCCAAGTTTTCCACATACTATTTAACAGTGTGAGCATGCTTGTGTGTGATTTTTCTTTTCAAAGAAGTTGTAACACACTTTGAAGCAGTCTGTGAAGCAGCAGTCATAGATGCATATAGGTTTGGTTTATCTTGCTCTGACGTTAATAGGTGTAATAGCTTTGGGAGGCTTTTTTAAAATATAAAATTTTACCTTTTTGTAAACACACAGGCAAAATGGAAATACAGAAAAAGCCAGGTTGGAAACAAAATTACAATATTGCCTCAGCACCCCCTTGCCACTGCACACGCTTCTGGGTTATTGCAACTGTTTTGAGGTTAGGGCAGCCTGGTTTAGAAAGTCTTTAACGGGAAATGTAAATCATGCTGGAAATGAGGCTTTTGACAAATAAGATGAACACAGATTTACTCCATATAGGATGATTTTGGTATTTGAAAAAAAAAAATCTGTGCAACAAAGGCATTCTCTTACTTAATTACAGGATTTTGACAGGTTTTACTCCAAGAAGAAAATAATGTCACCAATTGTTGCAAGCCATCCTGTACAGGAACTTGTTCCTAGTCTCCTTTTCCAAACTATTTCGTATTATATTGTAGTAACTTTGGGGCAGCTCTACTGAGTTCACTGGGAAGTGACTTTGGTTTTATACAGGTGGAATTAAAAAGTGATTTGGCCTGTTGCATTTGGATTTGTGGCTGATCTAGACATCTGGCAGGGTAGCACGTGTTAAAACTGTTTGCTAATCTGAACTACCAGAAATGGAAGCCCAAACTAGGTAATGACATTGAGGAAGTGATAAGATGAGGGAGAGAGAAAGATGCTTCTTGAAAATGTATCAGTATATCCCAGGCTTTCCAATTCCTGCGTCATCATCATCAGTGCTGCTGAAAGGTGTTGCTGGAGGAGCCGTCCAGCCCTGCCAACGTACTAAAGGTGGGACCGATGTAATGTTGGTACGGATGTAGAGCAAACTCCTAATGTAACTGTGTGGTACCACTTCCATCTCTTCAGCCATAGATTTGTTACTACTAGGTAGCAATTGAGCGGTAGCTAATAATTAGGTCTGTTAGGGCTACGAGGCTCATGTGTGTTTCGCTATAACAAACCCTTAACAGTATGTAGATGTTTGCATATGTGCATAAGCAAGGTGGTTCCTTGTATGACCTTTGGGACTTGTATGAAGTCTTTGGCCGTCTTGACATCATGCAACCGTTTGCACTGTCCTTCTGCACTTCATAAAACGTTCTGATTTGGTTTTGGTTTCAGGGTTTGTTTTGCTTTTGAGGGGGGGAGGAAGACAGTATTTCACTGTGGTGAAAGAAGGAGGGGGAAACTGTGCCTACATGGGTCTTCAGATGTGATTTTGTTTGGCTTCTGTGTGGTTTTCAGATGGTTTGGGAAGATAAACTTGGATTGCAAATGGTTCACAGTATGGTAAACTGGCTTGCTGGGAGCCCGTTCTGAAATAAGCCCGCCAGCCTGGAACAGCTTCATATGGAGTATGTGTTCAAGTACGGGGAAATAATCCTGCAGCAGCGAAAAGCTCTGCAGCTTTTGCACTGTCTTGTAAGGAACAGGGTCGTTGTGGTGCTGCGAGAAACTTGGGCATTGATGGTGGGAGGTGTCGGGGTCGGTGGGGTGTGCGGGCTGCTTGATAAGCCTTGAAGGCTGAAGTCCTGTTTCAGGGAACTGCAGTTGTTAGAAATCAGGCTTGTCCAAATTTTATTGGCTCTGTTGGCTCCTTCAGGGTGACTTTTGGTAGCGCACAGCTATTAAATGCAGAGAGTGACTCTGACTCCCAAGCAGAAGAGAGTGACGAGAAGGCACGGTAGCAGACTGCGAGGGCAAAGACGTGCCTCGGTAAAAGATTCCTTTAGCTGAATTGGAGTTGTGTTAAGTTCTTCCCTGAGGGCAAATACTTGATTTTATTTATGGCTCCTGAGTTGGAAGAAAGCCTTCATTTTCGAAAGGTCTCAGAATTATTTCTCTTCTCTCTCCCACTTGTTTTATTTAACTAGCTGTGGCACTGAGTATCGTTTCACATGATGAAAACACTCTGTTACAGAAATCAGAAAAGAAATCAGCCTCATAATAAACTAAACTATCCTCCTGTTTCTTGGTTTCCAAATGAAGTAGCTGTGGAAATGTTTATACCTCAGGCCTTTTAAAATTCCCAGCACTCCCATATTCCCCTCTACATAGTCCCTATGTTAGACCCAAAGCTTTTTAAAGACACTTATTTTCTGAAGATAACCAAAGAGATTTTTGTGCCTAAAGCCTTCACGCTCCAACACTGCTTACAACTTCAATAATGGGATAACCATGACAGGTAAAATTCCCCAGTACGACTAACATTGGGAGGGGCTCTCATCTTAAACAAGTAAGGAGAAATTCTGCTTTTTTCCAGTTAATGCTGACAAATGTTGGGCACTGTTCCTTGTCATGCAGGAGCTGGTATATGACGCTGGCTGCAGTAGGGTGTAAGTGATACTTCATGCTTTAACAAGAGCTAGAAACCAGCATGCTCCTTATCTCCCTCTGCCCAAAAAGTCTGTATTGGTGCTACTGGGCTGTGTAAGGACTTGACCTTCCTCTTTTATTAAAATCAAATGTTGACTAGAGGGTAAAGAGTACCAAGCTCTTACACTCCTTCATTATAGGCAGCTTGGGTACCAAGGCAATGTCAGGAATCACAAGGGACTGTCCACAGTGATTTGCAGCTGCTGTCCAGCTGGAAGAAATGGGGTTATTTGGTTTTTTAGATAACTGAGGCTGTTTAAGGCACTGCAGGTTAGGCTCTGAAGCCAGCATTACTGCTGCAGATCCAACACCCTGTCATTGCCATGTGCTCTGCTGTGTCTCTTCATGCTGCCATCTTCTTCGGCTACTGAGGGGCTCTTCTTTCAAACGCTGACCTCTGCCTTTGTGTGTGCTAATCCTAACTGAGCATGAGGACCAGACAAGATAATGGTGATAAATAACACTGTAAATAGGAAAAATTGGAGTAGCTGTGTGTTGCTGTTAAAATGGGCTGAAAAAGGGAGTGGGACTCCTTTGGGGCACTTAGATGACCTGGTGGTCAAGTGCATCTGACAAAACCAAGCAGGGGAAGTCTCCTGTTCCTCAGAGCTCCTGGGAGTTTGCATCTGGTCTGCTCTTGGCTTTGCTTCAACTCAGGACCTGCATGCTGCTGCCAGGCAGCTCCTGGTTTTGCTCCACATGGGAAGCACAGGTCCTCCTGTATTATTTCTTGTGCCACCCTGCCATCCCAGCCCCGTGCTCCTGCATTCAGCTTGGTTGCATGCACACCAAGCAATGTTTGAGCTGCAGACTGATGTTAATCGTTCAGTTGAACCGAGTTAAGATCCTGCCTTCGATGTCCTAGTGCAGCATGCCCTATCAAGGTGGGGTGGCCCATTTAACTGTTTCTAGCCCTGATGAAATGCAGAAAACTTAAATCTGCCCCTTCCTTCCCCTGCCAGCTCCCATTTCCCCACTGACCCTCCTGTTGTTTCCTATTGAGAGCAAATACGTAGGATAACAATGTCCTTAGTTAACGATATCTACCTTCGCATTGCACAGTGAGAGCCATGTCTGTACTTAGAAATGCAAGCAGAAAGCTTCAATGGGCATAACATAGATGAGGGCAGAGCTAGAGAAATCTTGGTTTACATTATTCCCTCCCCACTCACCAGCACCAGCAATATGGGGAGCCCAAGGGAGTGAGATGCAGGGCAGGTTTTGCTCTTCCTCCTCTCTCTAAAGCAGTTTTAGAGCCCAGGGGGGCATCTCAAGACACCGATTTGTGTTCAGTTTTGCCAGATCCCCACAAATGGCTCCGCAGACCTAAGCCTGCTTTGTATGTCTGCTATCGGCACAGCCAGAATCCAGGAATGTTGGTTCCCTTTGGTAGCGTTCAGCCTGCTTGGCCTCCCCTTCAGACTACTCCCCTTTCTCAGCGCTGCAGGAGGTCACTGCAGCGCGGGGCTGGAGGGGGCTGGTGATCCGGCATGTTGGGAGCGGGCTGCAGAGGTCGAGCAATGAACCGATGAGTACAGTATGGACCAGTGATTTGGGGTCTATGCTCTGCACGATAACATACCCGTAACAGAGCAGCACACCAGTCTGATTATCCGGTGGCTTCCCTAATGCCTTCTGTTCAAGACTCCTCTTACTCTTTGGGAAATGATTCTTTTTGTCTCTGTTCAAGCTCATCTCTGAACCAGCCTTTGCGGCTGTCTAAGGTTTAACTTTCTGCACCATTTATTTGTTGTCTGTTCCCACTTAAATTGCCAGTCTTGATGCCATATGGCTCACTTAATAGATAAATAAGCCGGTGTATGTGGTGTAAATATTTCCTTACAAGTTAGATTGCAAATGAGGAAGTGGTTATTTCATTGGAAGAAATCAAGTTTTTAAAGTGAGATTAACAAAAAAAAGCCTAGTTGAATACTGCTCTAAAGGACTTCACCCTGAAGCTTTTGAATGCCTGATACATTCTTTTTTTTTTTTTTTCCCCTTAAATATACTGACTAGATTTTTAATTACTGTAGCAATGTTTAAACCTGCCCTTTGGTAAGAATCTCTAAGATCTATTGGGATGTTATAAATGGCAACAAAAGACCCAGCTCTTTTTTCAGGCAGTGGATATAGCATAAAAAATGTCAGGTTTAAGAGTACTAAGATTACGTGATATAAATCGCATAATGGAAAATTCTAGGCAACTTGCAGTGTATTTACTGCTGTACAACCTAATACCCTCAGTTCAAAGCTTAACAAAGCCGCAAAAGCTAAAACAACAACAACCCCTCTCTCCCATGAATGTGCTCTGGGAACAGCATGTAGCTTATTAAATTATTACAGATACTATAAAAGGATGTATCTCAAAGCTCATCTCTCAGATATACTTGCCCGTATGTGTACATTGAGTTAACTTGCTGGCAGCTTTGCCAAGAAATGCATATGGGGAGGAGAGGAGCACCCTTTTATTTATTGCCCTTAAAACACTTCGAGGATAACGTGGCCCCATCCGTTTCTTGAACCCTGCCCTTTCCACAGACTGCTTTAACCTGACTCTGGAAGCGGTTGCGAGAACAGAGGTGTTTAGCTGGTGCTGAGGAGTCAATGGGGAAAGAAAAATTTAAGGAGGGGGTGGATGGGTTAAAAACTTGTCCTCTTGGCAGAAATCTGGAGTAAGACTTGGTTGGTCAAGATTCAGGTCAGATACATGAACATATTTCAATGTTTTAAAAACATGTATGTAATGCTCTGCCATCTTTCAGAGCTTAGTGTTAAATGTCTTTTTTGTTTCATTTAAGAAAAGTTCCCAAGGTATTCATGACTGAGCACAATGCCAATGTGGTCTCGCAGTACCGCTAGGCAGGCAGCGACGGTGAGTAGGGGGTACTGTGGCAGTGCCTCCCAGGAGACTGAAATCACAGGGCTTCCCCCCACGACACAGCTGTGCATCGCAGAGAGGGAAGGTGAGGGAAGTAATATTCAGACCAACCAAAGAGAAGATCAAAGTTGAGCTATTTGTGAAATGTGGTGTAGTCTTAGGCGAGTTGCTAACATCTCAGTGCATGTAGGTTGTGCTCAGAAAAGTTGTAGCTCTTATCTAACGGAAGAAATTGTTCCTGGCACTGGGTGGTAATGGTCTTGTGAGGGCGATACTGGAGCACACAAATATGAGGAGCATCTGTTGAGAGTCCAACTCTTGTGCATTAGGTGCCCTTGAAATTTAGGCTTCTAGTTCAACTATTGGCTTCTGAAGATAAACCCTCTGGCTGGGGCAGGCAGAGAATATTTCCAGGGAGAAGTGGCTGAAACAGCAAAGCTGCAAGTGGTTTGGTCTAGTCTGCCTTTGAGAAGCCAAATGATGTCTGCCTGGGCTGCTGCAAAAACCCACTTGGAGATTGCTCTTGGAAGCAACAGTCACTCTCTGTTTGAGGGAGATGCAGCCACGTGCTGCTGGGGTGGACTGTTGAGGCACGGTTTTATCTTGTTTGAACGGGACATGCAGCTGTTCTGGGTTTCTTGGGATTTAGCCGCGCATGGTTTTGCTGCTTAGTGTGAGCAGTAAGTGCTGGGAAATGGGGATCTTGGCAGGTGGCTGGGGCTGTATTTGCAGCTGAGTTACTGACCTGATACTGTCTTTGCCCTGTCTGGTGTTGAACAGGCTGAAATTAGTGCCAGTTTTATCATCTTTTGTTCCTTCCCTTGGGCACACACAGCTTCCAAGCTGCTGGTACAAGTAATGCCGGGTTTTGAAAGCAAACGCCCCAGAGGCTGTGCTCGCTGGCAGGGAGCCGGCTTCCCTGTCGGGGCTGGCGAGCCAGGACTACCCGGCATAGCTCTGCGGTCCCTGCACCAGCTGGGAACGTGCACTCCTGACACCAAATTCCTGGCCTTGTTTCAGTTTCAGAGTCAAAAGCATAGCGGTGTGGAGGAAGAGTCCACTTCGACCCGCCGTCGGTCACAAGGGAGAGTCGGGTTCCCAAGAGGACCCCTGTCACCTGGCGGAAAGAGAGCGAGGATGTATCTTGTCAGAAATCCTGACATTGTGTTTCTTCCAGACTGGCTGCCTTTTCTCCTCCCAAAGCCTGAAGATGTTTGAGTAACACCCTGGTATGCCATGTCGACTGCAATATTTCACTGTTGCACACAAGGCTGGTTGAATACCTTCTCTCTAAACTTCTGCCTCTCTGAAATTTCCTCTTTCTCTAACAATCTGATTTACTTTGCCACCAGGGATTTCCCTGTATCATTTTGCAATAATTTTCGACACTAAAAGCAACGTTTGCAAAATGTTTGTCCAACCCCCATAGAGCTCAGTGGCTATTCCACAGCATCTCCTGTAACCTGGAGTGTCGGTGGGGCTCCCACTGCAGTCTTTGCAACTCAGAGGGTCTCCAGGTTGGATGAAGAGTGTAAAGAAACGAATACTTTTGTGCTCAGTGTCATATGTGCTCGGAATGATCTGCTGGCAGAAATTTAATTTTGTTTCCAGTAATTTGAGGTTATAGATAGGATTACATCTCCCAGTCAGAGAGAGACATTAATCAAGAAATAGGCCTCTTAATCCTCCTTTCAATTTTAATGAAACACTGTAAAAATGCCTTTCACCGGGGGATGTCAAGTATCAGTTGTGCTTTGATTAACATGCTTTTGTGACAGGTTTACTGTTGTACCATGTACCAAGTTATTCAGCAACCTAATTTAAACTGTCTGTCAGGAGAAAACAGTACAAAGACAGCGTTATTTTCTCATTGGAGTTGCAATAACAGACTTGTGTATCTACAAACATTTTTTTTTAAATGCTGGTTACTCTGCACCCATTGTGACATTTTTAACCTTCAGAATAAATGGGCAAAGGCTGGACGTGACACAAATCACACTGTCCCCTGAATGGCAATTAGGAAAGAGATAAGAAATCGGAAATGTTTTTGCAGCTGATATAAGTTAAGCACTTGCCTTTCTCACAGCAAAATGGAATTTGGACCAACTCTGCTGGAGTATAATGGGTGTAAATCTGGGGCAATTGAGAGGAGCATTGGGCCCTGAATCTGTAATCCTCTCTTCTTTTTTCCTCTCCCTCTTCTGAAGTCAAAACACATTTTCAATGGAGGCTTTGTGGTTTGAGTTGCATTTGACTTCTTCTCTGCTCAGTTCTTTCTAATGTGGCTTGATTATATTAGATATGAACTTCCTTGTGGCTGGAAGCCAACGCCAGACAGACTATTCTCTCTCCTAGTTGCTGAAACCTGACAGGGGAATGCCAAGCCTTTTCACGGGAGTTGGTTTATTTTTAGAGAGGTTTTTTTTCATGCCTCTTTAAAAATTGACCTCTCGAAAAATAATGACTCCAGATCATCTCAAAGCAGAATATAGCTGGAGTCTGGAGTCTTCCATGCAAATGCAGCCTCTTCCAGCTAATATGGCACAAAACCCCACAGGCTGCGCTCACCAACCTGACACCCACCAAGTTTTAACAGCTCAGTTAACTGAGAGAAGTTTTCTATGTGAGTGGGTGCAATTGCACTCTCAAGCCTTGGAATATGGATTAAAAGCTTCACAGTGCACTGTCTTGTATGTCAGCTGCTCTGTGGACAGAAGAAATCAATTACAAGATGGTCTTTCCCTTTGCAAAGTTTATAAGTGACCTCTCAATCTAATTTTGATGACTAATTGTCCCCAGGAGCCTGTGGCACCACATGCCTTGCTTGGCTTGCTGGAGGGAAGGGCTGGTGGGGTTGCAGCATCTGGAAGCAAGGGAGTCAGATGGGCTGGCAGGTCCTGCAGGCAGGCTCTGTAGAAGTGGCCAGCCCTCTCTGATCGGGGGTGTTTTTCTCTGTGGGGAAAGGACATCTCGTTGGGGTACACCTGGGTCTCCCTTCGGCAGGGTTGCTTTGCTGCTGGCCAGCCAGCGAGGGTTTTGCAGGAAGGAAGGCTGTGGCATGTTCTTGCCTGTCATGTTTCCCATGGCACAGTGACCTGCTCAGGTCTCCAACCTCCAACTCCCTCTGCTTATCTGCCAGGGTGCTCTATACATCCTGGTGACCTGAGAGGATGTTCAGGAGCCATTTGTAACATCTTAATGACCATATTAACACCTCTAATTGTAAATGACGGGGCAATTAGTCTCAGCATAGCAGCTTGAACAATTATGTTTGCCCTACTAAAGTGACAGAATATTCATTAATGTAATAAGAAAAAAAAAATCGTCTCCTCGAGATTTGTCCCTCTGAGGAGAGTGGTTTGGCTGTTTGTCTGCTTTCAGTTTCTTTAAAAAAATGCAAGTTTGGGTGCAACTCTTGCCAGAAATGCTCAGCTGTCAAGCCTATTTATTCCATGAAACACACTTACGACAAGCGTGTGTCTGCTCTGCCTCTGACTTGATTCACAGGCAAGAAGTCTAAGAGTGAGAAAGTGACTCAACCTCTATTTTCTACCAGGCCAAAAAGTCTTGGGGCCTCTTAGCTGAGTCCCAAAATAAGGCAAGGGAACCCACTGAGGTAACCAAGGTGCATATATTTAGGGTCAGAAACTGCGCTGGAGGTTGTGCCAGGTCTGAAAGCTTCTTAGTATTTATACTGCTTTTGTGCTTGAGGCCTCATCTAAAAGCAGAGTTGTTTTTCTGGAGGAGACTGTGTTTCAGTAGAGCCAATCCCAGCTTTGAAGACTTTGCTGTCTTCACCGAGACAGCCAAAACCTGAGGCAGCAGAGAGAATGAGGGGACCTATACTTGATGGCATGTTACATTTCTGGCTCTCTCCATTAGATTTCACTGCTATTAGGCAAGTAAAAGCACATGCAGTTTGATTTTGGCCATGAGACAGTGTTATTCCCTTCAGTGGAAGCTGCAAAATAGTGGGTCTGCCTTCAGTCACTTGCAAGGATTGGGTTTGAAACCCTGAAACTAGTTTTCTTTAACATGTTGGTTTGGCTACCTGCTGACTTTCTGTCTCTTTCCCAGTTGACATGGAACAGATAGTAATTTTCCAGGGGTGTCTCACCTCGTATTTCCATCACAGATCTGAGGGACCCCATGGGATCTCTTTGGAGCTGGGGGTTTGCTCAAGATACCGCGGTGGGACTTTGGGTGAAGGGGAGCCCGAAAGGCAGCCTCGTTTTCCCAACCATCTTTGTGTGGTATTGCTATCAAACAACTCGCATGGTGAAGCTAGGATCTTTTTAAACAAGCTTTTACAAGCTTTAATGTCTTAACCAATGAACATCCTGGTACCTCGAATGAGGTGGCACTGGATTTTTTTTTTTTTTTTTAGTAAATGCATCTGAGTTCTGACTAGTGAGGTTGTCATTGTTTCAAAAATAGCTTCACTCCTAAGTGAAAGCTGTCATTGCAGATGTGTTTTAGCTCAGTGGAAACATCAGGACTGCGTTTGGGACTGCAGGATCATGACATCTTTTTAAGCACAGTGGGAGACAGATGGGTGAGCTGCCAACTTGATGCAAAAACAATAAGAACAAATGAGCTTTTTAAAAATAGAACAATTGCATTTGGAAAGAGGGCTGGAGGGGGGTGAAGTCGAGAAGGAAATAATTCTCCCATGATCCTATCCTGGTTTTTATATTAAACAAAACATGTTGCAACATTGTCTTCGTTAGCAATGAAGTGACAAACTGGAGCGCTTCCAAAATGGCTGGCTCCAAACTGCTTTCATATTGACCTGAAATGTCAGCTGCTATTATGTTCTGCTGACCACTGATTGCTTCCAGAGTAGCATTTTCTTCTGTGAAATGAAAGAAGTTTCATCTCAGTGATCTCAGTGTCTCCTGGTGTTTGTGAAGTATGATAGTCATGGGAAATGATAGCGCCTTTATTTCAAACCACTTCTCAGTTCAAGTGAAATGAATTGTTAATCTTGAAGTTATTTATACTGCGAGAATGTATTTTGTCCAAGAACATTGTATTTGCTCATCTAGAAGATCCTCCACTTCACCTTCTTATAGCCAGCAAACCACGGTGGTAAGTACCTCTAATTTATTTCTCTTCCTTCACACACATGTACACAGAGTTGGGCTTTGACATAGCAACATTGATATCACGCTCTGCAGGCAAACTTCTAATTTTTTTCTATGGAGCTGTGCAAAAGCCATGAATATGGAGAAATGGTATTTCTGGTAGCTGTAGTCGAAGTTCTGTGATCAGGTCTCTAATGATATGATGGAAAGTGTGTTTTGTTTTATTTTTTAATCCTCTTTACAAGACAGGAGAATGTGCAGGTAATATTTTATTTCACATAATGCAGGCTTAATGTTACGTTAAAACGTTATGAAAACCTCTTGGTCTTTAATTGTCAGGGAAATGAACTAGGTGATCTGTAAGGTCTTTTCAATCTTTCTCTTCTTAAACCTGTGTAATATAATTTATTCATATTCCCATACTCTATTTTTCTGTAGTTATCACTTGAAAAGGACTCTTCCAAGCAGAAGTGAAGGAAGTAAGTCTATCTTTTTGGAAAAGATAAACAGGTCTGTTATCTGCTAAAGACCAGAATGAAACATACTGACCAAATAAACCTACTGGAACTACTCTTGTAAAGTAACAGTAACTAAATGGACCTGTAAAATGTAGGAAAACTCTTAGGGTGTTTTTTCAGAGACAGATATTTCTCCTGCTGGAAAAATCCCAACTCTTGGATTGGGCAGAATTTGATTTCCTTACTTGGTTTCTGTGATAATTGGGCTCCAAGAGGAAATGTGTTTGAAAGCGGTGGAAGTGTGCAACCTTGGTAAGGTATTACTTAGGCAAAGGAGAAACTAGCCCTTACATCTCTACTAATCAGTACCCCTGGGGTTTTTTCCATGTCTTTTCTGAGAACTTTTCTTCTAAGGGAGTGACCATGAACTGAGTACAGCCAGGTCAGTCTGCAGGCTTTCCCAGTATCTAGGTGGCACTATAGATGGACTCTGAGGAGATGGCCTTGGGCCACTGCCAGTACCTGTTCATGTACCGTTTTCCTCCTTCTCGCTAAGGTCCTACTCAACACTTGTATTTCCTTCATTTGTGAAAGAACTAGAAACAACGAGTTTCCTAAAAGGAGAAAGAAGATTGTAAAGTAGAACAGTCATGTTTTCATAAGAGGTTTTGACTTTCCTCTATTTTGTGTGACTTAAGAACTAAAAGATGAAACTGCAGCACTGTCGCTACTATTTTGTACAGTGAAGTCTCTGACAGTTTTGTGCATTCAGACCCATTCTCTCCTTCTCTATTACCTCCCAACTAAAAAATTAAACTCAGCTTGTGGAAGGACCAAAAGCTTTTATGGACATCAGGCTATTGGTTTTTCTTTTTTTTTTTTCTTAGAGAGAGATAGCTCCATTCTATCCAATCAATTATTAAGAAGAAAATAAAAATCACTTGTTATTTTCTGCAGCATTTCTATCTGTTCCTAAAGGAATGCTGAAGTATCCCAAATAAAGACAAAACCAGCTTTTCGCTGGAGGAGTAGATGAAGAGTTGAATATTGGCAGAACAAGAAAAAAATGTTTCATACTTGCTGTGCTTGGTATTTCTGAATGCTGAGTGGGGATTAGGTAAATAGTTGAGGTGAACTCTTTAAAGATGAAATCCATAACATGAAACACAAAAGAGATAGTCCCCTAACAGTTGTGACAGCGATCTGTACGGAGAAAATAAACAATGCCTCAACGACGAGGAGGTTTCAGCAGAAGGACAGCCGTTCAAAGGGTCTTGTGACTGGGACACCCAAACAACAACTCGGGATGTTTTGCCTGCATACAGACAATGAGTTATGTGACTTGATTAATGGCAGTTTCAATGCCTGAATTTGTCACCTTTCCCAAGCACTCGAATGACTGTCATTGCGTTTATGAAGTGAGGCAGCCGTGACCCGGGACCCGTGCAGACAGCCTGGCTTTCAGGCAGGGTGCGGTGCCATCTGCGCACCCAGCCCGGGTCCCGCCTGGCTTCCCCGCCTGACTGCTGTCCGCAGCCACAGCGGAGGCTGAATTCCCCGTTCTGATTAATGCTGGGAAAGATGCTTTTGGCAGCTGGCTTCCCAGTCCTGAGCAGAGAGGGATCCGAGCCCCATTTCCTAGCTGGAAGATGGTATATCCTTATAAACTATAAAGCCTTTTTATTTCCTACATTGTGCATATATTAGCCTGCTAAGCAAATTCTTCCTTCTCCCAAGCTTTCCTACCCCTAGCAGTTCTCTGTTCAATGTTAGCCATAACTTTTGATGATTGCTCTCTTAAGGCCTGGGAGCCCATCTATACCACATCCCAGAAGTATGTCCTTCCTAATGCAAACAAATCAAATGATTAACGGCTGTCCCTAGTACGAGCCAGGCAACCTCCCTGGTCTCGGGGAGAGCCTGGGATCCTGCTCTGTGCTTGCAAAGCAAATGGTTTGGATTGGGACTTTTATTATTTGTAATGTTACCTTGGGGACCTCCTGTAATACCAGTTACTGTAACAGATTGTTGCAGCTTCAAGCTATTTGGGATAGGCAGGGAAAAGATACAGAATTTTTAGAGGTCGTCTTCATTTTTTCACTTAATTTTTCCCTGGCAGTGGGTTAAAGATGCACTTATATTAGTACTAATACTATTTTGGGTCAGAAGCAGCGTTTGAGTTTTTTTTTAATTTCAAATCACTTTATTGGAACGAAATGGGTGCAGCTTTTCTTGTCACTTGCCAAGCTAGGATGGCAGAGAAGGCTCGGCTATTTTTCACCACTCTGCTGAGAAGAAATCTGTTTCAGGCAGCTGCTGCTTTTATTATTGTAATAATCCGTAGAGAGTGCAAACAGGACGGCACTGGGGGTCGGATCCTGTGTGCTGGGTTTCAGGAGACGTCGTGCTCTTGGCTGTAAAGGGAGCGTGGAGGAGTAGCTGCAGCGAGGGCAACGGCACGAAGGGCTGTGCAGAGCGAGCTGGGAGAGCGCCTAGGTGAGACGCTTCCCAAGATGAAGGAGCTCCTGATGAATGAAGCCATGACTAACTGGTGGCCTTTGGAGAAGGAGATTGGTGCTTCCAAAGGATCTCAGAATAGCTTTGTTTACAAAACTTGCAAATAATTGAAATATTAGCAGCGCGATTGAGTCATAGAGAGATGAAATGGTTTTACAGCTGCTGTGATGATTTTTGTGAATCCGCAGGGGTCTGCCCATCAGGAATTTCATTCCCAACAGTTGAAATAGCAACTCTTACTACGAGCCAGGGCTCACACTTAGCAGAAGGCAATTAGGGCGTTGGTAGCTTTAGTACGCGTGAGTCAGAAGCAGGAGTAGACCACAGGGCTCCTGCCGCAGCCCAGGTCACTGCCCAGTGGTGAGCACGCCTGTTTTCCTGAAATCCCATGGAGCTTTGGTTGGAGTCCACCCCCTGTTTTCCTCCAGTCTGGTCACTGACAAGCATGCTCCTTCCCTTTCAAATGAACTGAAGCCCTCCAGAGAACTCCAAAACAAACAAACAGCCCTCCCAAAGCTCTTCCCGGGAAAAGGTAGTTGCTCAGCTGCCTTTACTGATGCTCTCCTGAAACGTCTGTCCTACAAACCATGCGTGAAGGGCACCAGGAGGAACGATCCTTATCTTCTGGGCACAAGGAATGTCTGTACAGCAAAGCAAGGCTTTAGGGATGTATTTCTGCTCCCTCTTTGGTTCAAGATAGTAGGCCTTTTGTTTAAATGCAATACAGGTGAATAGATTCCCCAGGGTGAGTCTGTCCCATCCTGGGTTTTATCACAGTCTACAGAGCCAGCAGGAATTTTGTGGGATCCCTTGTTAAAGTATTAGCTGCACTTCACTGAAAAGCCTAATGCTTTAAATTCTGCTGTAATGGCCTCCCACCTCCTGCAACTGTAGGGGGAAAAATTCCGGCCAAATAAAGGATCTGTAAAAAGAAACATCTCTTTTTATATGACACCCTGTTAGCCCTAATGACAGTTTTCTCTCTGTAAGTGCAGTAAAGTATGGAAATATTGCTGTGCTCCATGGTGCAATTTTCTGACTGTGATTTTCGTTGATAAAAGCCTTCAGAGAATGCATTTCCCTTCCCACTTATCTGCCGTCAAAAGCTAGCAAACACATGAAAAATTCAGCTGTCACTCTAAACAAAATATACAATTACTCTGGGTTGATGTTTTAAGCAGAAATAATTTCCATGGCAAAAAACCTGCAGCTATTTTCTAAATGCTGTGATGTTTGCTGCTAGCTTTTTGCATTACGCATGTATCACCTGTTTTAGATATTTGAATGCAAAGATGAGATATCACGAGTTAAAACTTAGCACTTGCCAAATTAAATATTTGCTGGGCTGAGCCCTAAGTTCATTACTTGACTGCTATTTTGCACCGGAGAATGAAAAATCTTTTCTAACCTGCCAAAGGCAGTTATTTTAGGAAGCTGACGAAGAGGGCAGATGTTATTCAAGTGCTTGGATAAGAAAAGGAAATAGTACATGTTAACTCTTCTGGAATAACCAGATAGATGAAAGAAAGTGGAAATGTTCCTGAAACGTGCTAATTTGTTTAGACAAATCTAAGCAGAAAAGATAGGATTGAAATTTGATACTTCATCTTTCACAACTTGAAATATTAAATTGGGGTCCCTCATGTCTCATGTTGCTTGGAATGAATTTCTTTTGAGGTATCTCTGAATTTTGAAAGCACCCAAAATCCAGAACAGTGTTCCTGTGGTTTGGTTCCCCTTTTTTTTTTTTTTGCATATAACTGATATTAGAGATCAAGAAGACTGTAACCTTAATGTAACTGTATTTAGAAACAGAGATGGAAATTTTTCTTATTTGTTTCAAGGTAAAAATAATAGTAAAAAGCAACTTATCTTGACAAAACAAACAAAACTTATTCTTTTTGACTCAAACTGAAAGATCTCTTTTCTTTTGTAAGTTGCTTAGCTTTATTCCCCTTTCTCTCCCCACCCCAACTTTAAAAAAAAAATGTTTAATCTGTGTCATTCTGAAATGCAAACTCAAAACTCAGTTTAAAACTTAAAAAAAGTATTTTAGCACTCCTAAACTAGAATTGTTGAGTTTGGAAGAGAAATCTCCCCCCTGCTCAAAAAAGGAACACTGAAACACTTTGACAACATGAAGAAAAAAAATATTTTGATACTTTTACTGTCACAGAATCACAAAATCATTAAGGTTGGAAGGGACTTCTGGAGATCATCTAGTCCACCCGTTCTGCTCAAGCAGGGTCAGCTAGAGCAGGCTGCCCGTGTCCAGTTGTGTTTTAATTGTCTCCACAAATGGAGATGTCGTCTTGTTTTTTCCTGAAAGTATTAGCTAACTTGAATGTTAATGCACTAATGGTTTTTGTCTCCTCCCAAATTACACCTCTGCAAATTTATCATTCTTCAAAAAGAATATGAAAAAAATCTCCTACCTCACCATGTTACTCATTTCTCAGAAAATACTGCCATTTGCACAAGTTTGGTTTTTGTTGATTACGTATGTAACGTTCTCTGGAGAGCACTACAGCATCTTCTGGTTTAATACAGAGAAGTCTGATTCACTCTCCTTGTGGAAATTTTCATTTTATAATTAAACTTGGCTTTAGTTCAGAGGGTCTTTACAGTGAAGATTCATATGTGCTGGTGAGGTCATGTCACCATTTAAAGTTCCTGCAATGAAAGAAAGTCCAGAATGCAGATATGTGGCATTCAGTTAAATTATGTTAATTCAGTTTGAGGAAAATGAGTATTTAGCATTCCATGGTGCGTAAAGATATCATTTCACAGTGGCAGAAAAAGTCATTGGCTTCCATATGCAAGCAGCATGGCTAGTTATTCTGACCTGAGCTAGTCCTGCTCTCAAAATGGCAATGGGTCCGCTGTGCCGGACTCTCACTGCTGAAAGGTTCGTGGATTTTGATTCTTCTCAAGCTCAGGTCTAAGCTATAGCACCACATCAGTGTTTCCAGGTCTAGTCAGCCATGCCTATTCCTAGGGATAGACCATTTGCCTGCTCCTTCTCCTGAGGCCCTTGGAGCTAATTCCAGCCTTAGAGAAGTCCAATGCATAGCAGGACTCAGCCTACAGAAGCAGGATTTTAAGCAGAGGAAAAAAGCAAGACTCTTGGCGAGACTTAGTCAAGTCAGCTGCCCTGCTGTTCATATTTATACAGCAGTGGTGCTCAGCTCTACAATTAAAATCATCCAACACGCTTGCATAAAGGTCAGGCAGCAGATGCTGCCACTAGACCTGACAGGTTCACTGATAAGCTTCACTTCCAGGCAAAGCTTCTACGAAGTATCAACATTTAATATTTCCAACAACACGTGCACATACACAAGCATATATCTTAGCAGTGAGCTTATTCTTCATTTTTTTAGTAGAAGTGTGCACTACTAAGGCTTGACCTTTTGAAAAACCATGCCACACACACTAAATAAAATGGATATCTTAAATGAGATATGTGACACAACTGTGACTAGCAATTCTTTTAAGTACAGTCAAGTGTTTGTGTAGCTAACGGCAAATGAGATGTGGTCTGAAGAATGAATGGATATTGCACTAATATACGGAATGTCTTTGCATAGTAATAATGGAAGAAAAATCAAATTATTCCAGAGTCTGACTAGGCATTGAGTGGAGTTATATGAGAATGTAAATTGGAGAGAGAGGGCCATATCTCTGTATTCTCACCAATCTTTTATAGGTAATGAATTGTTTAGAAAATTTAGCTAGGGAAAAGCTTTTGAGTTGGAGTCTGACAGTCCTTCAGGGTATTCTTAGAGGTTATCTCTGCAAGGCAGGTGGATGAGGAAAGAGACAAGCTTAACCCTATAAAAATAATTATGATATATTATTAGCAACTAATGGCAATCTAATGGAGTCTTTTCAGCAAAGACACCACTGGCTGCAATTTCTCTCTGTCATATGCATAAAAAAGCAACTCTTAATGAAACCTACATTCTGGTAATTTCTCAAACTCAGTGAAGTTAGCAGGAAACTTTCTGCACTTGAAACTTCACACATTTCAGCGTACTTCCATGCCACTATTAATGGGAACACTCCACCCAGGCTGCATGCAGCAAGGTTCAACACTTGTATCAGATAAGAAATCTGTTGAGACCTCATGATCTAGTAGATCGAGCGTGTACCTGGGGTTTTTCCTTTCTTACCTAAATTTTACCTTTCTGAGATTTATTTTTTACATGAAACAAACTGGCATGACCTTATGACGGTTTACATATCAGAACCTGTTGGATGGTTTTACTTCACAAAGGCATAAAAAGTGCTCACGATAATTGTGTCCCTACAGGCTTTCTGAAAAGAGACAGCTGGAGAGAGGGCAGAGACCCTATACACACCCCCATAAAATCAACAAGGGGGAAAAAAATCACTGGAAGAATGGAATTTGAGAAACTGTGATCAGCAAACAAAACACCTCACGCATGAATCTCACTCCACAGCCCATTCACAGTCTAAAAAGACTTAGCTAACGGTTGGAGAAGGGGCAAAGGAAGGAGAGAAGAGGACAAGGATAACATTAGCAAAAACTAGGGCACATTACATAGTCAATCAGTAATTGCTGCAATTGGAGCTCATCATCTACTTAGCACTTAATGTCTTGGCCTTTTCAGAATGAATTTTATTAATACTAATGTCTTAAGAAAACTGTAGCAGTCATTATCTTTGTTGATTCTTGTGATGTTTGAAAGTGAAGCTCTTCTCCTCTTGCTGTTCATTACTTGTCTCTACCAAATTCTTCATGTTGCCAAGAGCTGTCAAACACTTAAAACATGCCTCTGAGGTCTCTGAGAAGGAGGAGTGTCAGGACTACTCCCCTGTAAGTCCATACTGACTACTCCCGATCCCCTTCTTGTCCTTCAGATGTTTGGAAATGGAGCAAAAAATGCTGGAAACCATCACCTTACCAGGGATTGAGGTGGGGCCAACCAGCCTGTAGTTTCCTGGATCCTCCTCCTCGTCCTTCTTGAAGACAGGAGTGACATTTGCTTTCTTCTAGTTTGCAGGAACTTCTTCCTGATCACCATGACCTTACAGAGACGATCAAGAATGGCCTTGAAATAACATCAGCCAGCTCCCTCAGCACCTCATGATCAGCTGTCATGATTTGTGTATGTCCACTTTATTTAAATGTTCCCTAACCTGAATCCAGGTGCCTCTTCCACCAAAGTAGGTCTGCCTTGCTTCAGACTCCCACTGGTCTCAGGGACCTGGGACTGCTGAAGGTCGGTCTTACTAGTAATGACTGAGAGGAAGAAGGCATTGAGCATCTTGGCCTTTTCTGTGTCCTCGGGGAGGAACTTTCAGCTACGTTCGAGTGATGGTGGCTGCTTTCTGATGAACTGTGCTGCTAAGGGTGACCCCCTGGTGCCACCAAAATTGTCCTGGAAGACTTACCAGAGGAAATGCCCCAAACACAGAGGGCTGAAAGGCTTGCTGCTTTCAGCATCCCCAATTCCACATGCTGCATTTGTTCCAGGTCTCGGGATACGGATTATCTCCGGTCTCAGGGAAGGTTTGTTATAACCCATCATCTCTCCAGCAGAGCTCTCTCAGGTGATGCTGAGAATGCCTCGCTGGCAAAGGATGGCTTTTACTCATACCCTTTTCTTTAGAAAGCAGAGCGCGAGTTTCTTGTATGAATTCTGCTGATCTTTTGCTTTTATTTCTCTCCTGTTTCTCTGTTTCCTTCCACCAGTGTCCCCAGTTAAGTGTAACAATTTGAGCTGCTCTGGGCCCTTGCAGCAGGAGTAGAAACATTTGCAATCCTGCAGACAGATGTTTTTTGTGAATTTCCTCTGAAATTGCCAGGCAAAAATTATTTGCGTGCTCTAAAAGTGAGGGTAGAGAGAGACCTTGAAATGATGATGCCGCAAAGACCTTATTCTTTGTCTTTTTCAAAATATTGATTTCTTGAGGAAGGGAGATCATCCACAAAAGAAAAAAAAAAGAACTCACATGCTGGGGTGGGCCCATTAGAGGAATGCAGACTCATTAGTCCTGCTAAACATGATACTGCGTGTAAAGTCAGAAAAGCAGAGTGAGGTCTGGAAAACTTGGCAGGAAATCAGCCAAGATCCATTATATTATCTTTCACATGGCTTGTTAGTGGTGACACTAATTGAAGGCTGGGCCCTCTTTTTTGCTGACTGTCCAGCACAGGGCCATTTTAATTTCACCTGATTATGTTGCCCTATTGTAAGAAGTCTGACAAAAACAAGATTTGTGGAAACTCCTACCAATGAGTCCTTGGCTGCCCGAAAGCTCTCTTGGCAGCTAGAAGGTTTTTGTTAATAAGTGGACTGACCCATTTTTCATTTCTAAATATCCCAGATAAATTGGCTACTGTACTGCTGCATTTCAGTTAAAGCTGACCAGGTTTCTCTAGCTTATCAATCTGTATTTACTACGTGTGTGGAACTTGTGGAAATATTAAAAATGCTACAATTCCTACCCACCCCCGTAAGAAAATGACTTGAGCAAGACTGCCCACCTGAGGGTTGCCAAAGAGTGGGAGTAGTTGAAAGAAGTGCTGTTGTAGAAAAAGACCATTCAATAGTGGAATTGTTTTGGGAGAACTTTTTGTAGCACACTTGGATAAGAACTGTGATTCTTTTGCTGCTTTTATCGACATTATTTGTAATTTCCTCTTATAGTTCCCTTGCTCTTTCTTTGCACTTCCCTGAGCAGACAAGCGCAGCTGTATAACAAGGAGCTGAGTTTTACCTCCCTTGTATCAGTGTAAAACTAAAGTGACTCTGTGGAAGTCAAAAAGATCTGACGTTGGTTAGGGGAGAAATGGTCCCACTAAAGAGTTTGTTAAAGAGAAAAATTCCCTCTCCAATTGTGGAAAAAATTAACTATTAGAAGCAGCCAGTTGGATGCACCTCTCTGGGGCCGATGACCAGAGAGACTTAAAAGTCCATTAAGCTAATGCCTAAATTCATTCTTAGCACATAGCATGCACAGAGGAACTGTCCTCGCAAGCCGGGCTGTGGGAAGGTCCTGGGTTTCCATCGGGGAAGCGATTTACATCAGCGAGAAAACATTCAGTGATTATGACTACCAACTGCGTTAATCATTGGCTTGAATTAAAAGTCACTGACAAGTTGCTTTGGGATTCGTGTGGCTATGCAAGGGAAAAAAGCCAGAATAAGCATTTCTGAGCAAACTAGATGTGCCAGTGAGGGATCATCCTCTTCCTCTGTTGACTGCTGATGCATCGCACAGAAATGGGGCTCCGTCAGAACAGGACAGGCCCTTTACGAGGCAAAATCTGCCCTTTTGCTTCATGAGGCATGGAGTATGACTGGGGGGAAGCTGGTTTTGTTTGAGGAGGGGTGTCAGTGCATGGTGCCACAGGGACCTCGCTGCTGGACGGCTGCCCCAAACAGGGCAAAGCTGGGTCCTGCCTTCTGCTGCCCGAACGGCTCCTCCGTGGCCAAGGGAGGCTGGGTTTGGAGGACCACGCTTCCTGGGGGCCACCACCAAGCACCCTGTCTAGAGACCTCTGTGAAGCAGAAGCAGCCTACTAGTCCCTTGAGCCATCTAGTGGTGCCTTCCTTGACTATTGAATATAATGTCTCACTGAAAAATATAAACAGCATCTGATTAATCTAAAGAGAGTGATTAGTGCCAGAAGTAGGCCAACTACAATGCAAATGAGACCGTCAGTGTTTTGGTAGGTTACCAAAGCAACAAAAATTCTGGAAATGGCAGACAAGATAAAGAGGTGGATGCCAACGCAGGATGCTAAAGGCTAAGGAGGTTGTTCTGGTGTGGTCTCTCTTATGCTTTGTCTTGGTGTTTGCAGGACTTTATGGATGCTCATTGAACGAGGCTGGGATTTTAAAAGAAAAGCTGAACTTTCTAACCTGAAACCTCAAATCCTTTTCCGATGGGTTTTGTAACTGAAAAGCGGAAATAGAGTCTTCAGTAATTAAAAAAAGATTTAATGATCAAAGCTGCAATTAAAAGTGTGGTGAGTCATCTTACAATTGTCCATGTGCTAAAAAGTGCAGGCTGTGTGAGAGATCATGTTGTCATGACTGGTTTTGCTCAACGAGGATATAGGAGCTTCTATTACTTCCAGCTACGGAAGCAATCCAAGTTCCGCAGACCTATGTTTATAGAGCAGAAGAAAAGGCAATAGTCCTGGCTCTCCTATTTGTGTATTTTATTTAGTGGTTCTGTCTGCAGCATCTGAATTCATTACAGTGCTTTATTACTTTTCACCTTCTTCTAGAGTGTCTGCTCTCAGTAGGAATCTTGATTTTTTTTCAGTTTACACTAACAAATTACCCACCAAAACAAATACATAAGAACTGATCTTTAGAGTATTCATATCTTTTTTTTTTTGCTTTCTGCAGCATGCACTAACAATGAAATATTTAACTGAACATTTCACAGTGTATGCATTTTCTCAAATTAAAATTGCAAAAGACAAGGAAATGAAGATAAAAATATCCAACCATGCTGTTTCTCAGAAACCCTCACAAGTAATCTAATATTGCCCTTTAAATCCTGTTGTTTTATTCTGCCTGATAAAAAAAGTGTTAAATACAATTTGGTTTAAGTATAGGAGAAACTTCTTGTTCCTAAAAATGCTTAGCCTGTCACACAGAAAAACAGCTAAAAGGAAGCAGGACAATTTGTAACGCTCTCCTGGAAAAATATAATAAAAGATTTGGATATTCTGCTACAAGTCTTGCTTTCCCAGTTCCTTAATTCCCTTCCTAGTGGCACTGAGGCATCTTCATGTTTTATTTTCAAATTCTCATAACAGCTGCAGTATTCAAACTCTAACACACTAGAATGTGATTGCCTACTTTACAAAAATCATTGCTGTAGCTCTGCTCTTAAAGCTGTATTTGTAAAACAAGCTTTTTTATCTTACTGGTTTTGACATCAAGTGCCTCGAGTCAATGACAGATAGCTATAAATCAATGCCAGCTTTTACAAGAATCCCAAAAGGAACATCTAATGAAAAAATAATACAATCAAATCAGTTGGTACTTTTTTTTGCCAGCTTTATCTGAAAAGAGACCTGCTTTGTCTGCTGCGAGACAAATCAGGTTATCTGATCTAGCAAATCTTGCAAACAAGCAAATTCAAATAACTTATCATGGATCAAGTCCATTGTGGTCACTTAATTCATTCAGTTGACATAATGAACCTATAGAAAATGCTCTTAAATTCTTACATTACTTTACAAATACAGTCGTTTAGCAAATGAGAAGTAGTATTGCTATCTCTACATTTGCAGTGTGTTAGAATGGCCTTTATCTAGTGCAGTCAAAGAGTTGCCACAGTTTAATGGGGAAATAGAAGAAAACCCTGTTTAGAAAACATGGATCTTGAACTGAAGGATTTTATGGGCTTTTTTTAGAGGTGGTCCAGGCTAGGACAAACAGTTTAAATTGGGAGGGAGAAGCTGCAAAACCTAAGAATCGGGCAATGGCTTTAGCATAGCTCAGCCTTGCCTTGCAATGGGGGAACGCTTAGCAGAAGCGGTGAGAACTTCTCCAGAACTTGGATACGGCTTTCCAGCAGATTTTGACAAAATCTATGAAAGTCCTGAGGTGGTGTGAAATGGTTTGTATCTGCCCATGGGGTGAAAGAGCTGCAATTGCCCTGCTGGGTCAGAGCAATCTTGGTCTTGATAGTAAGAGCCAGAGCAAAACCCTTGTGAAGGAAGTGCTAGGCTGTGCAATTACGGAATTCCCACGGGAGAGTTTTCTCCCCACCTGTCAGTCATCGATTGGCTGATGGACTGGGCCAGCAATGCTTTTATTTCTTATAGATCATTTGTCCTCACCAAGGACATGGTGAAATTCTTATTATCCATGCTGATAGGGGATCTTTTGAAGTGGGATGATAAGGAGCCTCCATATCTCATAGCAATGAGTCCCTGAAGGTCATTATATGCTTAATAAAAAAAAAAAATTGTTTCATTAATTTGAAACTTTTCTCCTTTTGCCCTTTCAAGTTTCACTGTGTACTCCCTGCTTTTCTACTACAAAAGAGAAGGCTATAGCAATTGACTGACGTTAAAGGAGTTGATGAGAAGATCTGAGAATCCTCTTTGTGTGCCTTTATTTTTTCATGAATCTCTGCCTTGTTCCACACTGTTGGTTTCTTCTCTAAATTCAGCCACCTCAGATATTCCAAAATCTTGTCCTATATTTCCTGTGATAGCTGTGTCTCCACCACTCATCCATGCAAGTGGGGATGGCCTTGCTACCAGGTATAATCATGAGTGGATAACTTCAATGTGGATGAGAACTAAAAGCTTGACAATGAGGAGGAGGACCTTTCAAGGCTCTGGCACTGAAACCAGTGACACAATTTGGTTCTATTGTATTTGCTTTTTATGTGTGTTCAAAAGAGGAAAAATTCTTGCATTTTAATATCAGTCCAGCAATCTAAACTGAGAGGGAAGTAATTATACATGAAAGAAATACAGTCTTTTGTAATAAGGTTTTTAAAGTATCAGTTTCATTCTATCATAATATTTTTATGATTAGATTTACCTTCTAATATTTTAATAACTTCAGAATGAAGTAAGGAAGTCCTTTGTAGCTTATCTCACAAGCCTGTCTAGGACATCGCACTTAATGAGGTTTATAATTCAATATAACCACACCTGCATCCTTAATAATGCCTAACATTTAATCTTCATTGCACCACTTGAATCGAAAGATCTAAAATTAAACATACTGCAGCTTAATCTAATAATAAACATGCGTGACATTTTGTGCAAAATGTGTGCCTGATCAGCACGGTGCACTCTTACAATTGTATCAGATGTAGAAAAACATAGTTTAATCAACCAAAGGTAGACGGTGACATTTAACTCCCACTGATACATCTACTTCGAGGAAACTGTAAGATCCTGCCCCTGGAAGAAAGGACCAGTTGTCAGATCATTAGCAAACTTAGGTCCAAATCCTACTAGTTAGAGCAGCATTACATAGACCCTTACTAGTTACAAGTGGTCTTCAGAGCTCTTAACTTCAGACAGGCAGCTTTGATACCTTCAACAGGAGCCTTGACTTCGTATGTGGTCAGTGGTAAGGTGCTCCTAATTTCCCTGGTAATTAACTGCAGAACTGAGCTCCTGAGGCACCTGAATGTTTTTTGGCTTGTCAATACTGCAATGCAAGTGTCTTTCCCACCTCATGTCTCCATGGCCCTTGCAGACTGTTACAAGCCTGCTGAGACCATGCTACCAAGTTCGCAAGTGGGAAGGTAAATCAGTCTGGATCACAAGAGTAGGCTTTCAGCCATGACATTTGGTGGGTTTTGGGGTAGTAGTAGTAGGGCTGAGCATCTCCACTGCAGAATGAGGGGATTGCACATGAGACTTAGATTTAGTTCTGTGCCCAGAAGGAACTTGGCATGAGAAAGTTCCCCTGAATTAATGACACTTTGCACATGCAGCCAAAGGGGCCAATTCCTGCAGAGCTCTTTGTGGACTCAGGGCTTTACACAGGACATACGGATTGGTGGTGTTTCCTTTCAAAGATGTAAATATTGCTTTATAATCAGGTGTTATGCTTTGTGGGCTACAACAGTTCTGCCACTGTGACACCAACATTTATCTCTGATGAAAGTGAGACAAACAAGCAGGACAGAAGACATAACACGTAGAGATAACGTTTTGGAGAACAAGCAGTGTTAGAATCATCTATAACATGTTCAGGTAAAACAATGAATTTATGAAAGCTGAGCCCAATTATTTAATGAGAAGCTACAACTTCTCATTTATCCTCAAGCCAGCTACACTCAAAATCACTGTTTTGATTCCTTACAGGTGCAAAAATTAGCAACAAGTCAGTGAAAGATTGGAACCTACATTAGACCTTGATCCAAGATGTATGCTGTTCTCCCTGTGTTTAAAGGGCTCTGGCTGTGGTGCTTACTGGATTGTAGAGCAGTCAAAATCTGTTTTCTTTTAAATGTATTTTGAAGCTAGCATGGTAAACAACAGTGTAGCTCCTCCATGTGAGATGCCTTTGTGATATTCACGGGAAGTCCCCATCAGAAATAAAAAGACAGTTCTTCACCAGGATCTGATCAGAATAATTTGACATCAGCTGAGTCAGGATAGGGAGCTTTGATCGGGGGAGATGAAAGACTGGCAAAAACTCTGCTGGGCCATAGAGTCTGCTGCTGAAGCTGAAACTTCACGTTTCAATGGGGCTCCATCTGACTTTAATTAAAAAAGGGAAAATCAAAGTCTACAAATCTCCCTGATTCTATATCAGCAGGGCAAACTAAAGGTAAAAATTCTCAGTATCTTTCTGTTCCTTTGAAGTCAATAGTGAACTTTGTGCTGTGCGTGAGGACCCAACGAGTGCCATTTGTGTAGCTGCAGGTTTACAATAATTTTGACGTAATGTTTATGCAAAGGGAGGGAGAAAAGCTGCATCTTGAAATGATGCCTTCGCAGCTGTGGGTGCCCACTCCTCCCCCAGATTGATTTTATCTTTAGGATTTGCTTTGTCTTATGGTGATACTAGAGGCACAATTATCTAATAAATCAGGGAAACCATTGTCTTAGTTTTCCTTCAGCTATAAATCACAAACTATTCAATTTTTGTACAATCACTTCCCCTCCCGCCTTCCTTGCATACTAGTGAGGTGAGCTGGAGACTCACTTGATAAAAACATCCTGAACTAAACCAGCTGGAAATAGACAGTATAATAACACCAGCCTGCTGTCAGCCCTCATCTATTTTTGTTTCATTGGTATCTGATTGTGATTGAAAGGCTTACTCCCCCAGTTAGCTACCTTGAGGCCAACCTTGAAAACGTGTCATATTTGGCTACTTGATAGCATCTTAAGCATAATGTTAGATCCAGAGCGCATACGGTGCAAAAAATAGAAAGCTGGCATTTTGCTACACTGCACGGCAAAAAAGCAACATGGAAAGAATCTGACAGACATGCAAAGAAATGGAAATGCCGCAAGGCAGAGAGAGGAGCCAGTACACATGCATTAGCAGCTCTGGGCAGGACGAAACAGTGGCTTCCCCAGGGTCCAGGTTGGCTTCATGTCTAACCGCTGTTGCAAAATACAGTGTCCTCTCTCTGCAGTGAGGATCTCTGTGAGGACAGCTTTGTCTGTGTATGGCTCAGGAGGGCTGAAATCAGAGCAGTTCCCAGAGTTAACAGGCTCTTATTTGCTGGGGTTGGGATTAAGGTTACGGAGGGGATGGAGGTTATGTTGGTTTGTGATACTAGGGCTGCACAGGATGCTTATATAAGACACATAAGTAAGGGAAATAAAAAAAAATTTGATTATGTTGAATAAAAGTGAGGAAAAAGTGACAATAACAGGTTTGCTATGGAGGATAGCATTGGTTATTTTGATTTCAGTTTCTGTCATCTGACTGACAGCCATAAATAATAGCTGTGAGGCCAAAAGATACAGATCTTCAAATCATACCTCCCTGAAAAGAAGGGAGGCGTGCTTTCAGAGGTTGAGGAACTGAGGCTAATAGCAACAAACCATGGCAATGAGAGAATTAGGGATGTCAATACACCTGCTGACCAGCACAGAGACCAGGAATAGCAACAGAAGAGTTGTGAGTAAATAGCCCTCTCTTCCATCTGCATTGGAAATGCAAATAGGAACTAGATTATATTGCTGTAGGAGTAAGAGATGTCGTTGGTATTACATAAAACGCGGCTTGACTTTGGGTCAATGTACTGTATTTGATGCTGGCTTGCATTTGAGCTGCTCTCAAAATAGCGTGATAGTACGCTGCCACTTTAGGTATCACAACAAGATATATCAAAGAGGTCTAAGCACAGTCCTCACTAGCGATAAAGAACTTTGTAAAACAGAACTTCCAACTGATACTTAAATTGCTTGCTTTTTCAAAACATTTTAACATCATTCCTATATCAGCTTCTCTAGTGGGTTTCTCATAAAATGCTGAGGTTGGTCTCCTGTGGTATGTAACCTGTAACATACCAGTGGTGCTTTCTAATGAACTTCTGAAAGGGAAGGATTTTCCCTCAAATGAAAAATCTATAGAAAAACATTGTGATCATTGATGAATGCTTTCTATGCAGGTAGCCTTTCTTTTTCAGTGTCTGCTTGAGATTTTCTTTTTCTGCTTAGGAAGCAAAGCTCCTTTCAGGTTCCTGACCGGACGACTGGTTGTGTTTCCACCTGCACGGTTCATCACCAAAGCTCCCCTTTGGATGGGGGGTGAGAGACTGCACGCAGCTGGGCAGGGCTTTCTGTCTGACCGTGCACATGGGGGTGAGTTCTGCCCCAAGGGATCAATATTTGCCATTGGACACACTGGTATTGTCGCACTGCTGCCGGGGGAGCAGGTGGAGCTGGAGGAAGGAGATCTTTATTAAGCGTGCGGACGAGGGTAGGTTTTCCAGGGCAAGCGGGACTTGCCGTTCATCCTGTTTGTCCCCAGAGTTCAATACTACACTGAAGCAGCTAACGCCTCAAACGTGACCTTCACTCTTTGGTGCTACAGGCAGCCAGGGAAGTGATGGGAAAGCTGAGACTGGGAGGAAGCTCTCCAATGCATTTTTATATTACTATAAAAGGCTAATGTCAATACAAAGCCCTGACAGCAAAGCAGGGCTGTCAGAAGCACTTAGTGCTTGCATTACCGGAGTGGCAGAACAAGGCCGCTTCACATCGCTCCCAAACCCCCACCTCTTTTCCAGGTGAGTATGAAAACGCAGCGTATTACTTTCTTGAACTATTTATTTGTGTTCTGGGTTGAGTAGTATCTATAACCCGGAGCAAACGGCTATCTGCTAGTGTATGCCCATAACAAATGTCCCACCCCACAAAGCACTGGCTGTTTATTCCCACCGACGCTGTTTGTCATTTTTAGCTAATAGGTGCAGAAAAAAGGAACAATGAACGAAAGGTTCCCAATGGCTGTCAGTAAATTTATTTTGCAGTTAACAGCCTTTGTAATGCACAGACTAACTTTATCTCATTTCACTGTGGGTGTGCTGGGATAATTGCTCGCGTATTTTGTTAAAAAGAAAAGCTCTCCACATTTCCATTAACTCCCGGCATGGTGTCTGTTTCACTTGACTGCACTAGGTACCATTTACAGTTCAATTTCACAGTCATGATGGACTGAAACATATAAACCTGCTTTCTCTCCACTCCACTAATCACATGCATTAATAAACAGGGAGATTCATAAGGTCTGTTACTCTTATTTTTCCTTTGTAAGTCTATTTTTATGAATTAAATCATGAGCTTTTTTCCTGTGAAATCCAAAGTGCCAGAGGAATAAATACAGTGCTATCTTATTCAGTAGGGTGTAATAAGCTACTATTTTAGGGAAGCAAGCCAGGCATACAGAATTTGTTGCAAACTAAAAAGAAAAAAAAAATCCAGCAACAAAGAACAGCATTGTATGATGTCAATCTACAGTATGCATGTGTTTGTATAATCACATTGGAATTTACTTTGAACTTTAGCCTGGAAAATTTACTTACTGAGGGGGAAGGGGAAAGGATTTGAGTATCTAAGCACCAAAATAGCTAAGACAAAGTAGTAAAACTGTGTGGTTGGTTGTACAGCAGAACCACGTGAAAATGCAAAGAATCCCTTTTGTAACGGGTAGAGACAAGTAAGCCACTTGATCATTATGGTATGAGATAAGTATACAAGCCACAGGAAATGCTGTGTTATTCACATTCCTCTCTCATTGTTTTTCCAAGGGTGGCTAATTTTTGCCTTTTTAAGGAACTTTTTTGTACATGACTTGTTCTCGCTCTGGTTTAATAATATCAGTTCTTTACAGAAAAAGAAAGAACAGTCATAAGTACCATTACATGAGATAAAACATGGGTAAGAGGTCAGAACACCAAGGGCTGTCTTTTCTCCTGTGGCTTCTTTGGTGAAGCAAGAAGAAAAAACCCATATTTGACCTACCACAGCATTTATTACCCCTCATTCATACTGATTGAGGGCTCAGTTGACTAGTCCCAAGTTCAGTGCTGCTACCCACGAAACTCCTACTCTCTGTAGGGTCTGCCCCATCTGGCCCTTTGTAAAACTGGATATAGTAGCCTTTCTCCGTTAAAGGCATATGAGAGAAGCATTCTGATCCCTTAACCACATTTTTAAAAGTGCTCAATACGCAGCAACTTATTTTGGGTTAATTTGGCCAGAATAACAAAAGATCTCAACACCCTCGTTGCTGAGCCATTTAGAAAATCATACTGCTTTTGCTGATGACATGGAAGTAGAGCCTGCTTCAAAACCTCACCCAGAAATGTTTGTTAAAATGGAATGCATAGTTTTGCATCATGCCTTTATTTTTTATCTGTCTTATAGCATATTTAAGTGACAGCGGTATGGCCGCATCTTTCATCAGACACTGCCCGTTCTTCAGTTGTGCTCAAGGAAAATCTTACTGTGAACAACACTAATTCAGTCTGCAAAAGATATCAGTAATGGGCTGCTGGGTTTTTCATCTCTTTTTGTAAAGCAAAACAGACTTAAATTCTTAGGGTTAATCACTAGTGTCAGAACAGCTTTACAGTCTGTCTCTCCCCTTTAAATATTGCCTTCTCAGTTTATTTTTTTGAGAATTGACAACGGTTGGGATTGTATCTTCTGCTTAGACAGACATTAAAAAGCGTGTTTTTCTCTTAGTAAATGCCACCTGTCCTAAAAGGCAATTGGGTGACTTCTGTGATAAACCACCTGCGGTGTATAATGGCAATGTGATTCATCTTCAGACCTAGCTATTGCAATAATAAAGCTTTTTCCAGTCAGTAGCTAAGGTAATTTAATTACAGTATTTGAGCTGGAAGACATAAGCATGTAGAAACTTCCTCTAAGTGACTCACATAGTGTTTGGAAATTCACCATAGCAGCGAGCCTTTGCTTTAAGTTTACTCTTCCCCCCTCTCCCCCTCTGTTTTATTTGGTTTTAGCACGAGCTGTTAGGATGTGAGGGTCCAGGGAAGCCCTTCACATCTTTTTGAGGTAGGGATCTAAGAGAAGGACAAAGCAGGATGACAGTAGGTCCCTCATACGCCACAATGCTGTGCAGCCTGCAAGTACCTGATGGGGTGGAGGGGATGAGGAAACCATGCTGGCCTTGTCTGCGATTGCTTCCCTAGGAAGCAGATCTCCTGACCCTTTTGAAAGCTCTCTGTGAAGATGAAGACTGCAAAGACACGTGGAGAAGAGGAAGCTGGTCTTAGAAAAACTGGATCTGTGCTTCTAGCAGTCGCAGAGGTCAATACTGAATACCTCAGTCTTCTGCTCTCAGGGGAATTCATTGAAATTCTCCTGACCCACTACATAAGATGATCAAATATAAGATGAGAAGTGATGAAAAGACTGAAAACAACCCAGCACAGCAGCTGTTTTTTCTGGGCAATAGTCTGAATCCATGAATGACTAATGCGGTCAGTTCTGTCGGAAGGGCAGATTCTCTGTGCTCCTCTTGGGCCTGGGGTTTGCAGAGACCTGCAGGAATGTGCTGAGCATTTCTGGTCCCAGGGGGCTTCCACTCAAGTCCATGTTTCTGTGATACTGCATTTTATTTTATACACTGGAAAGCTTAAACCTAGATGTTTCTTGGTGTTTGCTTACCTCTGTGCTCCACAAACCTGGATGTGAATTGTGTCCATTAACTCAACAGCAACAATGGAAATGAAATAAGACATCCTACCACTCTGTGTCGTTAGACCTTGTTATTCCATGTAATTCATTACCATTTACCTAAAGTAATTTCTGCAGCCGATGCCTTTTCTTCACTTGCTTCCCTCATATTCCAGCCCACTGAGTTGCTTCAATTATGAATTTTGTAAAAAAATAGCTTTAACCTCATAGATTTTGTAATAATTTTGGTTCATTTGCAGTCAGTAGCAACAGGTATGATCCTTCTCTTTCCAGCATCTTTGTGATTCCCATTCTCCACTTGGAGTTCTCAGAGCCTGCAGGGTTTTGGGATACCTGAACCTACAGCCGTACTTTTTGTTGCCCTCTACTAATTCCTAGATTGAGTTTTATGGTCGTCTTATCCACTTTTTCAGTTATTCTCTATGAAGTCCCTGTGATCCATGGCATGAGGTCAGTTTTACTCATGGATCAACAGGCTTTTCATACAGCTCCGTTTTTCCTGTTTCTTCTTTCCCAGCTAACGCTGTTGTTAGGCTAAAGCCTCATAGCTTCAGCTACCAGTAGAAATAAATCTGGACATAGCATGCATCCTTGTCTGACTTCTGTAGTTATCCTTAACCATTCCATCATCATCTTGTCCACTGTTGCCACACGCAGTGACTTGCTGTAAATGTTTTCTGTCAGCTTGATCAATCTCTTGGGATGTCACAAGTTTGCAGAATTCACCATCTTTCACTTTCTGTGCGGTGCTGTCAGAGCCTGCTCAAATTTTATGGAATTATTATAAGCAGGTTGAGTTGGGTCCTGCAGACTTTTCTGAGATTTGTCTTAAAATAGTGTGTTGGTATGTTTTTCCTGAGTACTGCCTTAAATCCAGCCTGTTTATCTGCAGGTATTTCTTTCCCCTTTTCCCCAGTGCTTTCTTTTCATTGTTTACTCTGCTTTTATTTACATTTACTGAGGAATTGGTTTGTACAGCACCTTAGCTGTGGATTCCCTACCTGCCTGTAGCATATGTTTCCAATGCGATTTTTTCTACCTTTTTCTCTTTTGAACTTTTTTCCAAGACCTTGAAACATAGACTCCTTTGTATAAAACTGCCCCCCCCCCCGCCCCAAAACAACAAAAAAAACCAAACCAAACAAAAAACCTTTGTACCTGCTCTCTCTTATTTGTGCCAGGAAGCTTCTCTAGGGCTCTTTCATCTGCTGTGCTCTGGGTTCTTCAGAACACTCTTTCCACCCCGCATTTTTGCTTGCCCACCTTGAGCTGTTCTTTATGAACAGCCTTTTCACCTCAACCTCTGTACTCCTCTCCTGTTCATCTACATAAATTGATGTAGCTAGGGAGTCCCCCAAATACTGGTCTGACCTAGTGACAAAAACCATCTCAGAACAAATAAAAAGAATTACTAAAAAAAAATTTAGAATTGATACAGGAAAGAATTAGTAATGGACACAAAGTAAAGTTTTACTCTACCTTTCTGCTAAGAGTGCCTCTGAATGTATCCTAGGAAAATGACTACTGGATCTCAGATGATTTTTTTTTTCCCCTCTTCATCAGACTGCCTGGGTTTTGCTGGCATCTGCCTTTATGCTGATAAAGATGACTTTTGACAGGAAACAATAGGATCTGTGTGTAACAGCCTGTGTTTCTCGTCTAGATTCCTTGCCAAAATAGCTACACTTAGCACTTGCACAGTTCTTTTCATCTTCAAAGCCCTTCACAGATCCAATGTGAGCAGCCGGAGTTCCACTGATTTTGGTGGCAAAGAGCTTAGTAGCCTTCAGAACAGGATTATGCATTTGCATGGAAAGTAGGAATATCATCTGCTGCTCTGCTAGCTAAAATTTTATAAAGATATCAGGCTTCAAGCTAGAAAGCAGTTATTAGCTGAATGGGGTTAAGTAACTTTCTTTGTGGTCAACATGCATATTCCTGGCTACAGTTTCATTGGATGAATTGAGGATTGATTATTGAATCAATCCTTAAATGTGTTTACAAGAAATGCAATTGCTGAGACAAACAGTATTTCTGAGTGTAATTGATTTTGATGTTTTATCAAGCTATGTACCTGTATGTCCTAATATGTATGTCCAACATGTACAGAGATACTGTCTTGGTAGGTTTTTTCAGCATATTAATAGCTTTGAGATTTACTTCATGTTGTTTCACAGTATTTAACAAATAAGACCCTTTATTTCATTGGTACATTCTATGATATATGTTGCTGGATTTAAGCTTGGAGTGCACTTAAGAGGTCAAAAGCTAGTCCATCCCCCTGCTCCATGGCAGAAATAGGTCTATCTAGCCTGGGAAGATGTTTATCTAGTCTTTTTATAAATTATTTTCTGCTTTTACCTACGTAGAGACTGATACCCTGTTTGCCTTATAGTCAGGCAATGCCTGACTCTGCTTCTACAGTGAAAATTAACCCCATTGTTTCAAATTTTCCCTATAAATCACGTTTGTCTATACTTATGATTCTTGTTGATCTTCTCTGAACCATCTCCAAATTCTCCACATTTTTCTTAGTGTGATGCACAAATCTGGTTGCAATATTCCAGCTGAGATCTCTAAACTGTGTGTAGAGCAGAATGTTCATCTCCCATGTCTTGCATGTAACGCGTCCGCTAGTGCATCCAGGGCAGGATCAACCTTGTGTGTACAGCATGATGGTAGCAATTCAGATTCAGTTGGTTTGTAATAACCTCCATTTCTGCAGTGAATCTGCCGAATCAGTTATCCCTGACTCATGTTTTTGTGTTTGATTTCTCTTTGCATCTTTACTGAATTTCATCTTGTTGATGTCAAACCATTACTTATGGACTGATGCCCATTAGTAATATGGGACCTGAATTTATTAGCAGCAGGCACAGGCTTTCCCTACTGTGGAAATATGAACCTGTTTGGGAAGGGATGGATGAGGAGGGGTGAAACTGTTTTAGTTGTTGGAATTGCTCTTCCAATTGCTCTGTTGGAACTGCTCTTCCAACTCAGCACACTTTGTCAGGTACTCTGAAATCAAAAGCTTCAGCTTGGTCAGAAAAGTTTTTATGGTATTGCCATTCAGATGAAAAATAAGTCATTCCTGTAGCACCAATGCTGACCCACCCAAATAGGGCTACTGCTTTTTACATCCACCCTTCCCTTGGCTTTCTGTCAATCTGGACATGAGATTCTTGAGCCCAACGCTCCTGTGGTGTCCAGTCTCTTCCCAGAGCCCTGAAATGTAAATGTAGATGTGCAAGTGTTTTATTTTTTCTTGTGGAAAATGAAGCATAGGGTGAGCTGAATTATGTTCACTGCTCTGGGAAGACCATGCAGCAAAGCCAGGATTTGAAACCGCTATTTCAGAGTTATGAGCTGGTGCTTCAGCACAAGCCTGTTCCTCTCATCTGGAGAAAAAGAACCTCTGGAATATGGAAGATGGTGAATTAAACCGAACACCCATCTCCTCCAGTGACTCATCTGCTTTTTGGTTTCAGTTGATGGACAATTTTGTCCTCCCTCTTTGAAGAAGCGGTTTAGAGAAATTCCCTTTTAATTTATCACCAGTACGTTCTACCAGGCCCCTAACCAAAATCTTTTCTTCAGAGGCCAATTCAACAAACCTGTCCCGGCTCCAGTGTCCCCAGTGCAAGTCATGCTTCTGGGGCAGCACTCTCATTGCTTCTGCTTACCTTATCTGGAGCTCGCTGGAGCAGACCTGGGTGAGAGAGTAATAAAAATGTCTTCAGCTGTCTCTATAGGGAAGGATTCCTGCTGCTTCGAAAAGGAGGTAACCAGCCTGCGTCAAAGGGAGATGTCCTGAAAAACACTGTGAACACAAGCCTGTTAGGGTCTTGCTTGTGAGCCATATTGCAAGTATTTCACTGCTACCTTAAAAATGCAGATTGCAGAAGGATTCAGAACTAATCCCTCCTCTGCAGCGCAGGTTCACCTACTTTCAGTTATATACCCCCTTTCTGAAGTAATATCTGAGGAATTTTTTTCCTTTTGCATCCATCAGGAATCTTCTTCAATCCATCATTCTCTGCTCTTAAATATTTGACAGTGGCTTCCTCTGGGCTTGCTCTTTTCTCCTTCAGTGCTTCCTTCATAAAACCAGATTCCGGTCTCCCAATCCTTTAGTGAGGTTTTTGATTATTTCCCGCCCCCCACCCAGTGCTTTCTCTTCCCATCACTTCTTTATTGCTTTCTGGTATCCGTTCTCTACACAGGCCAATAGCTCTTACCTGAATCCTTAGAAAGCTTTGTGAATATCATTTTTCCTCCCTTTCACTTTCATTTAAATGTATATTTCCCAAATAGCTCCAAACTGCCACAACAATTATTTCCTAGTGAGACTGAAGGAGATGCTTGCAAATATTTTCAGATCGCTGCATTCATCATTCCTAGCTTCCCACATTACTTCCCTTCTCTGATTATTGTGGGCAGCCAGCAAGACAAACAAGGGCTGTGAATAACCCTGCTTTCTGCCCTGAACACCCCTCTGAAGTAAAATCCTCCCTCTTCTCTCAGCTTTAATTTCCCCACGGTGCATTTGCTGCTACACTTCCCTCCAGGACGCTGCCAAAAGAAGTTCTAACTCTATTTTACACAGCGATTCTGATGGGCGGGTTTTTTTTCTGTACCCTAATGCAATACGTGGTTCTGCTGACACGGGTGTCACCGCTGTCCTTGGGCATGTCTTTGGCAGCATCCCACCAGCTGGACCCCTCGTGCCCTCCCTGCCCAGGGCTATGCTGTGTCCTGTGGGGCGGCGGGTTCCGCGGTGGCTCTCGCAGGCTGTAGATCCCGTTGCCAAGCCCAGCATATTCATGCCCATCCTCTGTGATTGCCTTTTGTCTTTCCAGCTGTTACAGACCTTTCCTTGGGTTGCCAGTGAATCTGTCCTAGCAACAAGGAAAGTGTCTACCGTGAGAGAGACAAGTATGAAAATATGGTAATGATATTTAAACCTGCAGTAATTTTAGCTAAGACTTGTCTAGCTTTGCTGCTTCTACCTTTGTATAGTGGGGAAACCTGGTGTGAACCAATTCTGTAATCTGCAGTTAATCCTTATCTGTAAAATACAAACCTGATAAAAATAGCAGCCCTTCAGACTCTGCTTGATGTATAAAGAAATGCACTGTGGTATATTTAGGATTAAATCCTTTAATAGCAGTAATTCTTCCATTACAGCACAAAGCATTTTATTTTATATTGGAATATGTCCAGAAAAACTGTTTAGTAGAATTGATTAAAGACTTAAATAATAGCTTAAATATTTAGATTATCATCCAGTATCCCAGATCCAAGCTCATAAGGGAACAAAGGGAAAGAACTTTTTTCCGGATCCAGAGGACTAGGATATTGAATGCAGAACTTCAGCTGCATGGAGATAATGCAATACACCAGAAATATGTCAGATGCTGTATCAGCTGGGTAATTTTTAACTGTTATTTTGAAAACGCATCTGTTTTATGCAGATGTTGCTGTCCAATACAAGATCAAAATGAATAATATCTTTGTGCCTCTTGGTAGTAATATCTAAATACTGTAGATAATTTTTTTTTTTTTGAGCATATTATCTTTCATTCTGTCTGGAACAGTATTATTTTGTGAATCTGTCACCGATAGTGATGTGCTAGGAGGAAGGGTGAGCATAATCGTTTAGTTATGGGACACTGAATAAAATAAATGATCTTTTCATAGATTCATAGTATTTAAGTCCAGAAGGGATTGTTGCATTTAGCCTGACCTCCTCTGTATCACATCTTCATAAAGCAGGAGCTGTCTCTACTGCACTAATCATTTTTTGAGGCCCATGTTGCATACAATTATCAGTCTCCTGGATAAATACCAGCTGTTGGGATCCTTCCAGCTATGCCTTTTCCTGAAGAGGCTTCTGTATAATAGAAGTGGACTGATGATGCTCTTTTTGAAAGAAAATTGTGCTACAGGAGCCAGAAATGTAGGAAGGAGCTTCAGGTCCAGGGAGAATGAGAGTTTCTGGCACAGCTCTGAAACTAGTAAGGGTGAGTGTTGAAATGAAAGGATTCCCCAGTCTGGCAGCCAATTTCTTTCATTTCAGGGGAAGCATCACAGGGAGAACAGAGAGCAGTGCCCCAGAATAGGAGACTTCTCCCTCGGTTTGCAGGAGCTGTTGGTAGTGTCCAAGAAGAAGGATGCTGTATGTAAAGAAGCAGCAACATTTGTCCCTATGACAGTAAAAGGACCTACTTTTTTTTCTTCTTGTGCATTTTATCTCAATAATGAGCAGATTGCCCATAACCACAGCAATCAGCAATGATGTGACGGGTTTCTAACAGGCTAATCACAAAGGGTTATAAACGTCCTGCAGTGAAACTGTTTTTGTAGGGCTTCTACCTATTTGTGCCACTAATTGTTAGTCATATCAGTGCACAGGCTAGAGCGACTGTGCATGTGTGTGCACACGCAGTGAGTGGGTGCAGTATGCTGATTGCACTGAGGAATTGTATTTTGGTTATATTGGATTTTACTGGGAGCCTTGTGTTCTTGACAGACAGATACTATAGCTCTCCAAATGTTCATGTCAGTGTGTTTTTGACACCTGCCTGTGTAGATACAATTACGCTAGCACATCCATATCAGACCATTAGACACTATCAGTCAATAGCGGTTACGGCTGCGGTTCCAAAAGTGGGGTGGCAATAGCATGCTGCAAAATGAACCTCCCTTTTCACTCTGTGTAGAGCATGAACTGTGTCAGGGATTAGACTGTGGCTGTCTCTCATTTCTGAATGCTGTTTTCCTAGAAAAATGAGCATGAAGTGACCTTTATCCCACGCTCTTCGTATGTGCCCTTTGCTTGCAAGGCTGTAACAAGCTTTCTTAAGAAGATTGCCTCTCTCTCCCCTCCTTTTGTGAGTGACTCAACATGTACCAGATGGGAGCCCCAGGTGTGGAGCCTGAACACGGCTGCCCCACCTTCTTTCAGGACAGCAATTGGGAGGTCTGCTGGTTTCTCTCCTCCAGCCTGTTGTTTGGTTTTTTTTTAATAATGAATGCAGCATTTGGTTGGGGCTCTCATCTCTTCTGAGTGAAATGCTTTCAACCTAATCTTGAATCTCTCTCTGGGAAAAAGATACTTGGGAGAAAAATATCTTCCTTCTCATTTTGACACAGCCTTCTATATAGCCTGAATGTCAGGAAAGCCATTTATAGAGCATGTACAGTAATTGCATGCTTAATATTTCATCAGCTGCATTAACAGTAATGTCACTAAAACCAGGTATAGATTTAAAAGGATCTTTTTTGATTAAAAGTGGCTTTAATGCTTCTTGTGTGTAATAATAGCAGCAGTATATATTATCATAGATGTTGCTATGGGTTTCTGAATTTAATAATTCAACACATATACACACACACAGAGATTTGCATTGAGATTTCGGACAAAGCATATGCTTTATATTTGGCAGCGATCCTCTGATTACATCAAGATTAGACTGGTGTGAAGTAGATTGCTTCAGCTTGAGCCACACTCCTCTTTCACAGCCAAGAGATTGCAATATTTTAGGGTTGTGCAAAACCCCATGCTTTCGTTACCATGCTATAGTTAACAGCGGAGGAAATAGCGGTTAGAATAACTGATTGGTTTTCTACCAGACTTACTTTAGCCTCTCATGGTACGATGTCATGCAATGTTTGGACATGAGGCAGAGATGTTTATTTTGAAGCAGTGTTTCCATTCACTTGAATTCTACTGCATCGTAGTAGTAGTAACGGAGAACAAAGATCTGCTGCCAACTCTCAATGGGGCTGAAACCCTGTGAGTATGCTTGAATGGAAAATAAAAGAAGGAATTTATTGGCTGTGTCTTAATAATAAATCCTTTGAACTTCATTCTTGTCTTAGAAATGAGAAATAAACTTTGCAAGAAGATCTTGTGTTAAATGGTAATGAGGAATCCCTCGACAGCAAGTGTCAGTTGGTTTCTTCAGAAACACACGTGTTGGTTATAATTTCCTTTTATTACTGAGTTAATACTTTTGCTAAACTTTAGTAATGGATCCATTGGTTTTTTGGCCAATGATGAGTAAAAAAGGGGTTTTTTTTAATGCCTGTGCTTCACGGATGATAAATTTCACCCTTTTTTCAAGTTACAATCATCAGAGCAGATTTCACAGGTGTCCTCTTCCAGTTTGAGCACGTGTGCATCTTGAGTTGTGCAGCCCGAATTTCCATCGGCAACCAGAACTCATCTCTGTAGACACAACTCAGGGTATGCCAAAATGCTGGAATTTGTACATTCCAAGAACTGCTGCCCCAAAAGGTGAAGGTGTCTTAAGAAATCTGGGTGGTAATGCCAAACTGTGAAGAACACACAATCACAGGAGCACAAATGCTTTATTTTGCACTGTTGTAACTTAGCCCCATCTGTGCTGTAAATTAAATATGTATATACATACATATATATAAAAAATACATGGTTCTTCCATGGTTAGGAATGGAGAAATTATTGCTCAACATTGCATACTGCCTTCAAAATGTGCATACGAAGTATGGCAAACCATCATTCATCTTCTATCTGGATCAACCATGTTGAATGATAGCATCAGCTGTGTACAGCCACTGTACATCTGCTCGAAGTTTTATAGGTGAGAAAAATTTATGCACCTGGGTCAAATGAAACTCAGCTTCAGTGCTTACTTATAATTCAAACTGTAATTAGCTGTTTTATAAACGTAGTCCTCCACATAAGAGTAGTGGAGTGAGAAATATATCACACTGATACTTCTGGTCATGCTATTTTCTATTCTATTGGGGTGAGAGCAAATACATTGCAAGTTTCTTTCAAGCTTATGTTTTTTTCTTCACACTGCTTGTGGGACAATAATTTCATGGGCGGCATCCATGCAGCAACACCAGTGGGAGAAGTTAATTCTCAGTTTCCGGTAAGGTGAGAGTTACATTTCTGGATGTAGTATTACCTTAAACCTGCCTTCTGCTTTCATGTAATGAAGGCTCCTCTCCACCCTCTATGCTGTGTCAGTAATCTGTTCCTTTTCAGCTGGGTAGAACTGTCATTTTCTTTTCCTGTTGTTTGCTTGGACCGGACCAACATATTCAGTTGACCTCCTACTAGGTATTACACACACATGCAAAGATTTGAGGTTTTGAGGTTTTGTGTCAGATATTGATAACTCCAGATTTTTTTGAATTAATACCTGCTTTCATAATATTTCAATACAATGGATATAAATGTAGAGAGAGAGACACATATACTTACAATGAAAGTTGGGTCTTACAATGTTTGCTTTGTAACTGTTGGGGTTTGTCATTTGAAGATGGTCAGAAAAATTTGATTGAAAGAGCAGTTTAAAAGAGGCAAACAGTCATGGCTAATTCCATTCTTGAGGAATATTTCTTTAATGAAGAAGCTCTTACAGGAATTCTAGTTTTTGGTTCAATACAAGGCATACTTACTTTGAAGCCAAATAATCATCATAATATTAACTGATGTAGTTACTTAACTCAGTCTAATGCTGTCTTTACATTGTAAAACATCAGGATTAGTTCTTGGTTCTATGATAGTTTAATGAACACAAATCAATTGCTATTACTCCTCATCTGGAGACTGCAATTAAACAACTGGTAACTAAAAGGTCAGAAATGCTTACCATTGAAAAAAACAATCTCCATCTTGTCATCTGCCTTTTAGCACTAATTTTAATACCTATATTTAAAAGAGAAATAAATCGTAAGAACCCTCAGTAATTAATGGCTTTGCCTTTTTCTGTGTGGGAATAGTGTGGTAGCTTCATCCTAGTCTTTCCTGGAATTTCAGCAAATGCTCCATTTAATGAGGGGATGAGTTTTTGTTTAAATGCTCTGAAGAATCTGGCTTCCAGTTCTGGGAGTTTTCCAAGCTGTTGATCGCCCTTTCAGGCTCTGCTTGAGGTATTGGCTCCTCAAATCTAATTACATCTTTTTGTGACAGAACTGCCTGATGTACTCATTTAAATAGTTTGCATCTGCTCTGTAGGACTAGCATATTTCTCTATGCCTAATTTGGTGAAGAAATCCCAAAAAGTGGATTTAGTGGATCTAGGATCGCTCTTGGTTCTTCTTTCCTTTGAATAAACTGCTTTCTGATAAGCTTTGTGAACAGATGTCAGTGCTTTATCTGCTTTACTTGCCTTTTCTTGAAGGATTGTTTCAACTAATTTTCTTGGTGCTGCCTTGTTTATCCTTCAGTAGTATATTAGTTTCTCCTCTAATATTCCCTAGATTCCTTCTGCTTTCCTGAATTCGGGAGAGGATCCTCCCATCCTCGTACTACTGAACAGAGATTTCTTTTTTTTCCCTTTTTTTTTTCCTAGCCATGCCATGCAACTTTCCTTGCCAGGCTACATTTGCCACTCCCCATGAGAGGACGTTGCTTGCACCTCCTGCCTGGTTTGGTTTCTACCTTCAATCACCCATTTGATTTTATTTTTTTTCCTGAGAGTATCCTGAAGCTCTGTAAACTGGCTCAGTAAAACTCAGCAAACCTGAATATGGATGCTATAGATGTTCCTATTGTGTCGAACGCTTATGTGCTTTACCGTGCAGGATTAGGCTCAGTCACGTCCTCAGCGTTGATGTGAACGTGGTAAGAGGGATGTTTCAGGCATTCTCAGGGGAGTACTTGACGCATCAGGAAAAAGAATAATCTAAATCCTGCCCACACAATGCCAGACTCAGAACTGGCACTCGGAGGTTAGGAAAGAGCTATCGCTGACGGCTCTTTGAAATCATGAGATCCACATGCAGCAGCAGCCACCGAAGCCAACACGGCGTTGGGTGTCCTCAGGAAGGGCACCGAGAGCAACACATTGGGAGTTATTTTGCTGCTGAGTAAGATATAAGGAAGATATCATCGAAGATAATAAAATCATGAACCAGGTGAACACAGAACCATTTCTTGCCAAATTCTGCACTACTACTGGGTGGAGGAACTCACTGAAACTGGTAGGAGATGAGTGTAAGACAGGTGAAAGAAATTACTGTTTCTCACAGCAGGCAATGTACTTCTGGGATGTGTTGCCGCAGGAGATTGCGGAGTGTCATGGTGTCAGCAGGTTCAACACGGAACATTTAATTTCAGAAAGTGGGTCCAAAGAGGACATGAAGAGTGCAGGTAGCGCAGCGCTCTCTCTGACCCTGTTGCAGTTATTACAGGAGCTGGAGGAGCACAGGGGCAACGGGCTGCAGAGACTGGTCAGGTTCATGTGCTCTCCCTAAATAGCATCTCCCACAGCTGTGGTCCAAGGCAGTGGGATTTCTGGGCTAGAAAGACCACAGGTCCAGCCCCTGAGAGTGCTTCTTGTTCATCCAGGCTGCACTGCTCCCGTTGCTCTAGCTAGCTGTGTTCAACACTAGCCTGGCTTGCTGTACCTGATGCTGTAATGTGCCATCCCTTGACTGCTGCTTGCTTGTTGGAATTAAACCTCTGAGAAGCAGGGATCCCTCCTTTCCCCTTGCATACTTTTTCCTATGTCTTGTACAATGCAGCCCATATTTTGGCTTGGGTCCTTAGGTGCCCCTGTGATTTATATTACTATGGTCTACACAAATAAATTTACGTACATAATGCACATTAGTGCATTGCTGTTATGCTGTCATTGAAATATCTGGGCACAGGTGACTAATTTGAGGGAAGCAATGAAATTCATGTGTTTCAATTATTAAAAGGGGAAAAAACCCAAGCTAGCACTATAAATGCCTTTCTGCTTACTTACGTCAGCCCGCTTCCCTTTTGGCATTTCCCTGTCATGGTGTCATTAATATTTCCACCCCCCCATATCCTTAATGATCTACTTGGTTGACCTGCATAATTTAAAATATTTTTTCATTATAGTGATTTTCTTATTTAGGTCCCCAGGAGATCCCGATATGTAATCAGTTTTCTCTAACAAATGACCTCCTTTAACTTCATTAGTTCAGAATTAATTTACTAGCATCCAAGATATTGAATGACTCTGATTAGTAAAATACAGTAAAAAAATTAAAGTTCTCTTTCATTTATGGTCAAGGCAAACATTAATTAAACCCCATATTTCTTTGCTAATTTTGTTCACAGTTGAATTTAATAAAGAGGGAACGTCTGATGGGCTGTCACTAGATATTAGATGAGGGTGGGGATGGGATTACAGGCTTTCTGTGCGTGTAACATCCTCAAGCGGCTGCATTTTGCCAAATGCTTCACTTCTCTCGCAGTTTCCTTCACCTTTTAGGGAGCTTTTTAAACGAGAAAGCCAGGAAGAGCCACTGTCTTCAGTGAGCAGCGGAGAAGGAGCGCGATGAGGCTTCAGGGAGGACGTGCTTTCTGCTGGCCAACACTTCTCAGCCACGCACCCCTGCTGCTTGTGCACGTCAGCTTCAGCTCTCGGGTTGCCTGTCTTATCTCGGTATCTCTCCTAAGAGACATGCCTCCCTTTCGAGGCGTGCAAGTTATTTACAGAATTAGCCACGCTGCCAGCCCCTTACCCTTTAAGGCTTTGCAGGTTTCCATTTTGCAAATCTGCTGCAGCAGGCACTGGCCTGGTGATGGCATTTTTCTTCCTGTCACTTGACAGTAAGCACGCTTGCACTTTGCACTGCACGCGGGATGGCTGATGAGGCTGTACGGAATGTGTGCAATGAATGGCAATAAGGCTTTGCTTAGGGAATGATCGTTATTCCTGGAAAAATCCAACCATGTAGGGGAGGGTACCCCCCTTGAGTTGATTTGTCCCCCTCACCACTCCCCATGCTGCTGTATTTTTATTTTCCGAAAGGCAAAATCAAAAGGTACAGATAGTTTTAAATAAGCTTCCTTTTTTTTTTTACCATGCTATTGTCCTGCTAAAGAATTTATTGTAGTCTCTATAATGTGTTTTGAAACTGCACTGAGAGAAGCTATGTGCTTGCTCTGATCTTCATACAAATAGGTACTTTTGGTAAGGCTCCAGCCATGGCTTGGATCCCCACTGTGCTGGGGGCAGAAGAAAGCCTGACCCACCACCCAAAAAACTTACCGAAACAAACTTCTGGTCTCAGTAATCTCAGCTGTGGAGGCAACTTTCTGACTGTGCGTGACTGAAAGCCTCTTTAGATATAGATTTTGGATTTTCATACAGGTTTGTTCCTCAATACGCGTGTGCCAGTGTGGGAGCAGGAGAAGGGCCCGGGCAGGCGCGTGGTCCTGATGAGCCATGCCACTCAGCGGCGAGGTCTCCTGAGCCCGAAGGTGCCTGGCAGCTCATGCCGGTGGCAAGCAGCTTGTCTATGGGAGGGTGTCACCACCTCCCCTATTCATAAGAATAAAGTTTGTGCCTGTTGCTCGCTGTGACCAGAGCCTACCACGAATAACCAGTAGCGTGGGCGAGATGGGCTTGGGTGCTCACGCTGCTCCCATCCTCCTCCCTGCCGCTGCTTTGGCCTCTGCCTCGGCCAGCCCAGCTTGCTGCTGCGTGCGTTTGTGCAGACCTGCCTTCATGGCATTTTGAACTACGGGTTGAACTGACTAGGGGAAACTGAGGCAGAGGCACGGGACAGGTCCTGTGCAGTTACCAGTGTGATGAAGCTGGTCACCTCTTGTAGAGGAACATTGCAGATCTCCTGTGACAGCACCTCAAAGCATGGCAGCAAGGTTTATCAGAGACTGCTGCTCCAGAGGCTGGAGCCTGACGGGGTCACGCTCTTGGCCTGAGCCCAAGCCTTTGCTTTGCTAAACTGTGCAACATCTGGCTCTTTAATTGGTCAAGTTACTTTATGTCTATTCTGTAGCTGATTTGTTCCTCAGCCAGCCAGGAGGTTTGAAACCCAATCTGTCCGGTTTATACACAAGTGATTTGCTAGCCCAAGAAGAACTACTTTTCAGGCACATCCCAAGAGTGTCCCAAGAGCATCCTTTATCCCTTTGCTCCTCCGAGTCTAGTTATATTTTCCATACCACGGAGCTGAAAGGTACAACGGACCCTGGGCATGCCCATCCCTCTCCTCCAGGCTGCGGGGCGGCACTGCCATGGGGCTACGGGGGCTGCTGCTGCTCTCCTGTCTGCTGGACGTGAAGTGTTGTAGTGGTGGCCTCTGAGAAAGGAGACCCAGGACTGAAGGGGAGTTAGATGGGCCAAATGGCCTTCCAAATTATTCTCCCCTATTCATAAGAATAAAGTTTGTGGAGGGATTCAGACAATCAATTCAAAATCTTGAAGGAAAAGAAATTGAAAACACTAAAGCAATTTATTGCCTTTTAAATTTGGGGATGAGGGGAAATGTAAGTAGCGCTTAAATTTAACTACCTGCAAAAGCAAATAAAGAAAACTGTAATATTTCACAAAGCCGTAATCCACTATGCTATAAGTGCATTTTCAATTTCAATGTGGAGAATATAAGTTACTACTGTTTTCTGCCTAAGAACTTGCCCATAAAGCAACATCCAGTTGGTGGATTCAGTAATGTTTCTGGTATGTTTTTTTCTCTTCTTACTTTCTTACAATTTGCATAAAACACTTAGGATTTTTCCCCCCCTCTCATATTGCAGTATTCCAAGTTTTCAGCACAATAAGCGTTTTGCCTGCAAGGCCTATATCTAATATTGGTTCATTTTGAATGTCTTCTCCCATTTAAATGTTAGTCCAGGAAACCAAAGTGATTGTAATCAAATGAGTATGCTCAATATATAGCTTATATGACTACAGGGTGGCTTTCTCGGTCTAATTCAAATGCTCTTAGAAAACAGGAGATGATTCAGGAGCTGTTCTAAGAAGAGTCTTGCTTCTGGCAATATTTACTCTTAGGTAGATTAGAAAAAATAAGAGCTAGCATCTGAGAAAAAGATGAAAAACAAAATGAGCCAATATTTGCTCGTTATGTGAGGGCAAAGCCAGTGACACCAATGCAGCAGAAAGATAAATTTGCCCCCTCTGCCTGCGAGAGCATTTCAGAAGAGCCCTGGAGAAGTTCATTATATGAAGAGAGTATTGGAGATATAACTTGAGCTTCAGCCAGGCCACAAATCCTTACTGTTCATTTTTCCCTCCAAGAAAAGTCATTCTCATTCTGCAAAATGAATCATTGACGGCTTGTTTGTGTGGGCGGATTGATTGCCCGAGCTATTCTGGGACAGCTATGGCTCGACAGGTATGCTGGAGTGTTTCTTGTGTTCAGAAGCTAACTTCCGAGATAAAGCTCACTTCTTCCTGGCATAATTACTTAGAGAACGGCTTGGCTTCTAATTAGAGCAGGTTCCCTGAGGCAGCTCTTGGGATGGCAGCCCCTTTTCTCTGCCTGAAGAGTTGAGAGCTTGTCCATGTGAAAAATTGCTATCAGCTACAGCTAGGCTAGCCAGCCATCCCTGCGTGGCCCCACGAGCGAAGCTGGGCAGTAGGCTTCCCCTACCAACGCCAACCTTTCCACCCTCCCAGGCTGCCCTAGGTGGGACCTCAATGCCTCTGCTCATCCTCATCCTGGTGTCAGAACACAAAGGGCTGAGCCTTGCCGTGGCTTAATCACAGCTAAGCGAGAAAGCTTTGTAGCAGCTTACGTTTATTTAACAATCTTCATATCTTCTGTTCCTGCTTCATATACTTACAGGTTTCTCAATTTTATTAGCTATTTATAAATACCTGAATAAGTTATTCAGATAAGATGGATCTATTATCTCTTGAGGCACTGCTGGTATTCTAGACACTTTATGCTGGACCTACTAAGTCTTAGCACAGAGGGGAATCAGATATATTTTTCCTTTTAGAAATGCTAGAGCTGCTCTCTGTAATTGTCAATCTAAATTTAAGCAGAGTTATTGCACTGACCCTATCATACCTGCAGACATTTTGAATGCATGTTCACGATACAGTTCTGTGCATAGGGTTTATAGCTCCAGGGCTGTACAAAGGATAATTTAGAGAGGATGGAGTTTTTCCCTTGTATAAATTCATTTGTATCCACTTCAAAGGCTGAAGTGAGCTTTGGACCAAGGTGTGCTCCGTGCAGACTGTCTTCAGAGGGGTGAGTTTCACCCACCGTGACAGTAGGTACTGAGCTTTGCTCAGATGATAACAGAAAATGACTATGTGGAGGACTGGGTTTCTCTAGAGATGCACTAAATGCCTGCTGCTCCAAGGACATGCGAATCCTTTTAGCCCATTGCAGGATAAAACCTGCAATATTTAAGACCCACTCTGGTGCTGCAAATTCTTAAATGTAATGGGCTCTGCTGCTGTAAAATGATGTAGCTTCACTGACACCCACCCTTTCCCTGGGGCTGGAGCCCAGGGGATTGAAATGGGACTATGCTGATTTACATGAGAATCTGGCTGTATATACTTACAAACCAGCCTTTTGTGATCTCTTATAAACATGCCTAGTTAGGACACAATTAAACCTGAAATCAAACCAATATTTAGAAACACTGCAACTACAGCTTTCAGTCATCATCACTGTAATTAGATTTCGGCTGCTTTGCTTTGCTGCAAAGCCTTTAGAGCTGACTAGTGACATAAAAAGCAGATTTACTGTTATTAGCTGTAAACATTGTAGCACAACAGAAAAAACCCAGAATATTAATCTGTGCCATAGCATAAAACATGCACACAAGTCATGATAATTACCAATAATTTGTCATTCTGTAATATATTTAATTTTAAAATGGCAAAACTGTTGGTCTAAATACTACCAGCACACGTCCTGTGGTTGTTTTGCTACAATAGCTGTCTTCTGCTAAAGCAGCAGCACCTCCTCCTCTCCCCAGACCAGCCTCGGATGCTCGGCATGAACAAACCTCATGTCTATGCACAAACTTGAGAAAGGAGAGGTCTCCCTGAAATAAAATCTTGTATTGGTGGAAATTTTTTGCTGTAGATCTAGGCTAATGATCTAGCCAGCCCCCTACCTCACCCAGGGACTCGCTTTCTGAAGACCTGGGTAGGCAGACCTGGGTTTGGGCAGGTCGCAGCAGCGTGGCACCCAGCAGCACCTCTCTTGCACGCCGAGGCTGGTCCCAGAGTCGAAGCGAGCATCATCCTCTTTCTGGGCTGGCAGGGATTCCCTAGCACTGAAGTGGGGAGAAATCAGAGCTGGCATTGTTGTCTTGAGATAAATCACTTGAGATGAGTCTTTCTGTGAGCAGACCGTGATGCTGTCTTGAGATAAACCACTTCAGGTGGTATTGGTTTGCAAACTTTGTGTTTTCAGTTACAAAATACCTTTTTTTCCAATACTAAATATTATTGAAATTTTTTTTCCAAAACCTTTCCTAACCATTCCTTTTTCCTTCCTACCCTGAAATATCAGTGTTTTGTAAAGATTTTATTTAAAAAAAAAAAAAGAAAACTTTGAAAAGAATCTTACTTTGAGCCTATTTCTTTATTGCAAATTTATTTAGAATAAACTTATTTATTTTTAAACTGCTTCCTAGCTGTGATGAGCTGGAGGAGTGTAGTGCTACATTACATGGTATGGTTATGCACTGTCTGGAGCTTAATGGAAGATGTGATTACAGAGCTTGTCGCAGCTTTGAAAGAGAGTCCAGCCTGAGCAGTGGTTTGCTCTGGCTTTTGAGAACTTCATTAGCTGGGACTGAAGTCAACGTAGATTTCTGGCACTGACGAAGGTCTGTACAGTTTGAAAGATTTCCTGTAGGCTAGAAGACTGTCTAGCCTGTGGGCTTGGCTTAGACGCAGCCTTACTCCAATAAGTATTTATTGGATATAATATTTAGACCAGCTGAGGAAGGTCTGCTCCAGTTCAAAAATGCTGGTTTAGCCTAGGCAAAGGCTAAAATGATTCAGGAGGAGGGAAGGAGAGAATTTTTTTTTTCAATCTGAGAATTGTATTAGCATCAAGTCTTTTTTAAATTAGCCCAGTTTCTATGGTCCTGAGAATTCCAGCAAGTGAATTTTCCCTGTGTTTTTTCAATGCCCAACGTGTCTTCCTTTCTCTCTCCACCCAGCGATACTTGTGTCTGCAGCAGTGCTGTGTGCTTTTGTTCCAGGTCCTCATACAAGGAATGAAATGGGGTCCAATTTCCAGCCAACTGGTTTCCCTCATTATAGGAGCCTGGCACCTGGGACCTCCCAGTCATCTTCTGGGCCTAACCTGCAACCCCAAAACTGGTGGATGTGAGATTACTCTGCTGAGTGGACTTGAGGATGGCATTAAACATATAGGGGCCCCTCTCTTGGAGAGGTGACTGGCACAGGGACAACCCCGGTGAGATCAGGAAAATGTATCAGGCAGGAAGACAACCCCCTCTGAGGTGGAAGGGTTAACAGCAGATTGCTGCTTCTTCTCCTTTGCCTTTACTGTTATCATGATTTATATATTTGAAAGTAGGGATGATTAATAATCCACAAACCCTCAGCCTGGAAGGAGAGCTAAGGCACTTGGCATACCAGAGCGTGCTACGATGCAAACAGTAAGAAATGATTCACAAGGCTAACGTTTCCCCTCCTACCCAAATAACTCAAGAGCAGCATCACTGGTCCCTTGCACTTCATGGCTCCCAGCAGTTGGGTGAGGGCTACCAAATGGCTTCTGTATCAAAAGGCCGTAGCTAAAAGTCTGTGCGCTGCAGGTACCATGGTGATGAGTCTGGCACAATCGCCTGGAAAGATAAATATAGTTAGCATGCTGTTCCTGGAGCTGGATATAAATGTCTCTGTTCCATATGTGCACTGTTACTCTCAAGATAAGGAAAAACTGGCCTATAAAGTCCTGATTGACCTAAGAAGTCGATTAAAGCACAGAGAGAGCCGCTGAGTACAGCGGTGGAATTCATCTGCTGTTTATCAGCTTGGACCTCGACGCTTTCCCTCCTCAGCCCTGGGATAAGTATAGAGGGAGGACAATGCAGCCACAGAAGAGAGAAACAAAACTGGGAAAGTAAATCGGAGGGAATTCGTCTCTGGGGTAATGGCACATTGAATGCCGAGTTGCATCGGTTCCCAATATCCCTTCAGTTCATAAAGACCGATCACTACCAGCTTTGTTCTGCGCTCTCTGGTGAAAAAGAAAGGATCTACTTAATTCAGAAAATGCTTTGGAGGTCAGAAAGTGTTTTTCTTTCCCCTGCGGTTTTCAATGCCAGCAGGGGGGACAGATTTGGTTTCTTAAATACAAAGGGGCAATCTAACAAGGTCTTGTCTCTGCGCTGATACGAAAGGGATGAAGGGAAGTCCTAGTAACCCAGCGAAAAATGTACAGAAGAAAATCAAATAGAGATGTGGGCAGCACAGCTGTCCCTTTTTCATGTGGTGGAATTAAACATGAGAAGGTAATTTGCATCTTCCTTACGTGAGGAAAGAATAGTGTGACTTTTTTTGTGCTAACCCACATCAGTAGCAAAGTGGGTAGATAGGAACTGGTAAGGGTTATCTTACCTTTACCACCTATATCACCTATCTGTGACCTACTTCTTTCATAATGGTAAAAACAACCCTTTTAAACAAGATACAATGGCAAAGCGAGGGCCAGAGGAGTTTCTGAATCGCCTCCTTTCCCACCAGGGTCAATAGGATCTGAAAGTCTTCAGCATCTTGCCAGCTGTCACTGCAGCATTCATGGAGACAGCGTGTTCAATCCACCCGCGTGTTCCTTGCATTGGAGGGCAAAGAACAGCAGCGTGCACGTGCAGTGATGCAGTTACTGCAGCAACACCCATGTGCAGCGATGAGGTTACTACACAGTAAGTGTGAGCGGGGCCCTAGGCAATGTTCTTTTTGATTTTAATCAAATGTGCACCATACCCAAGTACAGGCAGGTTTTGGTCTCACATATTCTTTTATGATCCTTAAGAGGAAGCGGGATTTAATTTTTAAAGTAAGACTTCCTTAGCAAAAAAAGACAAATTCCCATTAAGCTTATTTCAGCAGACACCAGTTTGCAGAGCCGTTCCACTTTCTTGGCAGCAGCTCCTCCCCAAACACTGCCCCGGCCGCTCTCCCCTGAGCAGCCTGTGGACCAAAGTGCACTCCAGCACACTCAGCCGCGAGCCTTAAGAAATGTGTTAGATTTGGCTGAAAATGTCCTCTGAAACTGTTTTTTACAGCAAACTGGACTTTCACTGAAGTTAAACTTTTTGAGAAAAGTCCCTGCTTTGTCCTTTACTTCCCCCCTCCCCACCCTTAAGTCAGATAGCTGAGAATAACATTTTATTTAGGAATATTGAAAGGATGTCTCAGGGGAATTTTATTTCCCAGGTGGACTGCCTGTTCCCTCATTCACCACAAACAGCTGTCTCCTCACCCTGGAGAATATTTTGTAGTGTGTGATGGGGATATAATATGACAGGGTACGTGGCTTCTGGAGAAACTTGGAGTACAGGAACCTCCAAGGAGGTTCCATGTTAGTACTTCAGTAGCCATACTTAAGCTTTCACTTTCTTTCTTTTCCACAATAAGCTTCAAGTTTTCTTTCACTGTAAAGCAGGTCAGTCTGATGTCAAATGCGCTGTACACGTATTTGCTATGGCATGCCAGCAAAGCTGAGCAGAGAAGGCGATTATCTCCTGTACAACCCTTGTGCTACACCACAGTAGGTAGTGTGGTTGGGAGAAGGGATTCTACAGTGCAGGTGGAGCCAGACAGGGGCTACAAGCAAGGGAGGTGTGCATCACCATGATTTTGTTCCTTAGTGGTTTCACTGAGCCCCCCCTGAACAAAGTCCTTCCTACAGTTCTTTTAGCTGCATTTTTACGTTTTTCCAGTACAGCAGAGGAACAGCATCATTTCTGCAAGGGTCTGTGGGTAATATGGCAAACTCTGTTACTGAGACTAACCAGAGAGGTCAACAGGAAGGTTTTCTTTGGCTCCACAATTACCTTTCACTTAGTACCATATGATCAACCAGTCCTTCCGTAAAAATGGTAAAGACGTTAATGAAAAGGCAGGACTGAGCCATGGCCAACACTGGACTAAATGTCTCTTAAGATGATGATGATGATGGGCAGAGGACAGAATGACCTGCTATCTCTCAATACCTCCTCCTGCTCTACCTTGAAAGCACAAGGAGTTGAAAGTCTTGTCAAGAAAATCAGCAAAATGTGAAGAGCTGAAAATGTTCTGCTGGAGAGTAACAGTGTTCAAGGCTAGGGCAAGGCCCTCCAAAGAGTGGCTGAATGATTTTAGGACATGTATCTGTGTTTTCTGCAGGATGAAGGACAAGGCCACACTGATCACCCTCTATAGGATAAAGGGAACAGCACAAACAAAAAGTAAGTGGCAGCATGTCAGGGTATTGGACAACTTCATCTTCTGAGAAATTTCATCACAGGGGACAATGATTGCTTTGAGGAGGTTGAAAAGAGAGTATGTCTGGTGCATGAAGCTCTGCTGTCTTGAAGTGAATAAGGAGAGACAAAGGAGTCTCCTGAGGTTTAATAGGGAAGTTGCTTGAAAACTGCTTGTTCTTGATCCTGCTTTCTGCAGCAAAGACAGTGCCAGCACGCAAAACCTGCTGGTCCTTGAAATGAAATGCCACAGATGGGATTTTATAGTTACCTGCTGAAGCATTTCAGAAAATAAGGTGGTCAGAGAAAAGGTTAGAGTAAAGGAGACCCTGACAAAGAATGAGGGAGCTCCAGTTGTTTGGAAACATCTAGATTGCTTGCAAAAAGCCTTGGCCTTTGGTTGGGCAGAGGAAGGCAGCCCAGAAGGCAGGCTGCTCGGGGTACAGCCAGGCAACATAGCTCAGGGGTGCGGCAGGGACTGAGAGACTTCCTCTCCTGTACTGCAAGGTGTAGCACGATGAGGAGTTAGCACCTCGGGCTGCTAAACTACAGGACTGAGGGAGGGAGTAACTGTAACAGAACTCTAACACAAGCTACAGTCTGGGGTCCCTTTATCCCTCTGCTCTCTTCCTGTGGCACAATATACTGTGTCCTAGATTCGTACCAAGACATCGGGAAGCTTTTGGTGGAATGTCGCATCCAAGCTCTGGAGACCCTCCTGCCTGAAGCTTCTAGCGCGGCATGGCTCACCGCTGCTAGGTCCTTTTCGTCCCGTGTCCTGTCCCCAAAACCAAATGGTGAAGGGTCAGCGCCGCTCTTCGAGGATCAGGAAAGCTTCCTGTGCGGTAGCTTGTTACAGCCTCTGAAGCACGTTTGGGAAGAGCACAGATCGAGGGTACGTCAGTGGCTCAGGTCAGCAGGGAAAATCTTACGTAACCCCAGTGCTACGTGGTGCAAAAGAGACCAGCATTTGGCCAGCAGGTCCACAGAAAGGAAATATTTCAATCAATCAGTTCTCTTCGCTTATTCCCCTTCCCTCTTTCACTTCTACTTTTCCCGCTCCTCTTTATTCTCTGCCATCTCCTCTCAGACCTGACTGCTCTCATTATAAGGTTGAAGGGCAGTGCCGAGTGAGTACATTAATCTCATACATTTTCATGAATATCAATTACAATTTGGATGCCTGAAGATTTCTCTTACTTTCAGCAGAGTCGAGACCTAATTCTTTATATAGACCCTGTCTCAGGTAAAACCCGGGGGCATTTTTCCAAAGTCAAGCCTGCCATCTCTTCTTCCCACTCCCTCCCACCATGCTGATAGCCCTTTGCTTTTTTCCTGTAGTAGCTATATATACAATGGTTATCGGGAAAAGCCATTCCCCTTTCTGCCCTTGAAAGGCAATATCCACACAAGCTCTTGGGCAGAATTTGGAGTGTAGAATCTCTGCTGTTCAATTACCATGGAGCTTAGCTCTTTCATGTGTGACTAGATATTGTATTTTTTTTTCCCCTGCAAGACTGAAGTTTAAAAGGACAGAAAAATTTCTACTGCTTGATATGGAAGAAAAAGTCTGGTGTGGAAATGAGTAGAGTTCATGGACTACTGGGAAACAGGGCTATTTCTGAGGGAATAAATGTTTCTCTTATTTTGAAGTCTGTTGCACTGTTGATTAGCAGATTCAGATCATCATGACAATAAAAAGGTCAAAAGCATATATCAAACTTTACATCTATTCTTTTCTACACATGAAACCATCTTTTGCTTTCATAGAGTCCATTTTACCCATGGTAAAATAAGCTCTGACTGCATGGCAGCAGAAGTAAGGCCAGAGAGAGCTGGCAACAAGTCTAAGGTATTTTTTATTTGAATTAAAAAATGCCAGTGAACTTTACTTACGGGTTAGCATTCCACTTTGCTGGCTGCTCTGCAGAAATCAAGCAAAAAGGCAAATCCACCCAAAAGGGATTTCGGTTTAAGCCGATGACTCCCACACCCAGTTTGCTCAGGCACTACTGCTGTAGGAGGACTGGGATTAGCAAAGGCAGCAGCTACCCCTGCCACCCCCAGCGCTGTAGCTGGTCTCCTGGGAGGAGACCACGGGCTCAAGTCTTCCCTGGCAAACAGACAGCATGCTCCTCGCTGGTGAAACCCCAGTCTAAGTGATCGATACCAACGACGGTTATAGTTGCTTCTCCCAGAAACAGTGATCTTACCCTTTTTCAGTGTCTTTCAGATACACTCCTAAAATGGCTGAGAGCTGGAGAGTGTCTATTATGTGCACACGGGCTAGGCAATGGAAGAAAGGGGAAATATATGATCTAAGATACATCTATTAATTTTGGGTCAAGATGTCGCAGCCTACTATGAAGTTTTATAGCTATAGATAGTAACAGGAGCAGTGACCTTTAATTATAGCAAGATAATGGGCACTGCTCTAATACAGAAACAGCTAAAAATAAAAGCCAGTATAAAAATACAAAGTACCTCAGAATGTGATCACATTTTCCACTAATGGAAAACATATCTCAACTTGCTGCATTACTGAAAAATGTTTTCTTTTACAGATACTAAGGTTACGTTTAGATGATGAGTTGGTAGGGTTTAATACAAGGTATCATATTAGACTGGTAAATTTAGAGTAACCAGAAAACTGTGTGGATATTCCCACTTTGGATTAAGCTGGAGTTACTAAATTTGGGCTGAGTTTGATTTGATTTGGTTCCAATTTGAAGTAAATGAAAGCCCCCAGTGTAAAATTAAATTTACCACCCGTAAATTAAAATAAAAGAGATTCTTTGATGCATTTACTTTAGCAAGTAATTGGGTGCTGTAGATGTGGAGGGTGAAATGTTGCTGAGGCCCTGATGTCCATACTGTGTATGTTTTGGGGGGGTTGCTTCAGATGAATTCATGGACTGAGTGCTCATTAAGGACCGGGGCGTTATTGCAGCTCATCTGGTAGTTTAGTTTCATCCAAGAGGAATCCAGAGCGTGTGCTCCCAGACCGCTTCATGCACGACACCCAAAGCAAAGTGGGAACGGTCAGGACAGTTGCTTCAAAAGGACGCTTCTGACCTGGACTAAGATGTGGATGCGGTTGCTTCCTGGCTAACTAAATGGCCTTTAATAAGTTGGTGCACGTCTGTGTGTCAGATACCTGTGAGAGCTCCTGATAGAATTATAGAATCATTTAGGTTGGAAAAGACCTCTAAGATCATTGGGTCAACTGCAAACCTAGCACTGCCAAGTCCACTGCTAAACCATGTCCCTAAGCACCACATCTACACGTCTTTTCAATACCTCCAGGGATGGTGACTCCACCACTTCCCTGGGCAGCCTGTTCCAAGGCTTGACAACCCTTTTAATGAACAAATTCTTCCTAATGTCCAATCTAAACTTCCCCTGGCGCAACTTGAGGCCACTTCCTCTCGTCCTATCACTAGTTACTTGGGAGAAGAGACCAACCCCCACCTCGCTACAACCTCCTTTCAGGTAGTTGTAGAGCGCGATGAGGTCTCCCCTCAGCCTCCTCTTCTCCAGGCTAAACAACCCCAGTTCCCTCAGCCGCTCCTCATCAGACTTGTGCTCCAGGCCCTTCACCAGCTTCGTTGCCCTCCTCTGGACACGCTCCAGCACCTCAACGTCCTTCTTGTAGTGAGGGGCCCAAAACTGAACACAGTATTCGAGGTGCGGCCCCACCAGTGCTGAGTACAGGGGCACGATCACCTCCCTGCTCCTGCTGGCCACATACCTCACTTAGACCCAACTCTTTGAAGTGGCTGGCACTGGGGCTTCCAGGTGAGCAGGAATTGAAATGCCTGGGAGCTTCCAAGGCAGCCCATTCAATTCCTTTGCCTGAGGAGAAACTTTCCAGAGTTTCTGATATTTCTTTCGTGTATTGAAAATACTTTGCTTTGCTTTCCAAATATTAAATTTACCAATCTGTAGCCAAAGCTGCTATTAATGCATGGAAATTAGCTTCATTTTCCTCTTGAAGAAAGTTAAAGTGGCCCATTGGAATTAAAGCAGTGACCCAAGGAAAGGACTGCTTACAACTCAAAATGTCTCAAAATAATACAGCCTGTAAAAGCAGACGTGGTTCTCAACTTTAAAATGTACTTTTCACTTCTACAGAAATGTGGACATCTAGGTTTTTGTTATCTCTTAGAGGCAAGGAAAAATTCCCACTTTTCAGGTTTTGCTGACAAACTTTCTGCGCCTATTCAGATAAAGTGATTTGTGAACTGTCTTGAAATGCACCAACAATTGCAAACTGTGAATTAATGCTCTATTAATATGCTAGTCAGGACTACCATTACGGTACAAATTATAAAGCGAGCTGAAAGAAGTTTGAAGAGCTGACTTCTGAGCATTGAGAAGCAATCAAACCCAACCCTGCCCCAGCACATATCCTTCCACAATAGGATCTTCCCCATATCTGTTGACAAACTTTGGCTAATGTTTCTGCTCGCTCAAAGGTTTTCTGCCAATACAGCAACATATTGCAGATAAAACCTAATGAGCTGAATTTAACAAAAAAATGCCATGTGGCTTCCTTACAGTGATGCCCATCTGTCGGCTTAGTGAAGCAGCAGCGTGCTGCAGCTGTACTCCTTTGCTTTTTATCAAATCAAAATAAAGCTGTGCACCCCAGAGTCAGGTATGATAAACAGGCCGGCAAATTGCCTTACATGGGTATCATACAGCTCCTTATCTGTCTCACTTTTCAGAGCAGCATAACCAGATGGCTCCTAACGGTGGGTGAAATTTTCTCCGTTATGTTTTTGGCATTGAGCTAGAGGGACGTTGTCCAGAAGTCCACCACCAAAACAACAGATATTTAAATTGGACTGGGACTGAGATTACAGCCTACAAACGGAACTTTTGAAATTGAAGCAGTTTTCATTAATAGCAAAGGAAATGCCTATTTAGAGAGGGTCTGATGGAACAAAAAGAATGCAAAACAATAAAAAAAAAGAGTCTTTGTGAGCGGCCTCACAGAACAATGAGGAGGTTGGCCTTCCTCCAACTTCCCGGCCGGCTGGTGCAAAGCAACCCGCCTTCCCACACCTCCCTTATTTATCACAGGGGCAGTGGGAATAGGGAGACTTCCCTGGCCATTGGGTGGTGGCTGGAGGCATCATCTCCCGCCGGTCCTCTCTACGGCCATGGGTGCAGAGGAGAATAGCATTTCTGCTGCGATTGGAAGTAGGGCCATTAAGAGGGCTTGGGGATATGGAGCATCTGTCCGTGATAGAAATCCCTGCTGAGAGCAGGATGTCACAGGCTAAAGGCTTCGGTTTCTCCTGGCTCATCTTTTTCCTGGTTTATTTGTCAGACCAATCTGAAGTTTAAAATGTAAAAGGAGTGTGCTCTTCCTTTAACTGGCTACTAAACAAATATTGGTGCTTTTGTCTTATCTGTGGCTTTGATACCAGTTCCAGATTGGGGAACAATCAAAAAGGGTTTAGATTCAGGGTAGAGGCAGTTCTTGCTTGGTTAATTGGGAATGGAGACTTTGTTAACGTGTGTGCCGTGCTTTTGAAGGTGGCTTTTAAGTTCCGTTGGTTCTAGGTCTCAAAGCCGAATGTGAAATTCATCATTTGCTGCCAATGTGTATGCAAGCCCCTTCTATTGCTGGGAACATGCAGCGGATTTGCATGAGGTTTTGCTGTCACCAAGAGAAATGTATGAAATAGAGCAGATTGAAATTGTTTAAAAATGTGACTGCTGATGAACTTTTTCAGCACATTACGCTTCTGCAAATTTAGACTTATCTGAACATTTGTGTTGTAAGTGTGTGTGTGTGCTGGTGTCTGCTTTGTGGGCTGTCACCCGCACAGTTGTACTAACATTTCAAAGGCTAAAACCTGGAGCTTCTCAGTTGTGTGTGCTCAGGCGAAACAGAAAATAAAAATGTCATGTTTAGAAAACTGACTGAATAGAGGCAGAATTGGCAGCTTTTGTCCCCAAGTCATTAAAAATTATCTGGATCTACCATCCTTCTGAAGATCAGACTATTTATATTCATATGCCTTTGCATGTAGGTAAGAGCCTCATTTTAGGCAGAGATATCTGAAAAAGCTGTCCTCTTTTCCCCAATGCAAGCTCTATATGCCTCAGGAAAACATGCCTGTGCTGAAGATGAACAAAGCAGCATTAAATAAACCATAGAGATGTTGAAGACTGGTGCTCAGACAAAAACCAAACATACCTAATTCTTGTACATAAGACATTTCAGGATTGTCAATACAGTGAATTGTGGTCATTCCTCGCTGTCTGGATGAGATGATGAAGGCTGTATCCACATCATATAGCTGAGGCAGGACAACCGTATGATCAATGTCAGAATCAGGCACCCCTAATTCACGTTCTTCCTCTTCATTGTGTTGTGGCTGCATTCTGTGGGTATAACAAAATGAGGGGGCACTTGTCTTGAAAAGGGTGTCAGAACTAACATGGAGAGTAATGAGTTAGGTACAGTGCGGTGGCATCTGAATGTAGACAAGTGGAGTTTTCTTATTTTGGAAGTGATGCCAAATGCCATGTTGAACTGGTTTTGCTTGAGCAAGACCGTACAGTGGTGGCCAAAGTTTGCTGGAAAGTATTCTGTGAAATATATACCCTGGGAGCTACATTTGCCCATTGCATGTGCTGTCACCCGATTTGCAGAAGCAAGCCCTCAACTTAGTCAGGAGTCTGAGGCAGCTCCCTGTGACCAGAGTAATTTTATTGCTACCTGACCATTGTTTCAAATTCTGTCCCATTTGTTATGTTCCTAAGGTCGCATCTTTTTAACTTTCGCATTCCACCTCCGAGCAGTAAGCTGTATGGAAATGCTCCCTAAACAGAATGAAGAACGTTGTAGAAATCCAGCCCTTTTCCAGATGCTGCAATTTGCCTACAAGCGTGTTGAACAATTTAACTTTCTTCCTGGTATTTTATTCGTGACTGCAATTTCTTTTTTTTAGCCAAGCTATAGACAAGAAGAAGAATGAATAAGATGGCTGAGTTAAATATAGCGCTGGGGTTGAAGCGTAACAGACTGTCCAGGGCTCCAGTCATAAAAGAAGAAAGAAAATTACTTCAGAGAGGATTAAGCACTCTCTTGCTATAGAAGTTGTACATGATGTCAGAGAGTGGAGAGTATTGAACAGCATGCTAGGAAAAGGAAAATCCTGGGATGCTGACCCAGAAAATTAACACACTGCTCAGTGGTTAGCTCAAAATGGAAGAGGAGTTTCACGACTCTTTTTCCTGAACTAGTGACAGCTGTGACAAAGCTATACGATGGAGTTACAACCCCAGCTTCATCCTGAGTGTGCGTGCGTGCGCGTGCGTGCGTGTGTGTGCACCTGTGGGTAAGGGAAGGTCATGTCTTTGTATAGCTAGAGTGAGCGAGCTACTGGGTGAGCCCACTGCGGGCTGTACTAAAGCAAGAAATACAGCCAGTCCCCCCCCACCCTATAAATCTCTGCTCAAACTTCCACGTAATTTTCTTATGCCAGCTCTGTACCTCCTAATATTAGGAGGCATGAGAAAATTACTCCTGGAAGTATACATGAAACGCTCGAATGGAGGCAGAGTGTTTGGATGCTGTCCCCGAGCCTTTGCGGAGGAAGAAGTCTGTAGACCTGCTATGGACAACCTGGGTCGGAGCCTCAGGATCTGCATCACTCATTGATCCGTGTGTACAGCTCCGAGACCTGGCTAGCAGCTTCCTACCCGTGCTGGCAATATTGAACTTTCCAAATCTGAAGATAAGAGCTGGGCTGCATCCACACAAGGAGCTTCTGCCAGGGCAAAGGGAGAGGCAGGCAAAGAAGGGCAGAGCTGGGTTTGAGAGCTGGCGGTTGGAGGCATAGGGGCTGTGTTGATGCTACATCTCCGTCCCCTTAGCATCCCCTCCCTTGCCGCAGCGGTGGGCGTGCTGCCTTCAGGACTTTGGCACGGGACGTGGGACCACTGCAGCTCTGCAAAAACCTGTTGTTGTGGGGGTCCTTTGTCTCCTGAAGTCGTGAGGTGCATGGTTTGTGTGACTAGAAAAATATATGAAACAGTGGCTGCACTGCTTATGCTGGGAGCTGTGCGACCGGGAGGGAGATTGCGTGATGGGAACAGGAGGTGCTCGGAATCGCTGGGTTAGCTGTGCTGAAGGAGATCTTCCACTGCCAGTGGCCAACTGCGAGAAAACTTTGGAAATAGTTTCCAAACCCTTGCAAGCGAAGCAAGCCCTGGGTTTTGAAGAGGTGAGAGGGACTCGGTCACCTTGTTTGGTCGAACAAAGAGTGCGGGCTGAAGCAGAAGGGGAGTGACTTCTCTCTTTTGCTACATGGCGAAAGCTTTACTTTGTTTTTAGTATCACTATTTAATTGTGCTGTGCTGGATGCAGGAGGGTCCCCGTGGTGAAAATCAAGCTGTCCCCACCCCACCATGCTGATAGGCGCTGTGTAAAGACCTAGAATTTTTTATTGCAGAGACATGCTGGGAATTGAGTCGCTACAGAGAGGAAAATGTTAGATCAGCAAGGGACCTGCTCACACTGCTGCCTTCCCCTCTCTCTACGTGAATGTAAACGCCTCTTCTGTGAAGAGGGGAATGAAAGAAAATTGGACACTGAGAGCAAGACCATTCATCTGCTATCATCTATTTATTAAACTAACCTCATAATAGTGATGATTAGCAAAATGTTTCATTGAAATACATCCAATACCTTTCTCTGTACAGAAACCATTATAATAAAATGCTACTTATGCTGAACGGATAGCAAAATCATCATAAAACCTATTGAACAATTTAACCCACACATCCACTAGCTTCTACAAAACCATTCCCCTTCAATACCTGTCTTTTGTGGAGAAAAGGGGATGCTGGACACTAATTTAATTTTAATTTGTATGTCTCCAGATCTACATGAAAGCCATTTGCCCACTGAGTTTCGTGCCTTTTATTAGGAATGACTTACTGGAAAAGAATGTGTTTCACATTTAGTGACCCTGAGCATTAGAAACGGGTGAAGAATTGATTTTTTGGTTTGCTGACTGAACTAGGAATGTGTGAGGAAAATGCTTGTGGGTTGATCCCCCCAACTTTTTCCATCTTCCCACAGAAATGTAAAATAAAAAAGCTAAAAAGGATTGCGTTGTCCCAAGCATTTCTTTGACATAGAACAGAATATGTTGTTCTGAAAATGTGAAAATGAATGGCCCAGCCTGCTTTTACCAGAAAAAACCAGAATGTTTTCCAGTGAAAAACTGGAGTTTGTGAATTATTTCAGTTAACCAAGTCTGCACTGTGTTTTGGTATATTCTCTCTCGTTGTGCTCACCCCCAACAAATGTAGACAATTCCGCGAGGTGCCCTGGTAGGCCAAGGATGAATGACTGTACCTATTATGCCTACTGGAGTCTGAACTGGAGTTGGTTTTGATTGTGCTGGGTGCTATATCACCAGCACCCTGCTAAGTTGTGGTGTTCTTCATGTTATTTCATTATCAGGATGTGAACACCTACAGCTCCATCTGATCCTACTTGCTCTCTCATTCCCAAGCAGCAAAGACTCCTCCTCCACAAGGCATCATCTCAGCTCCTACTTCTGGGAATGAGTAAGGTCCGATTCCCAACTCTGGCGGGTCATCGGTAGAGCCAGCTCATCGTGAAATGGGGACAACCTGCGCAGGAGCGCTGCCTGGTCCTGCTGAGCTCGCAGAGCGGGGGCATCCCCTTGTCCTCAGTCGGGAAGAAAGCTGTCACTGCTGCCTTGTCCCTGCTCACTTCACTCCTGAACCTCTTGTGTTGGTGCAAACCAGCAGTACCTTCAAACAAAACAAGAGACTAATGTATAGTGCAATAAAGAGACCATTAATTGCTTGTGCTTATCTCTAGTGATTTACCTATTTTGATGAATGAGCAGTAGTGCCAGCAACAACAAAACATCTTTGCCAGAATTTTCAGTGGCAAAAGCTTTGATAGAAATGGAAATTGCACCCAGAATACCATTTCTGCAGGTTGTTTCTAAGTTTTTATTTGAGAAAAAACGTGGAAAAGAATGTTTTTGAGCAACTAAAACCTAAGCTTTTGTGATTTGAAATGAAAAAAAAGATCAATTTTTGAGATTTTCAGTGCAAACTTTTTTAAACATAGAAAGGAAAATGGTTTGACTTGTTCACAGGAATTTCTCTGAAAGTATCAGAGCGTATCAGAGTATCTCTGTAGATACTTAAATGCACTGTAGTCAGAGCCCCTAGCTTCTCGTGGTTTTGTACTCATGGAATTCATCACAAGGCTTTTATTCGCTTTCAGCTTAGAACAGGTGATACAACTGCACGTGAAGCTTTTGTACTTGCTCTCAGATGAGCTGGAATATTTTATAACATTTTCTGGTCTATTTTCCAGTCCTGTATCAAGTAAATAAACTCTTTGATGTTACCAGCAGAAAGCCTAATCACTCCTATAATGATTCTTCGTTAAGTTACCTCTTTGCTTGTTGCCTGTGAAGATGTTTTCCATTGCCTGAGTTCAAGATTTCTTTCTGAAAGGCCATTATGTGATACATTTTAGGACATTTTCCATAAAAGACTTCGGAAACTTTGAATCTTGCGTATTGAAAGAGGAGATGTTGCAAATAAGCGTCTTGAAAGCCAAGAAAGATAACCTTGAGAGTGTCACAGAAATGAAACTGCTCTATTTTAAGAGCTCTCCCTCTCTCTTGTAACTGCTCTTGTGTACTGTCCATTCTGGTAATCTTGGGGAGGGGGGTGCTATTAATTGGAGAGAAGGGAGAAGCATGAATAAAGAATGACCTTCTATCAGGCAAGAGCAAATCACTGGAAAGAGGAAGCCTTGTTTGTTGCAGGGCCGTGCTCTCTTACATACCCCGGTGTCTCTGGCTGGTTCCAACCCGCGCACCACTCAGCTCCTGAACCTGAACCTTCATCCTTCTTCCACGGAATCAAACTACACTAAAAGTAGCTCTTGGTTGCTTAGAGGCAAGACATGAACTCTTCATGTTTATCTTCCCTCTGCAGAGCAGAGGAAGCATAACTTCCCACATCTATTTACAAGGACTGTCTGGTGAGTTCTACCATGTTATTCCAATAACAGTACATTTGCCTTCTTGGCTCTTTCCAACAATTGAGTTTCTTTTCTCAAGTCTTCCTTCTTCCCCAAAGCCCGTTCCCCAGCTGTGTTTGCTTAGCCCCATTAATACAGATCTAACACAGAAGTGGCCATTGTATGAGATTATTAATGCTGTTTCATTTGCGTGCGGCATGAAGAATCTTGTTTCATTTCAAACTCATTGGTCCAATTTTCTAGTCCCTCTTTGTTTATTTATTATGCAGAAAACTGCAAGATTCAGCTGTGGGCTATTCCCTACCTTTTGCCCCATCCCTTCATAATTGTTTAAAGCTGTATGATTCTTCCTGCTGCTCTGAATGTGTTCTCCTGTGTTTGCGCTTCCTTTTGTTAGTGTTGGAGCATGAAGGAACACAATGAAACTCTAAATAATATGAGGCCAAGGAGTCAGTCAATGGAATTGATAGGAGGTAAACAGAGAAAATGAGTATAAACCAGCTGCAAAATGAACAGAGGCTGGAAATTGGCAGAGAGCTTTTAGGCATTAGGGGAGTGTGGCCTTGCAACAGATGCCACAGACTTAATTAGTTTAAGGAGAGAGTTTGATCAATTTATGTGCAATTTTTACATGGAAGAGCTATTTGTGATAGCAGGAGTGAGCAACCGAGAAGATCTCTTCCAGCACTAGTGTGTTGCTCTTACAGTCAGAGACACATGCAGTAAATGCCACCATGTACAGCTTTTCCTTAGGGAGGAAATAGCCACTTTCCTGTCTGACCCACTCCTGCTTGCTAATTTTTCATTGCCTCAATGGATTAGAAACATCTACTTCCATGCTGTGGGAGAAGAGGGTCAGCAGGATAGATGGACGGGTCCCTCTTTGTGGTTGCATGTTTGGGGCAGGGGGAGGTGACTGCGTGGCAGCGTGGTCTGGGGAGTTGCTTGAGGTAGCAAGGGATTCCGATTCCGGTGGCATCTGTGAGAAAAGACGGGCTAGTCTGGAAAAAAAGTCTTTAAGCAGGAGACTGAGTGGGCAGGTTGGGTTACATCTTTCAGGTTTAGGATCTGTGTTGAACAATAGACCAGGCTGTTAACGAAAATAAGCCATTCTCTACAGGCTCGTCTTTGCAAGCAAACATCCACGCTGCAAGTGATTTGTTAACAGCACGGAGGGCCTAAGAGAGTGCAGAGCAGCTTAGTTCTCTAAAGGTAACGAGGAACAGGATCAACTACAGGAGATTTATCATCTAGGTTAGATGTAAAGCATCATGAGTGAAAAGGGAATAAATGCCAAGGGGTTAGTAAATTCTGTGTAGATGGTCCCCAGGCTGTCTCAGCTGCCTGAGGTGCATCAAATAAAGGCCTAAATAGCACTTGCCCCTTCTGAATACAACAGCTCCTCTGGCTGTTGGGAGAGCTGAGCCAATTCCTTACTGTTGCCACAGGGTTGTGCCTCTTCCCCCCTTCTGGCATCCTTGCTCATGTTCTTGTCCCTTGGCCTTGTACTGGCTGTGGCATAGGAAACTTCACTTGGTTTTGTCCCCCAGATTTGATATCTGCCTGCTTAGTGCATTGAATCAACCTGAAGGAGGTTGGGGGTCAATATAAGGGCCAGCACCAAGAAAGGGGGCAGGAATGTACAGACCTAAACTGGGGGGGGAGCGGTGGGATGGAAGAGCGGGGCTGCCCGGTTCTGCAGGCAGCCAATTGCTCGATCAGCTGGGCCCGTCTTTTGCTCTGACTGTGCCCTCAGCCTCTGCAATAATTGCACCTCAGGTTAGTGGGGAGCGTGCTGGGGAGGGAGCGGGTCTGCTGCTGAGCTGGCACGGGATGCCAGATGTCCCCAGCGCTGACAAGCCGAACCTTTTGTTATGAGTGCTAAAAGCACTTCAGCTGAAGAAGAAAAAGAAACTGGTGAAGCAAGACAAAGATATAATCCATTGTGAAAGAAAACCCCTGCCATCCCATAGAAAACACGTCGCATCACATGCTCTGGCAGAGACTTCAGGTTGGCCTAATTTAATCAAATATTCATGTTGTGGTTTTCCCTTCTCCTACTGCGACGGCAGCTGACATCGATCACCGAAAACCTTTGACAGAGATAATTGTCCTTGTTGAGTCTTGCTTCTATTTCAACGTCCCCCTTAGCAGCATCTTTTCACACCTTTATAGCTCTGCACATTTACTGCACATTTCCTGCACATTACTTGATTTCAGGAGCCTTCAGCTTCTGAAGTTCTGGTGTCTCACAACAAGGCTGTGCATGCACACGTTGATTTGAACACAGAGCACATCCCCACGGAGCCAGCGTGCAGCCTCCTTTGACAATTTTGATATGACATGTATTAACATGTCATGGCACTTTTTGTGCAGCTGACAAGTGTGGCACTTTTTAAGAGCTAAAAAAAGGCATCCGTGAAATCCTGCATCATATTATTGACTCTCCGCTATCTTGTCGGTATTGTTCTCCCTCGTTATGCAGAATCAAATTGCGTGCCTGCAGAATTTGATAAACTGTAGCACTTCACACATCTGCAATGGACTAACTTGATTACAGTAGTTTAATTCTGCCTGATATCAATCAGCTCTGTACACAGTAAGATTAATTATTGCTGTCACTTTGTCAGCTCTCTAATAAGAAAACATAGATTCTGAATGGCAGATGCAAATTTGTTGGGAACGAGGAGGTTTGCTTCCCCTGCTCCCTGGGGAGGGAGAAAACCTGCAAGAGGTGAGCTGACCTGGGAAGGGATGTGCAGGCTGGAGCTGGGATTATCACCTGCTCCGTGCCGCAGATGGATGCTTGTTAGTATCTAAGCTGATTCCTCTCTCCTGTCAGCACTCCAGAGCATCTCACAATTACATTTGCCCAGGCAGTCTAATTTTATTTGCAGGTATGCGACGGTGAGCATGGAAACTAGCTGCTGCCAAACGTTTGTCTTAAGGAGACTGTTTGTGCTGTACGTTTGCCTCTCTTATGCTGTACCTCTTTATAGTGATTTCCCCTGATCCAGAGTGGGTGTAAAATGCCACCAGATCAGAACAGCAATGGTTTCCACCTGCTCTGTGCTGCTATAAATGACTACGCAGGGAACTTGGACTGAAAAGCTGCCTGCTGTTGCAAAGGTGACAGACATAGCTGTTATTTTTGCTTTGTTATTGCGCGCTGGCATTCTAGTGCAAAAGCTATGTTGACTTGTAGATTAGTATTTAATTCTCCTCATTCTCTACTGGTATGAGGTACTTCAGTTATCTTACTGCAAGGGAGCGAGCCAGAGCAGCCACAGGCTGCTCCAACCTGCGCAGGGGATGGAAGGCTCTGAATCAGGGGCTAGTGGCCACCTCTTTACTCTTCCAGCTTCATCCTTGGAATAAGGAATGGAGCAGAGCTTGGAGAGGGGAAAAAAAGTGTGTGTTTTGGTGGGTGGCTGTTGGCAAGTCAGACGTAATCTTTTCAGGCCCAAATCTCCCTTTCTGAGGCAAAGTTAGCCTTTAGGTAGCTTTTCATGACACATAGTGTGGTTTTCTAAACAGATCTTGTCTTTCTGGATTTGTGTCTTCTCATTTGCTGGGTCTGTTGCACCTGCATGAAGTGGTGCAAGATCCTCTCGCGAGTCAAGGAGGATTTCTGCTCTGCTGGTGTTTTGCTCCCTAACTTGCCGGTTGAACAGCAAGTCCCCCCAAAACAGAAGGCCACAGGCTTTGCTATCTTTTTTTTTTTCTTGAAAAGCTGGTGAGTACGTATAATCATCTGTAAATATGCAGACAAGGCAGCCTTCTGGTGATCCAGACCTTGCATGTTTTTATACTGAAACAAGATGGGGCCACCCTGTTCACGGCAGGTTGCCGAGGTGCCTCTCCATCCCCCTGGGCGAGGCTAACCAGGGCATTTCCTTGGAAGCTGATCCAGCTTTGCCTGGAGGTGCCTGTGCTGTGGCCGGGTTTCCAGGCTGCTTGGGCTGAGTGGGTGGTAGGACTCTGAAGGGACACAGGCTTAAAAAATGTTGTATGACAAGTGGAGTTGAACTGAGATCCACTCTTCTCCCCCTTCTGCTGGAAGCTCTCTAGATCTTGAGTTAGAGAATTGTATCAAGCACAGCTAGAATTTTCATCATCAAATGTTGGATCAGTCGTAGGAGAAAGGGTGGAGCAGGCTATGAACTGCCTCCAAATATCCTGAAGCCTTACGCAGACTGCAGTAACGCTCACCTTCCCCCAAAAAGAAGCGACCATGCAGGGTATGGTCCGTAAGCTGCAGCATCCACTTAGGCACCTGCCAGGGAAATCAAACGTCTCCTTCGTCCTGCATGGAGACTCCACAGTCCCAGGTCCTGTCTACACAAAGCCAGCAGCAGGACTGAGCTGTCAGTCTGTCCTCGGACGGAATTCTCATCCATCAGCAGGAAGACTCGCCTGGAAAAGCCGTCAGCGTCTGGCCTGCATCTGCACCCTGCTCGTGTAATTTCCCCTACACTTAGAAATGCTGTGCTTTCCAGGTACAGACTTTGAAATCAGCTGGGGTGGTTAGCTTTAAAAGCATCGCTTAGTGCAATTAAGGTGATGAACCATTACGTTGGGTAATGACTTTGTGTCCTAATCATCTGCTTGGGCGGTTGCAGTCAAAATAGGCAACAAAATGGGGTTTTCTAATAGAGAAGAGGCTGAGGTGGAGGGAGCGGTCCCAAGCCTTCTCCCAGGGAATGGACATGGCATAGGGTGGGCCTGACCTTTTGCTCAGAGGGACGCTCGGCTTCCCATGCCCTCCCCCAGCGTGACAACTCCACTATCTGGAGCCAAAAGTCAGAACACCTCCCCTTCTCTTTTTGCAGAAAGTGAGCTGGGTTACAGGTTCTCACTGCCATCACTGGCTAATGAACTATATGGCCTTGTTTCATTCCTATAAAAACAGTAAATTAGGACAGTAAATGTGTCCAGAGAAAAGATACAGTTTAAATGCTTCTTTGGCAAGTTCTTTTGCTTATTTGCAAATAGAATTGATATTTAAAATTACACAAGAATTTCCAGATTAAACATTTCTGTATGTGGGAGAGTGTTCACGGACTAGTTTTAGATATCTTTCTTATTTCTCTCTGCTGGTTATATGGGGAGCTGAAGTGCTGTGAACAGTCCCTTGGAGAAGCTGAAGCCACCTTTGCTGACTGTCAGAGGAATCTTGAAATCTAGTTTGGCTGCCCAAGGTCTTACAGCACCCTCAAACTCAATCCATAGGCCCACAATTGAAATCTATGATTAAAAACTTGTTACTCTATCAGCCTGTGGATGGCTAAAAGCTGGGGCTATGCAAGCTGTGCTCCTCCCTTTCACTGACCCACGAATCCCCGTTTTCCCCCAATGTAATAAACCCTTTAGTCACACATCACACCCCTATGTGCTGAGCCTATACCCCTGTACCCCTCCCTGGTATCCAGTGATAGGGTGCATGGGAATGGTTCAAAGCTGCACCAGGGGAGGTTTAGACTGGGCATTAGGAAGCATTTCTTTACCGAGAGGGTGGTCAAGCACTGGAACAGGTTTCCTAGAGAGGTGGTCGATGTCCCAAGCCTGCCAGTGTTTAAGAGGCATTTGTACAATGCCCTTAATAATTTACTTTAACTTTTGGTCAGCCCTGAATTGGTCAGGCAGTTGGACTAGGTGACCTCTCTAGGTCCCTTCCAACTGAAATAGTCTGTTCTGTTCTGTTCTGTTCTGTTCTGTTCTATTCTATTCTATTCTATTCTATATCAATAAAGCATTAAGAATCCTGTTTTATCCTGAAGAAACAGGGTGCTGCAGACTTCCCTGCCCAACGATGCTAGCAAGAGAAATGATGCATCGTGCATAATTCCTGTTTCATTTCCTTAATATACAGTGCATATATCACTGTAGTGGCAGGTGGGCCATTATGGGCTACGTGAGAGCTGCCTCCAATATATCACATATATGAAAGGATGATATTAGGAGGACTTTAATGTCATATGATGTTCCCCTGGCATTGTTTGTCAGACTCGTGTTTTGAATTGGCTTGATGTTAAAGCCTGCTGCTGATGGTTATATCCGCCACACCGCGTAATTCACACTGTCCTTCTCAACGTTTACTATCCGATGTCATGCAGGTAGGGAAAGTGAATGATGATAAACTACGGGAATATATTTAACCTTAACTGTTATTAAATGATTGCTCTTCTCACTGTTTCAGCTGTCAGTGGTCAAATAGATACTTGCTAATGACTTCTGCTTTTCAAGTATGTGTTGAAACTCCTGAAATTCATCAGGGGCAGTTATTCATGCAGTCATACTAATGTTTTTATAGCAGTAAAAAAGGACAACTAGCATAGGAGGAGGGGAATAAGCACTTGCAGATCGTTTAGCAGAACAGCACCAACTCCCTAAAAAACCCACATTCCTCCCCAAGAATTGTGCTATGGGCCGTGAACCCTAGAGTTAAGAAGGGGTTTTAGCCTGTGCCTTCACCCAGAGCAGGAATGGCTGTCTTCTCACACGATCGGTGCCAGCTAGGGTAACCAGTCCAAACAATTCCCTACATTTATAAGGCTTTTTTTCCCTTCCTGTACCTATCAAGTCGTTGAGCAGTGCCCTCAGGGTACAGGGATCAGATCAGCAATGCCTCTTTGCTGCCTCCACTTTGAAGATGAATCGTCTTGTTTGGGGGACGGGCAAGACTTGAACTGGCAGCACTGCTGTGCTTCGAGAAGCCAGGGAATTAGGTCTGCTGAAGGACAGGAGTTAAAGTTTTCTTGGTATTCCTCAAATGCTTAACTTAATTTGGGCATTAGAGAGACTGAGAAGAGGTGGCATCGGTGACTCTGATACAATCCTGTTTGTCTGCAAGCACTGAAGAAAGTTGTGCTTCCCTGGAGGTAGCTGGGATAGGAAAGCAGGAGATGGCACTTCTGCTGGTTGCTGATAACCCTTTGAGGGTTGAGACCCTCACCACAAGGTGCCGAAGGCTCACAGCCCTCGGACGCTGCCTGTGCTTTGTTGCCTCCCTCTCATCCATTCACAAACCAGCAGCTAACAAAAACCATTTGCACACCTTTTCTGTGCTTTTATGGTTAGGTGGCAAAAATCTTCTTCTGGTAGTGGTGTTTATTCAAAAAATGAGCATAATATTTTCTTCACAAATATTTTGATTGAATTAGGCGAACCTACAACCTTGCATTGTCCTTTGCTAAAACTGACAGCAACTGTTTTTGTGATGAGGCTGTCTATCAAATGTAAACCCAGCAGAGAGACCTCTCGTCTCGTTTCTCCAAAGCTACAGAAAACTCATTTCCACTTTTGATTTAGCTTGGACTTGAATAGGTGACCTGTCTGAATGGGAAGGACTTTTCCAGTTGCTTCAGTTGCTCACTTTATAGTGATTTTGATCTTGCTGCCTTTGATGCATTTCTAGTGCTAATCTTTTGTTAATGACACTTAATTCAGTGTTTTTCTCAAATACTTTGCCTTTACTGAGAAGCACCCTGATACAAATCAGCTGCTGTTGTATTAGGGAGATGTCCAAAGCAATGCCTGATACCGCAGGGCAAGCTAATGGCTCGAAACCAGAATCACTAAAAAGTGTAGGTGTCTCTTTTTTTATTATTTTTTTTTCCTCCCTGCTCAGAAAATCACACAAAGTGTGTTCTCAATAGTCAGAATACAGGAAGGGGAGGAGGTATTTATCACAGCAGGTTGAGTGCTGGAAAGGGACCATTTGAAAAGGACAGAGGATAAAAAGCCATGAATCAATATTTCTATGCGCCTTCTGCTGCTGTTTATTTGAATCCATTTGTTTTGCTGACATATTTCCCATGTGGCTGGAAATGCTATTTCCTTTGATAACATCGGCAATTGATGTGTTGCATTTGCTGTACAGCTAGGTGCATCCTAGGCAAAGGGATGTCACTCTGACTCTCTAACTCTGCTTTAAAACCAAAAAGTGCACGTTCACTTTTATCTCCCAGCTGTGCACCCCTGTGTGACAGGCACTGGGTTCTGCCGCTGGGCGATGCCGCCCTCGCAGGGAATGAACTGGTGGTCAGTGAACGAACTGCTGTTGACCAAGGGCGTACCGTTATTTTTGTTGCACGAGAGCTCTGGGATTTCACGTGATACCAGGTCCCTTGGAATGAATGCCGTCGAGGTCTAGCAGGTCTGTTGCTGATACTGTTATACCAGATAGTGGCGGGGAGATGACATGATCCGTAGAGGGAACTTCTAGAAGTTTTTAAAGCTAGAAGGGACCACTGCCTCACGAGCCAGAATGCATCACTGATTTACTGAGTGATGATGCTTGGAACAGAGAGTCCGCTGCTTCCTTCACTGGCCACAACTCCGAATTGCTTACCTTCACTATTGAAAAAGTATCCCTTATGCCTAGTATTTCTTTCCATTTGCTGATTGCAGTGGTATAACAAATGATACATATTTAGTCCAATATTGTTTAAATCTATACACTTAGAATGCAAAGAATTATAAAAGATTAAATATTTCACTGATTTGGTCACACTTGGAATAATGGAAAATTAATATTTTTAATATCATATATAGATAGATAAATATACATACCAGCTTTGGGCTGGTATTTTAACAAACCCACAACTCCTGTGAGAACATAAAAGACATTTTGTTAAGCTGCAAACTAGAATTTGATGTGTTGTGTAAAAGTAAGAGGAGACAATTTCCATTTATCTGATTTCCTTTCAATACATGTTCTGAGAAGATGTCACTTCTGCTAGAAACTCCTCAACTCAGGCAATAGTAATTTTAATGAATGACATATCGCTTTATGTAAAAAATGTATCTTGGTCTCTCTCATCATTACGGGTATATGGAAAAAAGCAATTATATTTTTTTTTCAAGATTCAACAAGGAAAGAGCAGCTTTCCAAAGAATCACAGAGCTATTTCTGTTTTGGGGGAGCAGAGAGGAGAGCGGAGTGGCAATAGAAAACATTTCCTGTGTTTTGCCTGCTTTCAGTGACCTAGAAAAACGGTTTTTTAGCCTCTCCATAGTTACCAGAATATCCATTTTTCTTTTTTTGTTTTGTTTTGTGCTCAAAGCCTGGCACCCGCAGGAGGTGATTTCTGTGCTCTTTGAGCATTGGATCAGTAAATGGAGAAGAGCACATCCTTCCTTTGTAAAAATGTGCGGTCTCCTCTAGTTTTGCCTATTCAGGAGCTGCTCAAAAGAACATACCTTTCAAACATAATTCTTGCTATTCAGGAGGTAGTGCTGAACAAAGCTGAGGCTGGATACTAACCTCTTAAAGGGAATTCTTCCCTTTTCAACATGAAGCTGGTTGCATTCCAGTTCGGACCGGCTGCTGCTTCTACTTTTTGAAAGATGAAGAAGCAGATACCGACATAAAGGGATTCAAACTGCCACGTGCCAGTTGCCATTTACTTGAATCTTACTGTGCGTGTTCATACGGGAATTGTGAATCTGTGGCTTCAGAGCCGTGAGGGTGTGGAAACAGATAAATAACCTGGTACGGTGAGGTTCAACTTCAGGAGACTCCTCCCGTCACCTGGATTGTTCTTTTTACCCTGTCCAACATCTGCTCAGTAAATTGGGCAGAGCAGAGACCTGTTGCTACGTTACTCTCTTGGCTCGTGCCTGGTACAGCAGGGCCCTGGGACCGGGCATGTGTTTCCAGGTAGACTCCTACAACAGATAATAAATGGCAAGAGCCTTGCGGTCCCTTCCACCAGTGTTGTTCTAATCGGATCAGGCTAAATTTCATTTGAGCAATGCGAAAAGCTAGACAGACTTTCTGGCAAGTTGCAGAGAAGGAAGAACTTGTGCAGAGCAGCCTGGGTACAATGGGATCTTGTAATCAGCTTTTATAAAAGGAAGGATGCTACCTCTATGCTGAATGGCAAGCACAAGCCATGGTACAATCCTACTCTCAGTTGCCCAGAACAGGCACCTGCCTGAAGTCCATTCGCTTTTGACTCATGCACCCAAGTTTTTCTCCTAGTTAAGGCAGAGCATCAAGGTCAAGATGGAGAGGGACAAGGGCTTGTCGTGCCTGAGTCTTATCTTCACAGAGCCAGCACGTGGAGGGGATTCACACGCTGCCCTGGGAACTGGGAAAGGCTCCGGGAACTCATTTGAGGTAAGTGTCCCAGACTGGTCGCAATACAGGGTGATTGGGAAAAGCGCATGGAAGGTTTCACCATTTTTTGGGGGAGAAATTTGGAATGTTTGGGTCGAAGGCAACTTCTAATTTTGTAAATTTAGAAATTACCCACCAGCTTATCTCTGGCATCCAACACATAAATTAGCAGCATTAGTTCACTGCAATGTGTTGAAGGTCGATGGAAGTTCCGTAAGCTTTTCAGGACAGTTCACAAACACACTGAATTATAAGCGCAGGAGTAGTCTTGTGATGTAGCATTTCTTAGCATTATCTGAAGCATGTTCTCTGAAACCATATTTGACAGGTGAATGCAACAGCGAAAATACGGTTCCAGTGTGTATATTGAAAGCAGATGCAGTAAACTGAGTTCAATGGCTCAGAAGGGGCAAAGCTTGACATAGAGGATAAATTATGAGGTGCTTTTTCTGGCCTCTGGCAAAAAAAAAAGGTGGATGATGGAAGATTGACTTGAAAACAATCCCTTTCAATGATTTTGGAATTGTATGAGCTGGAGATGTGCTGCATTTACACTGATGGATGAGTCCAGAAGCTGACCTCATTCCCCTTATTTTTGTCATATGGGCTTTTCTTTACCTATTTCACTTACAGAAGAAACATTTAAAGAGAACTTAAAGTAGTTTCCTGTCTGTGAAGCTAACACACATGACAGGCTACTTGCTACCTTTTCTATTTATTTTTATTTAAGTAACAGATTACTAAGTATTTCATTTGTTTTGTCTAATTCAACCAGTTCCTCCACAGTGATTTATTTATTTGGTTTTTTTTTTTGCATAGAAGTTAACTTCTTTTACAAAGCAGCACATAAAAGCTCACCTACAATATGGTAATCCTCATTGCACCTCAGCAGGGAATGCTTGAGGAAAACTATATGAAAGGTGGTTAGACTCAGCTGAGATTTCTTGCTGTGACAGTAAGTAGTCCCTGTGCTTTTCTTAATTACGCATTGCAGCAGTGAGTTTTGTAGTAAAATTCCCACGTACCTTAAGCCACACTAATGAATACACATAAACAGAAGTGATTTGTTTGTTATTGTCCCATGTCCTTTTATTCACTGTCAATAAAGTTTATTTTGTTTATATTTGCTCCTGCATTGTTTTCCATTCACTTTGTGGTTTGTAGCATCTCCATTATGATTTTGATCCTGGGTGACATTTTCAGCTGATATATATCAAAGAAATTGCACCAATGAATTAAGCTATTTAAAAGCTTAGCCCCTCTGTTCTAGACTTAGGCATATGTCAAACTGGTAGTGTTTGCAGTGTAAAGCATCAGGAATGCTACGCTAGCTCTGCTGCCACTATAATTCTGCCAGCAAAAGTTGCCCTAGAAAAGATTTATGGCTTAGAAATCGTTGTCTAACAGGAAAACACAATATTATTGACTACATGAATATGAAAGAGTATTTGCTTTGAATTCTGCTTTGAGTTCAAGAGAGACATCTATGAAGCCAAGTGGATAGGTCTCTGATTCAGGAATAAAATCTGTCCTGGTGAATCAGTCTTGAAGCAGGGAAGGAGCAGCTTGCAAGAAGGAGTGGCAAGAGCGGAGAAACTAATTGTCCTGAAGCATAATCTGTTAATGTTACTTATTAGCACAGAACAACCACAAAACAGGATGGGATTTGATATTTTTTGCAACGTCGGAAGATGACATTTAAAGGGTGCTAGAGTTTTAGAATCCTTTAAAAGCCTCCTTCTCCTTCTATTCTCATTTCCTGATAAGGTCCACCAGTGGTTAGATAGAAGCAAAGGTGTGAATACAAAAAACTCCCAGGAATGCTTTTACATGTTTTTATCACTTTTCTGCTGATGTGCCGTCAGGAAGTTCCATATTTATTTTTTCTTTCATTCTGATACGAAGTCAGAATTAGTCTTCAATTAGTCTTCAATAATGTTCATCAATGTTCTTGCTGGTTCATTGCTTCCTTTTATCATGCGATGTTATATGATGTGTCGTTTGCACCTAAATTCCTGCAGTCCGTGGTGAACTTGGGACGAGTATGCTATCAATTAGAAAAAAAGTTTGAAGCATAATTTGGATGGAAAAAGACTATGGATTGATTTACTCCCCTACTGTTGCAATACAGCAGCTGGTCATGGATCAAGACCCCGTTGTGGTGGGGGCTGTGGAAGAGAAAGGCAAGGTCTGTCCTTCGACGCCCGAGATCTCCCTGTCAGACAAGAAGTGATGAATGGGTACAGACAGGGAGGGAGGCAGAAGGAAATCTGAGCCACTGTTAGTCAGGGGGTTTCGGCACACCGGCAGCCTAATGCTTACGGATTTTATTGACGTTATGTCAAAGGAGAATTTTAAGGATAATGAGGATAGTTTCACAGACACTTAGAGCTGTCTGGGAAAAGGCACCAAGGTGCCCGAGTGAGTGTTTTAACAAGTGGGAGATACGGGCTTTTATCCTGGATGGATTGGAGGACAGAGTTGGTTTCCTGATACTTAATGAAAGGCAAGAACGGGATCATAAAGAACCTTGGAAGTGAAGCTTCTGTTTGATGCGACGGAGAAAGGGGTCCAGAAACTCAAGAGGGGTCTGAGATGGTTTAGTAACACGGTCGGTTTGATGGATAAGGGGGCAACGTGACCGCATTTGCTGAGGGGAAGTGAAAAAAAGGTCAGCGTAACTGAGGAAAGAGGAGAGAATCTGCTCAGGAGACTGGCACCTTCGGGTGGGTAAGAGAGGCCGTATGCCAGAATGTTACTTGCACCGATTTCCAAGAATGGCAGGATGTGGGACACGGAGGCCCGAGCCAGGGCAGCACCCAGCTGGGGTGCGGGGACTGTGCCCAAGAGAAGAGGTAAGGCAAGGAGATAAGGTAGCGAGTCTGGAGGGAAATTAAAAGCTATATTTGAAGTTGAGCTTATAGTTTTTGATATGTTGAGATTGTATTACTGCCAGAAAGGAAGGGAGGAGGAGGGAAAGTTAAGCCAGGGACACAAACACAACCTGGGTGGGGGAGGAGAGGCTGAAGAAGTAGGAAGAAAATTAGAGAGTACTAAGCAAAGAAGCCAGGCAAGACAAGACTGTGGGTGGTGAATGATGCCAAAGCTCTGGGCAGACTGAGGAGGATGAGGCTGGAGCACTAATTGTGAAGTTTGATTAAGATAAGGCCACTTGCCGCGCTGGTAAGAACAGTAATCATGAGGGCTAGAGGCTGGCGTCTGCGTGTCTTTGGTCCTTGACTACGAACGCTTAAAAATCTCTTGCATTTGTTATTTCTGTGCTTAAGTTTGTCTGTAAAACCTCTTGCATTTGGGTAATTCCTTTCACCCTGAAGTATTTTACAAAGGGGACATTAGTTTGGCCAGCTGAGATTTGGGAGCAGGTCAGAGCAGGTGTCAACTTCTGAGCCTGGAGAATGCAGAATGGAAAGCAGGAAGTGGCACCAGGTCCCACAGAATACATGGGTGGACCTTCCTTTAAGTACCAAATCGAAAGCAGACCAAGAAACCATGCGATAGCTATGATAACCGCAAAGAGACTGTCATTAAAGCCTTCTCCACCATGGCAGCTTATTGACAGAAAAAGTTTTAATGAACCAGTATTTCTTCTCTTATAGTTACGGAAAGATAGAGCCCCAGTTTAAAACTCAGGCACAGTGGATTCATGCATTATCTTCCAGCAGGAGGAACTATGAATGCTATTTTTCCATTTTCAGAGATACTACCAAGAACGAGGAAGTTGATATCCAGTATCTAATACAAAACAAAGACTGGGCGCCAGGTGGTGCATGCATGCTGGTGATTCACGCCAGCCAGATATGTGGTGCGCAAATTATTTTCCAGAACGTCTTAGATGTGAAAGCAAATGAAAAATGTGACGGAGAAAGCTTTCCTGATCTGATTAAACTGTCCTAGAAAGGCCTATTTTTGAAACAGCAAAAGAAGTGCTGCCTAATGCCTAAAAGCGTTGTGCAAGACAGTAATCATTAGTAGGACTCTACGTGGTAGAGCAGCAAAGCATTACTCTGTAAGGGAGGTGCTACCTGTTCTCTTCTCCTTTATATATTGCTTTTGCTTGTGCAACGATTCTTCCTCCCCGCCCCAGTCTCCCTTCCCAGATTTTCCCCTGAAAAATTCACTTGTGGCTATCACAAATGTATTCTAAACCTTCCAGTAATCTGCTGCTGACTACTGGTGAGGACGTATCACACGCATATAGCCATTATTCAAGCAAATACATGACTTACTGGTTTTTTTTCCCCTGCATTATTGCTCAGGAAATGTCGTTCCTCTGTGTTCAGCCCTGCAGATGACTGGCTCCACCTCTAGGCGAATGACAGTTGGCTTTACAGGGTGATCTGCCCATCACTGTTTATGCTGGGTTTTTTTATTTTCATTTTGGAAAAACCAAACCAGAATGTTTTTTTTACCTTGATGCCTCTCGGTAACCAGCACAATGCTGCTGTTATACTTACCTGGGGAAAGTCTAGGAGGAATGGAAGTTTTCACTCTATTCACTCTATTATGAAAAACTCCCAAATATTTCCTAAATTTTACACCTAAATGTATTGGTAATGTCCCTTTTAAAAAAGTTCCTCAGTACTGAGGAAACCCCATTGGCATCAGTTAATATAAAAATCCTTTTAACTTTTCTTTTTTTTTTTTAAATGACTAAAATTGTTGTGCTTTTATACCCAACACATCTTTCTATTTGCATTCTCAGCTTAAGAAGTGGAAAGGGGGACCTGGATCAAAGATTAAAGCACAAAAGCTTTGGCAAATTCTCCGAAAATGTTACTTCATGTATTCTATTATTTATTCTTATTTTACTGGAACCAAAGTTTTCACGGACTCACGCATATTCTCTGAATACACTGTGAGAAAGAAATTAAACACTTAATGATACAATAAACAAAATCTGCTCAGAGAAGTCTAGAGTTTCCTTCTTGCTTTTAGTCAAGAAGCACTTATTTGATAAATGGGGCGCTTTTAGAGAGCTTACAATACCCTGCACACCCGAGCGGAGGCAGAGGCTCGGCGGAAGATTACCGGGAGATAATGGAGCAAGTCAAATGAGAAAACATGATGAAACAGCAGAAAATTTACATGCTGTTTTGCTTCTTCCTTTTGCATTAGTAAAACGGGTGTTTTTGTGTTTATTGCCAAATGCTACCCTATAAGCACGTGTGGCTGGATGTGCCTGTGCGGCTGACGACCTGCCCAGCCCCGCGGTCCCAGGGGAGCGGGCTGACATCTAATGACGGGCTGTAAAAACAGCATCGGTGAAACAGCCTCCACAGCTTTTTACTGCATTAAATGCATCGGGCCTCTCCTGAAGAACCTAAATCCATCAGGGAGCCAGAACGATGTATCCATTTTGGCCCCAGAGAGACCACACCAGTGCTTGCTGAGCGCGGGCGGTGCGGGACTGGAGCCAGTCTTGGTGGGGACCCTCGGTGGACAACCTGCGAGAGCAGCACCCAGCACAAGGGACGACAGCCATGGGTTTGAAGAAAGCCACGTGAAAGCAGCATCATGTCCCTGTGAGGACCACGCGGTGCCAGGGCCCTGTGCTGGGACCCGGACCCATGGCAATGGCTCAGCCTGGCTGGTGGGAGCGTTGCCTTCGGTGGCATCATGCAATGGCCAAACACGCGTGACCTTCCAGCATGGTATTAGCTACCATGGGTAGCTCAGATACGGCCAAAACCTCACCCTCTGCGTAACCGCACACAAGAGGTGGTGCACGCTCCGGGCAAGAGCCGTGGCCGGCTGCCTGTGGGCATCCTGGACTTTCAGATGCTCGAAGCTTTCCCTGGTCCTAGGGAATTGTCTTCAATTGTCTTCATATTTCGTGGTGCAAAAGCACTGGTAGATCGCACTCCAGATTTTTCACATGTGCTGGAGGCAGGCAGCTGGTTTTGTAAAGTGCTGAACGCAGTTTCAGGGACTCCTTTCTATTGCTCGCACTGCCCCAGTGTCATCCAGACATATTAGACTGGCCGACCAAAGGCCCAAGAAACCACCAAAATATGGTTACTAATGAATACCAGCCAATACATTTTATTATTTAAACACGAGTTCCTTTTGATATTAGCTTATGGGACAGAATAGTCCGGTTGTGCCTGTAGTTAGAAGGATTAGCCCGTATCACATGCCACAAAAATGCCTGTAGTGTTATTATGCTAAAAGAATTGGGCTTTGTATTGGTGCTGTAAAACCAAACCCAAACCCATATGAGCAAAATATACGTACTGTAAAATTACAAGATACACATGCCACTTATCCTGCTGTCCTCAGGGCTCGGGTTAGGGCACTGCTTTACATGCCTGACTGACATAACAGAGCATCCAGCGTACGTTCAGCCGAGGCTCTGGCCCGGGGAACACGGCTGCGCAGGGCTGTCTCTTCTGCCTGTTCCCATGGGCCAAATACTGAGTTATCCTCATATCCAGGAATTGAGTGACACAGACCTTGAAGTAATCCTGTTTAATAATTTATGAGGGAGAGAGTAACGTGCAAAGACCTGGCAGAGGAAGGTAACAGCACATACGCGGCGTAGCCCAGGCAAGGAGTGAACCTCAAGCTCTGAGCTTAAATGGAGCTCCTGGATGAAAGGGCAGAAGGTTTATAGGTGGGGGTCCCAGGTGAGGCTGGTCGTGTTAATCATAGCCCATTAGTGCACCGAAGGCTCTCACATCAGGCCCAAATGATGCAGGGAATGTGACCACTAGTGGAGAAGTTGCAAAAATTTCAGTGGGTATACTACTGTAGTCATTGTGCTCTTAACATCTTGCTGATGATGGCATTCAGGCAGAGAAAAGGGAGCTGGTTTGAAAATGTATTTTCATTATAAACAGCTTCACACAGTTCTGGGTCCTGTTCTCTTTGTAAGGCTGGAGAGGAGGAACACAGCCTTGCTTGCTAAAGGACAGAAGCAGGTATGCACTTGAACCTAATGTAAAACTTTCCCATTTATCCTAAATGCAAATTATCCAGCTGAGTTTTTGCATATTCACCCAGGGGTTACAGAGAGCAGACCGTGGTGTGTCTCCTATGACTCTTTTGTTCATTTCAGGAGAATATGATGTGATTTGACTATGTATTTTTGTTATGCCCCGCACAGCAAGAGCATACCTACATGTCCAGCGCAGTACAGGAGAAAGGACAAACATCTCTGGAGCGCTTGTGTTTGGTTTTGATCAGCAGCTTACCTTTACTCCGCTGTTCCCTGGCTGTGTGGCGAGTGCGTGCTTCTCCTCTCTACCAAAGGCACCGTGCTGGGCAAGAGCGTGCTCCTGCTGCCTTGGTGGGCGCAGTTCGGATTTCCGTACGTTCAAAATACACTGTTTCTTCTGCTGTCTTCTGCCTGTGGAAGATGGCAGGGATTGTTCCTCTTCAGGCAGATGATTTCTATTTGTGCTGTGTTTCCTTCTTCCGAACGCTCGGAAATCGATACTGCTGATAAAACGTGCTAACAGCCTTTAGTTCCCAAGGACTTATCGCATAAGCTGGTTTTTTTTTTTCCCTAGGCAGACACCAACTAAGAGATTGTAATATAATGAGGCAGACTGTATATAGTCTGTCTTCACAGACTGTATATAGTCCAGAAACACTAAGGGTGGTCTCTCCATACTGTAACTGGCACATTTTCATGAAAACTTTACAGTAATCAGCTTGCCCTAAGCAGTAGTTGCTGTTGGAGGGGTACGCCAGATTGCCAGGCTGCAGAGGGACTTATCGGTGCTCTGAGCTCGAGCAAGTCATCTCTCGGAGATTGTCAAAGCATGTCTCAAAAACAACGAGCACTCAAACCTCCCTTTCGGTTTATCTGCTCCCTGCTAGTATTCTGCGAGGGGCTGTCTTATTTACCATTGAAAGAGCTACGTTTCATGCTCCTCCTGACTGCTATTTAAGGCTCTGCTTAGATTCACATTTCTTTCTTGTCAGAATTATTTTCTTTTTTCATTTGGTTTTTAGAACCAGAGCTATAAATCTGGGAAGCATTTTACATGCTGTGTTAGTGCTTGATTGAAATCCTATTGAAATCAATGAAAGCTTTCCTATTGACTTCAGTGGATCGGGTGCTTGGGAAATAAGGAAAAATGGTCTGTTTTAAAATAAGAAGAATTGTATCCGTGTCATAATGTTTATTGCCAATAGCAGGAAATAAACCAAAACATATTACGCATGTCTTTTCCCAACAGGCCTCATATATCATTTAACTGCTACCTACATACACCCAGCTGTGACATGGATTGCAGCAACAGCTGTTCTGGGGTACCTAATAATTCTGCTTTATAAACATAAATATCTGAGGAAAAAAAAATACCCTTATCTGATTGATACAAATGTTCACATAAAATTGAAATTACACAAGACACAAACATCCAGCAGAAGCAAGTGTCACAGCCTGCTTCTGAAAGCCTAGAAAGAAAAGCTCCCTTGTAGCCTCGTTTCTACAAATTTCTGTGTAGAAAGTATTTCTTCAATGACTCACACTTTTTGTGCGTACTGTTAGGAAACCTTGTTCTTCCCTTTTAATTTATAGTAAAGCTTGTGGCTGTGACCTGGTTATCAAAAGTGCTGAGCCAAAAAAAAAAAAGGTAAATATGATGAAGATGTAACGAACGCTTCTGATACTTGTCTAGGTAATTAAATACAGATCGCGGAGTCTAAAATGAAAGTGTGACATCTGCATGTTACTTTCTTGGCGAAAGTACTGTAGTCGACTGATGAGCTAGTTACAATAAAGTCTCAAGTCTCCAGGGGTTTTACGGAGACGTGAGGATACTCAGGTCTTGTCGGAATTGCATTTGTACATTGCATTCTCAACTAATACTGAAAATAATTATAGTTGTGGTATTGCAAAACGTAATTCTGCCAAGACTGTATTTAAAGCCTGAATCAAACTTTCACAAGCTGACGAGGAAAAAAGGAAACGATGCGGAGAAGTCTCTGAAGTGCATGCAAAAACAAGTGCTGCTTTAATGATGAAGTATTTGATAGTGCCTTTTTATCTGCATGCAGTCATGTGTTTAAATAGCATGAGCCACAGATGACTGTTGCAGCTTGTCATTTGCTTTATGCGAGGCAAGAAAGAGCTTCTTGTTTGATTTGTAAGATGAGCTGGCTTGCTGCACAAGGCAACAGAGGAGACTCTGTGGAGAACTCCATAGTGAAGTATTTCCTAAGCTTTTTTGGACTCCCGCCACAAGGAAGTGCAGTGAGTGTAGTCACAGCGCAAGGAACATTGTGGAAGGGGCTAGAAAGGAAACATACCTTTAAAATCATGGGAAAAAACCCCCAAAGACCCCAGCTGGTCAGTAAATTACAGAGATGGTAACACAAATAGGTGCGTGCAACAAGAGAGCACGAAACAGAAAGTAAGAAATCCTAGAATTGAAAAATGCTGTGTTTGTCTTACTTTTCCACTGCTCTTTTAGATGTTAACATAAGCACTTTCGAAATTAATAAGACAAAGATAAAGCTATGCTGATAAGGCTCAGTTCCTGATTTCTCCTCAGGTCACAGTGTTTTTAAATACTGGCAAACAATCTGAGACCCGCTCCTGAGATCAGTGGAAGTGGATGAGTAGGAAGGTACGACGGAGTTGCTCTGCAGGTTGAGAGCACAAACACGTCTTTCTTGAAGATATGCAAACTTCATTTATGTTTCTTTGTGATTACCAGAAAATTGCAACACTTAACTAAGCTAAAAATGGTTTGCTGCTTTAGCTTTCCAAGTTTAGTATCCATTATAAATGACTCTACTGATATTTATACTACATGACACGGCCCACACCCCAAAGATGCAGCAGAAGTGAACAAAAATGTCCTTTCTGTCCTTTTTCCAGCTGTGGTTAAGGCGTAGATAGAAATAAATCAACAGCCAAAACAGGCGTGTGAATATGCTGAGTCCATAACCTAAGATCTACGCGTGACGCGCCAAATCAGCTTTTGGTCTTTGAGACAAACTGTGACTCGCTGGCGTCTACCAAGATAGAAAACGGCGAGGGTCCTATATTGGTTTGAACAAACCACTGGTGTTCGCAGTGCGATCTTTACATCTGAGAAAAACACTACTAGTTCAAATATATAAGAAAAAAATGTAATAGGGACAAATTCTTTTCATCGCTTGCCTTTATCACAGCAACTGGAGATAGACCCTTTCCACAGTGCAGTGAAATCAGTGCCATCTTCTGCTTTTATGAAACAGGACAATTTTGTCTCTTGCTAAAATAGAAACTGGTGTTTCTATTCGGAAAACAAATGACACGCTTTTCACTTTTCATGAGACATTTTGGAAAGAAGTCTAGACCCTTCTGCTTTTATCTACATTTTTTGGTTTTTTTGTTTGCCAAGCAAGAGCAAAAACCCACGCAGTGGAAATTTATTTTTAGTAAAAACCTACTATTCATTTCTGTTCTTGCATCGCAGTAGCCAGTTGCAAATGAAAATAAAACCTAAAGCAAGTATGCTTGAAGGCAACTAAATATTAAAAAAATTGTTTTTAACTGTTACAATGTTAATTGACAAGATAAATGGGTTTATGAATTATTTGTGCAGGCTCTTCCTCCATTAGCGGGAGAAAGGGAACGCTGGAACAGCACCGTTGTGCGGGCACCGTACAGGTCACAGCACAGGAGCGGGAGGGGTGGTGCAACACCCCCAGCCACGCTGAGGCGTTTCTCTGACGGGGCCCCGCCGCGGCAGTGCCCGTCTCCCCGCCGCTGCGGAGCCCTTCCCCCCAGAGGGGGATGTAGCCCAAGGGCCGGAGAGCGAGCGCAGGCCGCGGCGCCGGCGGGGGCAGTCCCGCGGCTCTCCCCTCAGCGAGAAAGGGAAGCCGCGGGCGGAACCTCCTGGGGCCTCTCCTCTCACGTTAAAATCGACCACCGGGCTGCGGGGGAGCAGGGACCGGAGAAGCCGCCGCGGCGCCTCCCGCCTCACAGCGCCGGCGGACCCCGCCGTCCCACAATGCACAGCGTCTTCCGCGCTCCAGCCAATCGCAGCTCCGCCCCGCCGGACTACACTCCCCAGCACGCCCCGCGCTGAAGGGGGTGCGTGTTCCTGGCCCGCCCGCCGTCTTCCGCCTGCCGCAAAGTGTCGCGCTGTGCGGCCGGAGCCTGGGCTGGCGGCCGCGGGCCGTGCCCGGAGCCGTGCCGCGGCGAGCCCCGCCGGGCGGAGAGCGGCCGCCATGGGCGGCGGGCGGTGATCACCCGCCCCGCCCCGCCTCGCTCCCCGCCGCGCCGGCAGGCAGGCAGCCGCCATGGAGGAGGAGAGCATGGAGGAGGAGGGCGGCGGCGGCTGCGAGGCCATGATGGACGACCAGAACCACAACAACTGGGGCGCCGGCGGCTACGGGCGGCACCTGCTGGGCCCCGCCGCCGCGCCGCTCGGTGACCGCCTCCTGCGCGGCGCCGCCGCCGGGCCCCCGGCCGGGCCGGAGCTCCCCGCGGTGCCCGAGGCCAACGGCGTGCTGCGGGGCTGCGAGCCGGGGGGCGCCGCGGGCAAGGGGGGAGCCGGAGCCGGAGCCGGAGCCATCGCCGCCGCCATCAACATCAACGCCTCGACCTCCAAGTTCCGTGAGTGACCGCCCTGCCCTCCGCCCCGGGGGGCTCGGGCGCACAGGGGGGTTCGCCCCCGGGCGGCTCCGCGGCGCTGGCACCCTGTGCTCGGGCTGCGCTCCCCCTGCCCGCTTCTCCCGCGCCTGTGGGAAGGCTCAAGTCTATCCCGCGGCGGGTCCCTTGCGTGGGTCTTGGCCCGAGAGGCTTCTCGAAGCGAAATCAAATGGGTTAAAGCGCCTTGGAAGGAGAAAATAACCTTTCTTGCACGCACCCCAGCCTTTCTGCTGCTCTGCTGTCACGGCAAGGTGACGCGGTAGATCTGGCTGTAGAACTGGGAGAGCGAGTGTAGGCAGGGTTTTCAGCTCTGCAGAGGCACCGTCGCCTTTCCTGAAGCTTTTAGCTCAGGTTGTGTTTTCCTGAAGACTTTTTTCTTTCTGCCTGAAAAACCCAAAGATGGGTCTGAAACCTGTTTGTGATTGCTGATGGGGTGGGATGGTGATGTGTGCGGGGCCTCTGCTGTCCTGGAAGGGATGCATGTCTGTAAAGGCCTCATGAGAACCACAGAAGATGTATTTACCCCACTAAAAATAATTCCGAAACATCTTTTGCGTGTAGCTTTTAACAGAAATGACAACTTTTTCTGTCGTTTTGCTGAGCTAAGGTTGAGGGAAGGGAAGATTTTTTTGCTGTTCATTTCAATTCTACTTCTATTTCCAGAAGTCACGCCTCTGAGCAAAATATGCCCTTTTCTCTAAATGGCTGTTGGAAAACTTGGATTTGGCTAGTTAAAAGTATCCTGGAAGTGTAACTGTGTAACTGCCATGATGAAATTTTTATGGGAAACGCACCTTTTTTCTGTGTTTCCCTCCTTTCCCCAGTGCTAGCTCACCTGTCCAGCTCCTTAACAGCTCAGCTCCAGAGCTGCTCAGAAGCTCGAAGTTCAGGCTTCTGGATCCCTGCTTCTCAGGTGGCCTGGGTTTCGTGGCTCTAGGCACATTGCCAAGGCTTGGTGCTTTGAAGTTGAGGCTCCCAGACTCCATGAGCTCTCTGGCTCTCTGCCTGCCTTGCTTGTCAGGGCTCCAGGTACCTTGGGGTGGCTCGTAAACACTTGAGATAGTCAAAATGAAATGTTCGGCCTTGCTAAACTAAGCTCTTGAATTCCCAATCCATAAATTTAGAGTCTTAGTTTTTCCTTCTGTTTCAGAATGAAAATGATTTTCAAGCTGGATCTTCACCAAATGGGAAGGTGACTTTCCAGCTAATCTGTAATTTATGTCTGAGGGGGAGAAGGAGCGGCTGTGCGTGATTTTGCTTAGGGTGTGGTTTTTGAGTTCTTGTTTTCACTTCTCCAGCATTGGTATCCCAACACAATATCTGTCTTACTGATGTTAAATATTGTTTTAAAGAAAATTAAAGTTCCTGTAAAATACAAAATTCTCTGGGTTAACTTCATTAGAACTTTTCTACATCTTTGTGTTGTGGATAGTTTTGACAGTACGTATATATGAACAGAACAAGTCCAGTGAAGTAGTATAGACTGAGAAAGTAGAGGAGCTGAGTTGGGAGCCTGTTCTAATCCAGATGATCCCTTGATCTCCTCTGTTTAGTTTTCATGTACAGAAAAAGGGAGAAAGGTCACTTTCGATGTAAATGTACAATGAAAAGGGAGACATTGTGTGCTAGGTCCCCTCCTGCCTGCTCTGTCTTAGCAATGGCAGAACATGCGTAGAGAAGCTGATTGCCAGTCTTAAGCTTGGTTGGAAAGTTGTCTGTTCGCTGCTGCATGAAGAACTTCTTGCAGTTGAATGAGCAAGGACTCATGCCTTGCTTGCTTCATGATGCAGAGGCTTAGTCTTAGACAGGTTATCCTACTAGTGACCTTGAAAAATGTGGGTGACGTACGGTTTCCAACAATTCTATGATAAATTGGAGCACCTCTGTCATTCAGATAGGTCTCTCCCTCCTGATTCTTTCCTCCAAAACAAAAAATGCAACGTCTGTGTTCCAATATGTAATTACTGGTGTTGGTTTCGTTCACGTTCGTAGTTGCGGACTAAAGCTGTCTGGTGGGCCTTTCTTGGCTACTTGGCTGGCAGAATAATGGAGGAAGAAAGTTAGATGGAAACCCTTTAAAATCTTTCGAAGGGGCCAAATCCAATTCTCCTTCCTTGAGATTTTGGTGAGACTGAGAACTAAAATCAGATGTAATAATGCATATGTCATTTAATAGCTTTTCTTCTAGTTAAAGCAACTTAAGAATATTTTCCATGTTGTGGTAAACTTATAACTAAACCTTTATATACAGTTGATCAGCTTCAGTCATAGTTATGGGTTTATAAAGCAGTAGTGTTAAGAAAAATGTTTTTCAAAGGTCATAAGGGAGAAAATAAGAGTAAGAACTTTTAATACTTCAGGCAAAACTCTTCCATAGTAGTAATTGCAGCATAACTCAATTGTGGTGAAAAATGAAGAGTTTTCCTTCTTGGTTTTTTCATCCTTTTCAAGCAAGGCTGGTTATAAATGTATTTGATGCCAGCCCCATTTAGGATGGGCACATGTGGCTGTGAGCGTTGGCATAGCCATGAAATCTTTGACTACCCTGTTGCGTAACGTCGTTCGGTGCCGTGTATGTGCATTGCTGTGTAGGCACATTGTCTGATGAAGAAAAAGTGTAACATTACTTTTATTAACCAGTCTTAACGCAGACTGAGAAACATGTAATAAAAATAGAATAGAATCGAGAGCAACTACAGGGCAGACTCATAAACTTGCTAATGTATGCTGGGATGTGTCAGGCAGGGGGTATAGCAAAATCTATTGTGTAAACATGCGCATGGTGGCTGAGAAAAAGGAAGGCGTAGAGCCACAGCGATAGCTGCAAGTCTGTAGGTCGGTCTCAGACATCTGCTTGAAGAGTTTGTACACTCCGACAAAATATTTTAGGATTGTAGGGTGCGTTGTTGATTACCAGTAAAGCTTCATATATGTCACTTTGTGAGATGAAATAAAGCTTCTGAAAGATGCCTAGCTGCTTTCTTTGATTTTTATTGTTGGAATAAATGACAGATAATTGTCAGACCGATGTCTGCTTACTTGACAGTAGATTGGATTACCCGTCCCGCTCTGTCCCCTGCTTTTTTAGCTATAGTTTTAAAAGAAGGGTGTTTTTTATATGTGAATGTAGCAAACGTTTTGAGTGGCTTTTCAGGTTAAGTTGTCTCATCTAAATAACAAAACCAACAGTATCATTGATTTTTTTTTTTTAAATTATTATTCTGTTCTTCACATCCCGTGCCTATTACTGTTCTAGCATCTTTTTTGAGCTATCTTTTTTTTGTTTGTAAGTTTTTCTTATCAGTTCCATGGGGGATATATGCCTACTCTTGGACTTTTTGTTTTTTTAAAATCTTAGTCATTTTTGCCATTCTTCTGATTGCAGTTCATATCAAAGAATTTGGTAGCTTGGAGCAGGCTATGTTTCAATTATGGCTACGATACTGAAATATCTAGGTTATGATATGAAGCTCATGCATATTCTTTTTCACTTAAATGGTTTCGCTGCTGCATTTGACTTAAACAGTTTTTCTTTTGAACTTTTGTGCGTAAGGAAAAGCAGCAGTTGCTTCTCAGGCTTTACTCGCGAAGTCTTATAACTTGCTGGAAAATACTGGCTTCCTTTCCATTTGATCAGACTGATTTCTCTCCCAGTCCCACCCCAAACTTGCTGTAGTTGGATAAATCGTACATTCTAGAATGCTTTGTTAGAAAATGTCCGTGTCACTTCCCAGAAACTTAATAAATCTCAAGGAAATGCAAGTTATCTTTTAGTATCACCCCTTCCTTGCAATTTGGAAACAGAGGCTGTTGGACGCATCCTTTTAAATCTTGAATAGCTAGTGTAGGGATAAACATTTAAGAATGACTTCCTAAAAAGATGGAAAAGTAACAAATTAAAGAAGTTTCTAAAAGGGCAAGCTCTCTTTTCTTTCTAAGGATTTGTGTGTGTGATTTCTTTCCTTCCTGGTCTTGAGTTTTTTCTTGTGGAGTTTGTAATTGGAGCATGCTTCTTTAAGTCATCCTTTGCTTTTTGTGTGTGTGTAAGCACTGCGAGAAAAAAAGGACATTGCTAACTTGTGACAGTCATTAAAATTTAAAATTAATTTGTTTTCCGGATTAGAAGAATAAAAATAGTGATTATTCAGTGTGTAGTCTTTGGACTCTTAACTGTATAAATATTATGGTTGGCTTAGTTTCAGAACTGAAGTGTGGAAATCAAATGAAAAAAAACTTGTAAGAGTCTTTTGAGTAAAAATGAAGCTTTTCTAGAATGTTACTTTGAACTCATCAGTGTTTCCTATGAAAGTCTCCCGGGGCTGTTCGTAAAAGCATTTTGTCCTTCATCCGTGCAGCACTTCTAATGGGCAGACCTTCCTATCTGCTACTTCTTTCCTTTTCCATATTGTTAAAAAAAAAAAAAGACATCTCAACAGCCTGTTAAAAAATTATTTTGCAGTCTTCTCAATTCTTACTTGACTATTTTCTTTCAAATGAATAGAGCTCATTTAATATGTTAAACCAGATGTGGGTGTGATTATACATTGAAATCTTAAATCAAAACTTGGTCTAATATTTATGCTGACTTCAGTTTAATGTTTTCTGTGGAACAGAGCACTTCTGTGGAGACCCACCTTTTTTTTGGGGTAACTGATGCTGAGTGTAAGCATGAATAGTAAAGCCCCTACATGGAAGCTGCTCCTGAGAACATCTGCCCAGAGTCTGGGCTCTGTAAGGGAGGAGAACTCAAGCAAGTCATTGCGAGGCAGATGAATAAGGGGTGAATTTACTGTCAGGCAGGTGCTGTGCTGTTCCTGACTGCATGGATGCTTTTACATCGTGGAGCTGACTTGCTGGACATGCTGACTTACGTCCTGGTAGTTGTGTACCTGGACCCGTAACCTTTCTCAACTTGTCAGCAAACGGTGTCGTACTTCCAGATTGCAGGCTGGAGTGCTGGGAGAGCATCCTGCAGCGTATGGTGGTGGTGATCCGTTCACTAATCAGGCACATACTGTGTTAACTAGTGTCTGTAACAGGTACGAAGCAAAAGTGAACGAATGGCTAGTTGGGTGAAGAAGGGGCTGGGAGTACTGCACTGACATTCTTCACTAAGCAAGGTTTCTGGCTGAAATACCCTAAAAAGGCACACAACAGGAATCTGTAATATCTGCTTTTACAGATAGCGTTCAAACACTTTCTTGTCTCACACCTCTCTTTATTCCACGTTGTCTTTATACTCTTCTTTTTCTCATGACAACTGTTTTGCCTGTATTTCCCTAGATTTATTCTATATAATGCTGCCAAAAGTGACTTACCCAGCTCCTTTCAACCCCTTGTAAAAATAACATTTCAGAAATCTTGCTTCTCAAACCCAGCAGTGAATCTACATTTACACATGTATTTAAAATGCAGCCCTATTCAAAATATTTCTTTTCAGTGCAGTGTCTAAACTGGATTGCTTGGGGTGGGAACTATCTTTATTCTCAGTTCCATATAGCCCAGACCCACATGCGGATTTCCTGGACTGGATAGTTTTGATATGAAGTATACCCTGTGCTGTTGCTTACTGAGGGCTTTGTGTTGGGTGGCTGCTGTGGAGCTGTGGTGGTGTGACAAGCCAGCAAGGTGGTCCTGCGAGTACGGCTCTGAAGGGAAGGTGCTAACCCTTCTACCGTGGCTGCTGTTGGAACTGAGCCACGTGTGGTTAGTTCAGAAACCCTCCCTGAAAAGAGAGAGATTAAAACTCTTCTGAGTCTGGGAAGGCACGCTGAGTGGCTTGCGCAAGAGGGTGCAGTTGGGAAGCTCAGGAGGAAAATCAGGGAGTGATGGGGAACGCTAATTTAAATGCCTCCTATTCTTCCCTGTGTTGATTCTTATCTGGAAAAGGAGTATTATTGTGCCTGCTAGAGGGGGAACTGTAATACGGATCCAAAAAAGTTGCCCGGGAGCCTAACTGCAATTGAAGGCAGAGGGAATTGCATCAGCTTTCAGGCCAAGAAGGCTGCTGGTCCCACCTGAGACTTGTAAAATTAATACATTTGCTGGGAAAGGAGTATTCCAAAAAAACTACCAGTCCTGGCCAAAGCTTGTTCTCCTGAATGTGAGGATCCTGTGTTAATTGTTGATTCTGGACTCCCACAAAGTTGCATACTTTATTAACCTGAACTAACTACTGAACTACTCCTCCTTTTTTTTTTTTTTTTAAATTATTATTATATTGTCATGCTAGAACTCCCAGGATTTTGTTTTTCCCTGCTACTTGGGCCCCTAAGAAATATCCAAGCACTGATTTGGCAGGTTTTCTGATTTTATTTTATTTTCTGTAAATAAAAAGGTACAAATTCGAGTCTGGGCTCTAGTTTTAGATGAGGTTATCTTGGTGGAAGTGAACTGTTCCCTGTTTTTTAGGCCAGTTTATTGGTGTGATCTGAAATTGCAGAGCATTCACTTGCTTCTAATCTTTTAGGTAAAGTTACTAAATGTAGTTTTGTCTTCTTCTTGTAGTAATGAATGTTATAACAATTGAAGACTATAAGAGCACATATTGGCCAAAGTTGGACAGTGCCATAGATCAGCTTTTAACTCAGAGTCCTGGTGACTACATCCCTATCTCCTATGAACAAATATACAGGTAAGGAAATCTTTTAAGTGCTACGTTACTTTTTTTTTCCCCCTTTAAAGTTAAATGTTTGTTTTATCTTGCAGCCTATGCATATGTCATATTTTGTATTTATGAAGGGGAAAGTGGGAAAGTTATGTGACGTACAATATTGTTTAAATGGTCGGAATGTGTGAATAATAGATACATATATCTTGACATCCCATGTTAACAGGAATAAATGCTAAAGAATTAAAATGCAGAAGTGCTGAAAACATTAACGTTAAAGTAAGCTCCACCACAGTTGCTTAGTGTAATATATTAAGAAATGTTTTAAAGTCTCAATATCCCTTTCCTCAAGGGGAAGAAGAGACTGGCATGGTAGGCGTTTGACTTAATGTTTCAAAAGGCTTTTTTGTCATGTCTAATAGGAACCAATTTGGTGCAATAGGGGTACAGAAGTAAATAGAAGCAACTGGTGCCAAGGTCCATCCATATAAACTGTCGTTTGTGTGTTTTGCATCAGGTAGATTTGGTCCGATTTCCCCCTTGCCTAGTTATCCCACTGCAAGTGCAGTTAGAGGCTGTCTGAAGGACTGACACAAGGTTCAGTTCTTTGTATCTCCGTTCTTGTCTGGAGAACATTTGATTTGTACCTGGCCTGGAGTTGCAGTTTGCTTTAAAAGGGATCTAGTCACACACCAGAACTGCCCTGCTGATTAAGCTAGCGCACAGTAGTGGGGATGGTAGGGGATTTGCTTCAAAACCACACTACTGCTCCAAACCAAAATGCTAAATGCTTTAGAGACCTGGCAGTTTCTTAGGAGATTGGTGAAAATGGAGATTTTTGTTCTGTAGGTGACAGGTATCCAGGGTATTGGTAAATAGGATAGAAACTGGATAGCTGCTGCTGCGTTTCCTGGCCAAGATGCTGTTAAAACTACTGGTCTTTGCCAGCAACACAACTAGTAGCACTGCTGTCTTGGTTTTCTTTATCATAGTGTTGCACTCTGTGAAATAACACTGGCAGCTCAGTCACTGATGGCCGGTTTTAGAGGCTTTCAGCTCTCTTGCCTCCTGCCCACTTGCTCTTAGCCACTTTGTCTCTCCAGTTTGAAACTTTGGACTAGGGAACCAGATCCCAGAACAGCAGGTGTTTAGTCTTCCCTCTTAACTCCAGTTAAAAACTTTAGTAAACTTCCTCTATCCTCTCCAAACTTTTGGAACTGCTGTTGTCAGGACTCAGATATCATCATGTGTATAAATAATTGAGATGGTCAATTTGAATTGAGAGACATTTTGCAGCTTTAGTGTAAGTAATCAAAATCCTTTTCCTAGCTTGAAATCCCCAATGTGCAAGCAGCTGTCAGTAAGAGTTAAGCCAACATCTCTTGGTAGCCATCTCTGGTAGAAAGTAGATGTGCAAAATTAATGCTTTAATACCTAGAATAGATGTATACCTAGTTATGGTTTTCAGATAACTGCAGTTCATCTTTGTCATCTTTTTACTGCTCAGAAGTTTTATTTGTTAAAGGAATAATGGGTTTCAAGTTTCTCGTAGATAACCCTTATACATCAGGGTGACACTCAATGCAGTATTGTGATGATGCGCAGATGTCTGTTGCATGCATTTTACCAAAACAAAAGATTGTCTGTAGTTTAGTGCTACTGATAAAGCTAGTGTGCCAGTTTAAGTTTTCTTTTAGAAATTATATCTGTGGATGGAATTACTCTGACACAGCCTCTTCCAACCAGGAGGGGTGTTTTATTTATTTTATTTTAGAGAGTGTCCCTTTGCTTGTTTTATAATCTAGGCAACATAGATTGAGGATGGAAGAAAAACTGCTCTTTTGTTGAATTTAATGCTGATGCTTGCTTGGAATATTACAGAAAGTCTGTAGCAGACTTGAGGTGTAGATCCTCTCTGCTTCCCTGGGCTAGTTCTTTAGTCTGAAAATGGGGTATTTTTTGAAGTGGTTCAAACAGCTACATATCTTTTATATTTTTTTTACAGTGAAACTGAGCTGAAAATACAGTGGTCTTTTTGATCATCTTTGTGCTGACTAAAGGAATCAAGGTTTCCATAACGCAAACTCAAAATATATTATTAAATACCCAAACTACTATATTTGGCATGATCAGTGATAACTGTAGGTGTCTACTCCACAGCAGTGAAAGCTGGGAGATAACTTCAAAGGTGTGTATGCAGATATTTACTACAGATCAGTTTACCCGTAAGGTATCAAAGTGGGATTAGTGACCGTTTTCATCTTTGAGTCCAAAGCCTGCCTGTGCATAGTCACTTCCTATTGAAAGGGTTAAATATATTGACAGGGTTAAATATATTGACAGAGATGTGAAGGGAACCTTGAGGTGAGGAAAATGTGAACAGCTAAGTTGTACTTCTGGCAACTGTTATGACTGCCTCCCAGGTAGAATGCAATTAGATTGCTGGTCTTCAAGACAACTTACAGATCTCGGATCTTCATCCCTCTCAATAAACGCTTACCTTCTAATGTCCTGCTTGGGTCTTCCTTTTCCTAATGTATTTGGTTATGCTAAAGGACTAACAAGCTGCTGACTTCGTTTGGGTAATAGCAGGGCAAGGATGATTCACAGAATCAGCCCACAATCAGGAACTGAAAACAGGATCTGAAAACGGGGAAGGAACCTCTAAATAGAAGTATTCAAATAAAATGTAAACACACTCTGCATGTACATAGGAAGGTTGGTGTTTGCCTACAGAACGTGTTGCAGAAGAAGATATAGCAATGTTGTAGGTAACACTAAGCAGATGTGTACTTTAAAATTCAGTTTAGTTACATTGTTGCACATGAAGTGGTCAATGTGTGGAAGTGGCTATGTGCTGGTTAGTTATGGAGCAAACATACAGCCATTTGCTGTTGTTACCTAGCTGGCTGTTTTAAGAGATCACAAAAATCAGTCTGGCTTTTCTTATCAGTGTTTCTCTCTTTGGTCCAAATTAAATTGGTGTTCTTGCTATTACTGCATCATTCCAAAATATCTTTTGCACTTGCTTGTTCCAAAATAGGATCTATTTGTAGACTTCATGTGAAAGAAACAGGACTACTTTGACTGTTATTTAAATAATATCAAACTACAGATACTTCTAGTAGGAGAGATGTGGGATGTCTTTTGTTTTTTAAGAAATAGCATGGTTTGCCAAATGAGAAGACTTTGCGTAGGGATGAATGGTGTATTTTTGGTGCTTTTGAAATTGTCAAAGGATATAAATGCAAACTTCTAAAAGGTAAAGGAATGTTAAATCTGTTGCTGATAATCCACTTGTAAAACCTTCTTCCAGGAGACCTTGAGAGTGGCAATTATTGAATGAGAGTGCTGTCTTGGCCCCTGAAGGCTTGGAGTTGGTGCCTAACTTCTCATTTGGGTTAGAAAATTCCAATAGCTCATAGTCTACAGTTGTGTTAATCCCATTTTTGCAGTTTGTTTGTCATTGTACCACCTTCTCAGTAGAGAATTGGAATGTCTTAATTCCCTTACAGAGACACAGTGGTGCTGTATCACAGCTTTAGGCTTTCGGTGCTATTAAAAACCTGCAGAATTCAAGTCTGGGATCTGAACCTTGCTGGAAATAGTTTGTTTGCGCATGTCCTAAGGAGCAGTCTCTGGCCTAAATTGCTTGGTGTCACAGTAATCCATACGGAGGGATGGAGGGAGAGGGGAGCAGAACAGAGGCATGGGGAGGAGATTTGGCTTGCCCAGGGTATCGGGTGAAATCTTCCTCGTGCCTCTTGATTTTTGGCAGCTAGCTTTCAAAATGCTGACTGCAAAGAATGAAAGCACTCAGGAGGAGTAAAAGCTGCTTGGTACAGATAATGTTGGTGTTAGTCCGGACAACAATGACTACCCTAATGTAACTTCTTGCTGAAAATAATATGTGTATTTGTTTTACAACTGTTGTAAATATGTTTTTTCAATACATAGCCTTATTTTGCAGATATGTTGTATTGCAGTATGAGAGCAATAAAATGTTCTTAAAAAACAAAGGTAACACTGAAGACCAGAGTTAATACAGCCAAGGCATGGAATGTAGAATTCAAGTTTTGTTGCTCTTTCTCTGCATCTTTGTTTATTATGAATATGTGGGGTTTTCTTAGAATTTAAGTAACAAAGGATGGAGTAACATGCTTGGGTCTGTAATTTTGGAACTTTTGCCATTTCTTTTTAAAATGTTGCACAGTTTTGGTGCAACTTCTATGACTACTGGTCAGTGTTGCCTTTCTTTTAATAAGGGCTTTGCCCTAGAATATATATAATCATTAAACCTGCTTATTTTAACGGAGACTTCATTCACATAGGGGAGACAAAAGCCAGAATTAGGAGTGTGCTGTTGACAGAATTATCCTGGCTGTTAAGAGAACTCATTGTAAGTTATTGTGAGGTGGGCGAGGGGGAATGGGACCGACACACTGGGGCCTCCAGGGGAGACTGGAGAGCGTGCTGGAGCTCATTCCAAGATTAGGGCTGTATTTAAAAGTTCAGCAATCATTCAATTAACTCTATTATCCTCTAAATTGAGACTTGAACAAAATATTTTGAAGTCTGTTACCCTTCATTGCAAACTGTTGTAAGTTCATTGTTTGTTCCTATATTTGTTTCTGCAGTTGTGTGTATAAGTGTGTATGCCAGCAGCATTCGGAACAGATGTATAGTGACCTAATAAAAAAGATAACTAACCACTTAGAGAGAGTCTCAAAGGAGCTGCAGGTAAGAAGCTGCACAATCTAATTCTGTCTTTCCTGGGATCTGTGGTTATATCAGAGCAGCATGTAGATGGCCCATGGAGGGGATTGCCATTAAGACTGATTTATGCTAGTTTACTAAATTGTGGACTACTTCATTCACTGTCAGACAGAATACCAACTACTAGATCCAATCGTATGGCACTGATTAGCCTTAGAGATCTGAACCATGTGGAGAGCAGTGGCTAAACTTGAATATGTAATATAGAATCAAAGACTAGAGAACGGGAAATCTACAGTATAATCCAGGATGTAAATGCTTAAGTCAAACATGATCTGCGCATATGACATGGATGTCTGCCATTGCTGTGTTAATCTGTATAAATGGTTTATGGTCCTTGTGCATCACAAGCAGCGCAAAAGGGAAAATCTAAAGGAAAAAAATGAAGTGAAATAAATATGAATTGTGAAGTATAAATTAGGAATTATTGCATATGAAAATTTTGTGCTACAGTTTATTCTGCATTTTTCTTGCCTATCTCTAGATGTCAGTGGTTTACAGCAGTCCTAATACAGTTCGTATATCCCTATCCTTCTCTGCATCTTGTTTGTGCATCCATGTTTGTTTTCATGTGTGTTTCTTGTCGACAATTCCTTTTAGGCTAGAATCTCCAGACATGTTCTTGAAATTGTCATTGCTGTACCAGCAACACTGTTTTATTTCCCTACAGCTTTTGTCCCTTCCGTAACTGATGTTTGAGTTCTGTACTGATTTGCAGTGTGTCAAGTAGAGATGCCAAATACAAAGGAACCCTAAACTACAGCAGCTCCTTCAGTGCTTCTAACTAATTGATAACTAATTTGTCAGTCAAAAGCAGTCTTACTACTTTTAACTGCATCAGGTACTTCTGGCTGAACATGCATTCCCATCAAAATATATAGTACTGTGATCGCTCCGATGTCCTTCTCGTTTCACTCTTCTCCTCTTGCTGCTTTCCTTATAAGGAAAAATAACCACCCTGCATTTAACGGGCACGGTCTTTGGGGCAATCTTTGACTATAAAATAACTAGGTCGTCTTCTGCTAGGTTCTTTGCTTCTTTTCTCTTTTACAATTTCTTTATTCCTCACAGAATGACAGCATCACTGTTCTGTAAAAATTGGTTAGAGTAGATGGACGTAGTATTTAAAATAAAGCCTTCTCTTGGTTCTGCTGAGCTGGTGCAGCCTGCACATTTTTCTTCTGATTGTGAGAACTATGAATCATTGCAGCTGTACAGGTTTGGCCAGTTCTTCTGATACATCCCATGGTGGTGTACTGCATTACTTTGCTTTGTGTTTGGGAATACCCTGAATTCTTTACTCTGTGGTAGTCCTTGATTTTTTCCTCTAAAGTTCCAAAACTGACTGAGGCAGCTGTTTTTAAAGTTTGCTTTAGCACATACGTGCATTAAATGCTTCTGCCTAAAAACAAGGCTGCCTTCTGAATGTCAGCTGTTGAAAGAATAATTGAGACAACTATTTAATGCAATCTTTGTCTTGCAAAAGTTTCCTTACGTAGGTTAGACACACCTTGTGGCAGGTGGCAAGTAGATTGTAATATAACATGATATCATCTTTGAATGTATTACATGAGTTTTGTCTGATGTGAACATGACTTTGGTTTTGGATGGTAAATCCATCTTTTTGAGCTGCTTAAAGTAAAACTCTTGTGCCTTAGAAAATTGTCCTGCAAAGAAACTGTTTTAACTGTGGGTTGTGAAATTTACTCTTAAGAAATTACTTTACTACAATATATTTTATTATCCTGATACCTCTTTGATCTTAATACATTTTGATGACACTCGGTCACTTGCGTTTATGTTGAAAATGTGGTGCTAGATCTTTACCCCAACAAAAACAACAACAACAACAAATTACTTTGTGAATGTTGGTCACTTGGAGGTTTCTGGTTCACACAGGCAAACAATAAAAAAAAGCTCTATATGCGAAGCCTTTTAATGCATAATATGTGGTGTTTTGCTTTCTCTGACATAAGCTCATTCCACCTGCCAACAATATTTAATCTATTTGCAGAGTTCTGTTTAATTGGCAAGGTGAGGCTTGATGCAAGATAATTTTTAATTTTTTTTTACATGCAGAGATGCAAAGGTAGACCAATATAAGCAGGAATGTTGGTTTGTGTGAGAAAGCAGATGATCATGACAACTAAAATGGCAGGCAAATGCAATGTCTTATTCTGGACAAGCCAAGCAACTTCTTTGCTTAGAAGTGCAACAGTTTAATGGCAGGTGGATTGCAGAATATCTGCATGTAACCAACATGCCAGAGCAAGCTGTTTCCTACAAGAACCACTCATCAACAGCAAAAGCAGTAAAACTGTCAGATACCAAATAGTAAAAGTGGGAGCATCTCAAGGGACTGGTCAGACAAGTCAGCAGAGTGGCGGGCACTCGGGTGTCCTGAGCTGGGTGTCCCAGCCGCTGCTGCCGGGGACCCATGGTCACACAGGGACATGCACACACTCCCTGGTCATCCCCTGCGTGACTTCTGCTCTTCCAGATGCAAGAGACCTTGTGTGACGTTGGTGTTTGTTGCCACGTGCATTCCTGAAGGTCTGCTTCACAGATTTTCACCTCAAAAAAATTAGTTTTCAGTGGTGGCAGAGGCATTATGAAAATGTGGGTGGGCTGATGTATTCTCTGCATGTTAGACATCGGGTGAAAAGCGCTGAACTTTGCCTGCTGAGTAACATTTAGATGAGATAAATTGCGTGTCATCAGACCATCAGCTCTTTGATATGAAGCCTCCTATATCCCAAGACATTTCTAGCCCCCTCCTTACTATGTGTATAAGTAAATGGTCCTCTCTTCGGGCTGTTTCAGTTATGGAGAGACTCTGAGCCTTCTGTTCTTGCAACCGATGTCTGACCAGCTTCTCTGCATTAGTAAGACTGAGTTTTACCATGTGGAGTTTCCAGTAATTGAGAATTAAATTTCGCTAATTCTTGTGTTGGTGAGAATTTTGGACTTTGTGTGCTTAAAAAAAAAAAAAAAAGGGTGGCTGCAGAAAACACAAATGAGCATGTTTTCTGTTGTCTTGAGGTCTGTGAAGCCTGTAGTATACAGAAGATTTTTCCAAGATGCTTTATTTGGAAACATTTTATTGGTAATGGACATAGTCCATTATGTTGTGGTTTAAAATAGTGACGGCTGTTTTTGTGTGTAAGTGCTGAGTCGTTCAGATGTATGAGGTAGGCACATGCTTTCAAATTCAATAGGTATCTTTTTAAAATGAATAAAACTATATTTGCATTAGGTACTAGTGTTTCTGGCTTAACTTATTCTTATGCACTCTGATAAAGTAATTTAAAATCAAGTACTCTGCCCATTAGATATCTCTTCAGCAAAAGACACTGGAAAGTACGTTGAGCATTGACAATCAAAATGCACAGAGGCATTGAGCTGGCCCATGACAAAAGCAGCTTTTTTGTGTAAGTGCAGTGGAATATTTTCATTTTAGAATAATCTCAGTAATTCCTTTAGGAAGTGGCTGAGAGCTGAAAAGCAGTTCTTTGTCATGTTGCACCCTCTTTTTATTTAGAGAAAAGAGAAAAAGGGATCTATTGTTTTCTGTTTGTGTGTGTGTGTTGGTTTTGTTTTTGGTTGTGTTTTTTTTTTGTCTTGACCAGAAACAGTTGAATTCACTAACTGTATGTAACTTTTATGGATGTTGAAGTTAATAAGTGAGAATCGGTCTTTCTCTGAGTAAATAAACACTGGTGTGCTTGCATTGTTTCTATTTTAAATCAAACAGCAGTGGTAGAGCTAAACCACCAGAATTTCTTGCTTAAATTCCATCTGTCTAAAAGCATTGGATTAAATTTGGAGCCAGTTGCTGATAGCCTACTGTGGCTCTTGAATAGTCCAGAGAGGGTTTTTCTCCTCTGTTATGTCTTGAGATATGTATAAGAGTGTGTGTGTGTATATTTTTTTTTAATTATGAACAATATATTTTTTTATAAAGAACATGACTGAACTGAGCAGTCACTGGTGTTGGTAGATAATTTGCATGGCTGCCGTGTGGCCCTCAGGACCTGCAGATTTAGGGTCTTTGCTGTGCAATGCCAGAAAGCTTTCCTGCCTCATATTAATCCTTACAACTTCTCAGCCTTCTGTCTTGACAGCTCTCAAACCAGTCGGTGCAGTGTATGAAAATATCTTCTCACCTATTGTTTCCTTGGAAGAATATGCATTGGAGCCAGGTTACTCTAAAAGCCATTCTGCTGTTTTGGGGACTGCCAAATCTCTGAGAACTGAGTACCCTGTATCATGTCACTCTCAGTTGCTATCTGTTCTTCAAAATCTGTCAGCAATATCTGTTGTGGACGATCTGTTCCTTCCTTGCCTCTTCCTTTCTTCTTTTCTGTCTCACGTTTACCTTCCACTTGTCCCCTGTGATTATACGGAGTTTTGCCATCCAGTGGTGAGGAGCCTGACATTTCCCAGCTCTTTCTGAAACAGTGATCTGATAAATACAGATGCCTTACTCCAAACTTCAGATTAGGTTCTGAACTTCCTCATTTGTCTTTTAGAAGCGGTTGTGTAACTTCCAGTATTTCTCCTGATTACCGGAGTAAAAGCATGAAGCTTAAGTGGCTTGTCATGTTACCTTGTGAGCTTTGCATATAGTCAGGGTGGTACAAAAATGCATCCAAGTAGTGCTGTGAGGGACTGGTAAAACTGAACTTCTGACTGTGGGCAGAGTTACGTACTGGGTGCCACCTCATAGCAGTTTTTGATATTTATATTTTAAGGTAATTTTACCCCAGATTGTTTTGGAGATATGTTTTGCTTTCCTTCCAAGGTACACTGATGATTACATTACCTTTATGTAGTGCTATATTGTAATTGAACAGTTATGCCAGTCTGTAAAATAGAATTTTTGATGACAATGTCATCTGTGGCTGTTTTTTGTGTAAACTTAGTAAATCAGATTGCTAATGAAGTTATGATTAGACTTCAGTAATGTACTTATGGGAGGCCAGGTTATATACTTCATCCACGTGAAGAAGCCCGTTCTTATTACGCTGTGCGTATGGGCATTGCAATCTGACTTGCAAGCTAAATGAGAAATAGCGAGCCTTCTTTGCGATTCATGTCTCTTCTCTTGTAGCATAGAAATAACACTTAAACTGGCTCTTGTTAATTTGAAATTAGTTGATTCCTTGAAATAATTTCCATAGTTGCAGTAGTTTCTCAAACACTTATGTAGAAAACAAATCTGCCTCCTCTATGTTCTGCCTATAGAAAAGATCAGAAATAGAGATGGAAAATGGAAATTGAGAACTTGCATTTCCTAACTCTTTTCTTACTAAACATGTTAAATCACTAGTGTTTCTTGAAGTCCATTTGGGTCAACCGCATGATCTGTTAATATCCGTTTTTTAAAGAGGAGACTCAGACTGGCCATTTATCTGGTCCATAATATTTAAAAGGTAAAAAAAAAAAATAAATACCAAACATGCCGTAGGCATTTTTCCATCAGTTTTGCTGGGGGAACATTGCTTAATTGTGTGTGAAACAAGCCTTTATTGCCTGTGAATCACGCTGAATTGAATCAGAACAAATGAATGATCAGTATTAGATCTCAGACAGCAGAAACCAGAAGTGTTAGAAATGTGTGTGTCTTCATGTGTGGACATCAAAAAGATGGCTTTTGACTTGAGGTAGAGGTAGGGGTCACCATATTGCCAGAATTGCCATTAAAATTATATTGTCATGAGCAAGCTAACCTGAGAAAAGCATCCTTGCCTGCAGCTTTTTGAAAAGGCTTGTATTCTTGCAGTCATATTTAGTTCCTTGCCAGACTACAGGTGCTGCAGACCCTGATTCAATTACAGCAAGAAGTAAATACGGCACAAATGAATATGTATTTCCTAGATGGAAAAGATCCTGAAGATTTCTTACTACAAAAAAGAGTTTTGATGGTCCTTAGATACAATGTCTTTTTGTTTTACAAACATGGAAACATGGCCTACATCTGCTACCCTGCTCTAAGACAATTATATGAGAGTATGTCACGATACTGTACAGCTTTGAACAGTTTTGAGTGCAGACTTGAATAGGAAGACACAGTCAGTCTTCGAATGAATTGTACTTTGGCTTGATGTCTGGTTTTTGTAAAAAAATTTTGATAGTACCCTTGTCTACTGAGGTAGACCTGGGCATCAGGTGAGTAAAGGCAAGGCAAAGTAAACAAATTACATTTTCTTGAGAAAGGACAAAAACTGGTTTAAAACAGACCACTTACATGAATAGCAGGTTAATTTGTGTAGTCATAGCCATCTCCCTTTTCACTTGGCAGGCATGGGAGAGGTGCTGCAGCATGTATGCTGGCATGTTGGCAGTGAGCATGCTTTCCAGGAAAATGGAACTGCCCGTTCAACATAGGAGTGTAAGCTTTACTGAATATATTGCTGATTGTGCCGGACGACTTTTCATAAACAGATTATGTGTTCCTCAAGCAAAGAACTGTTGTCACTGTTTCTTTCTTGTGAACCATTTCTGAGTTGTCTTGAGCCAGCAGCACGTCTGCTGGTTTCATTCGTATGTTCAAAGAATGATACTCAAACTGGTTTTGAAACTGAAAAAACCCACATCTTTTTCATGTATGCAGTTTCTTGCCCACAAGTTCATTGAAATGCCTAGATGTTAGATTTCGAATAAGGGAAGGGTAATTTAGTATACTGGGTCTGTAATTGCTTGTTTTGTTTGAAGATGTCTGTCTTACATGTCATCTTTCTTAAATGTGTTTTCTTGTTACTTCCATTTCTCTTGGTGCTGAGATGTCCACTATGTTGTGTAAGGAGATTAAATGATGTCCTTAACATCAGCTTTTAACAGCAGCCATAGTATTTTATGCTAAGAAGTAGTTGACTCAAAACCAAGGACAGACGCACTATATACAGTTGCTACTGGAAAACCGTTCTTAACCCTGTGAGTGGTAGATGAGAGCAAATGTAGGACAGGATTTAAGCTGTCTCCCCGTATAGAGTGTCTTAAAAAAAAAAACAAAACAAAACAAAACCAACACAAACCTGAATTGACAGTTTGATAGAATTCAGGATGGGGAGAATTCAGGATCCTCTTCCTTCCTGGGAAACCTTAGGCTAGCAGTATATTTTTCTTTCTTTGAATAGCTTCTGTAATACATCCCTCAGGTAAGATAGGAGCGGTTTTTAAAGACTTAATATTTTCTGGGGGGTTGTAAGAAGTAAATGTCATGGTTAATTCCACCCCTCCCCTGTAATTAAAACAGCTGAATGTACATGTTATCTTTTTTGGAATAAGACCAAGAGTGAAAAATGTCAGCCTAAGCAGTTTATTTTTTTTTTTTATAATAGCTATAGCTGTATAAATATGGATTTTTAAATGCAAGTTCTACTCTAATGATGGCCATTTGCTAGAAAAATCTTAGCAACATCTACTTATTCATGAATTTGGTGCCACACACTGCTTTTTAGTTTATAACATTAATGTAGTTTATATAAAGCTAGTCCCACTCCAGTTACTGTCTTATTAATGAGAATGTAGAGATGTGGAGAAAGTTCCTGTGCTCAAACAAGTAATTGATTTCAGTATAGTAGTTTTGGGCGGCCATACAGTAACACCCTAATGAACAGAAAACAGATGGTTCTGCTTTCCCCACACAGGCTACAATAATTCATAGATGAGCTATTCCTCATTACACTGATTTCTCTTTGGGTTTTTTGTTAGTTTACAAGTCAAGCAATAATTGAGGAGAGGGGTTTTTTGGGATGGGTTTTTTTGGGGGGTTCTTTTTTTGTTTGGTTGGTTTTGGTTTTGGTTTTGTTTTGAAACAAGCAGAGTGAGGTAGTATGTGCTTTCCTGTTCGTTTCTTGGCTGTTGAGGCTTGACATGAAAGACTATTAGGAGAATAAAACTGAAAGGTAACATCTCATGCTGATAACGCAGTTAACACCGTGATTTTGCATTCCAGAGTTCAAGACCAAGGCCTGACACAGTGAGTGCTTCCCCTGAAGCTGTCAGGATTTTTCTTAGCTTTTTTGTCTGTATCTAGAGCATTGTTTTCCCCTTGGTTGCAAGGTGGTGGTGGTCAACAGGTATCCTTCCATTAAAGGACTCTTGAGGTTGTTCTCAGGAGACAGCTGGGTGTGCAGTTGTTCTCTCTTAAAACATCTTTCTTAACGTGATGTAGGCTTTTTGAGGTGAGCTGGCGGTTTTCATCTTCAGTGGAGGAAAAAGATATCAGTCCTTAATGTCCTCTGTAAAAAGGGTGACAGACTGGTTGTATACCGTTGCCTAGAGTCTGTTCATGGGATTAAATCACATATTGTCCGGACAACTTCTGTCTCTGTGTTTTTTGGTTTTGTTGGTTTTTTTTGTTGTTTTGGGATTTTTTTTTTTTTTTTTTAAAAAAGAAAAGTGCAAACCGTCAGTGAGAGAAGAGTGGTGCCCTGGTCAGGCTATGGTCTCCTTCTATCTGACATGTTCTTTGAAGTAGAATTTTCTTTTTTCTTTAATCTTAGAAGCTGTACACCAAGTCTTTACAAATCAGAGAGTATAACCATATTTAAAGCTGAGGTTAAAAAGGAGTGAAGTAGGAATACATACTGCTTAGAAATGCAGATTTCATTGCATGTTATTTGCAACAAATTGTATATGTAACTATATATGAAAGGGAGTCCTTGGAGTTCATAGCCACTTTTATACATTGTTGGCATTTTGAACTAAAATTTGTTTGGCCACCCCTGAGAACTGCATCTGCAGTAAGATTAAAAAATTATGATCAAAATGAGGAATAACCATATATAACCTTTGGCAACAGCATATGGAATAACACTCTTTATTCCTTTGCCAGTTTTGCTTTCCTTTCTGAAACGTCTGCTCTGTATTGGTGTTTGCTGTGAAAATTACCCACGTGTCCATTAAGCATATTAAGGAGGCAGGCTAAAGAAGTTAGTTTAAAGGAAAAAAACTTATAAATTTAGAATACTTAATAGAGCAAAAGGTCAACATAAATTCTAACTGTTCTCTTAGGGCCCGTGGTGAATGTCCATACAAAGGTTGAAAAATCTGCTTCGTAAAGATAAGAGCTTTACGTTCCGATAAGGTGGTTGAGATGCAGCTAGCCTCGAGCGTTTCTCATGCCACAGAAGCTTTGGCTTTAAAAAAAATCTTTGAGCTTGTTTTCTTGCAAGGTCCGAGTCACTGCTGCGTTCGCTGTCCTCCTCCGGCTTGGCGCTGTCGGAGAGGAAAATGGTGCAAGGGAAGAGAAGTTTTGCTTCTCATTAGCAAGCAGCGCTTTGTCCTTGGGTGTGTATAGATGTGTTATGTATATGAACAGTAGAAACGCAGGCAGCTACCCACCCCCTCCTCTGAAAATACCATAGTAGGGAAAGCAGGAGGAGTTTGGCCAGGGGCAGAGCACTGCATGTGGGTGGGTTGGGATGGAGAGGGGGAGAGTGGAGGAACACGTTACCCCAGCTCCACTTCCATCCCTGGGTGTGTAAGTGCACTCCTTGAATGCTCTCATGCAGCTCCCCTGCATCCCTCCAAATAAATATTTATAAAAGAAACGGTGGTTAGTGCTTCCCATTTTTCTGGTTCCCTTCTCAATTTAACTTAGCTTGCTGCGGAACAGATCTTTTTAGCTTCCTTATTTCCTTCTTTGGGAAAGATGGTATCGTACACAGAAAATAGCAGTGCTGTCACTGTGGGCTCTACACGGCCTATCATAAAGTTGACACATTCGGGTTTTGTGTGGCAAAGTTTTGCTTGGGGCTACAGGGTAACGCTGTGTGTTGGAGCACGGCAGTAGGCTTTCGGAGCCCTGGAGTGCAGGACGCCAGCTGCGGAGCCCTATCTGAAGACGTGGCTTCGTAGTCCCTCCAACTCAACACCCTGAATACTTGCCTTGCCTTAGGTGACCCAGCAAAAACTTAAAAATGTTTCCTGTGAAGGACAGTGCTCCCTGGAGCTGGAGGACGTGCCGCTTGCCAGCTCGGGTGCAAAGCAGCAGCTTAATGCCACCCTGCTGCCCTGGAGTAAAAGCCTGCAGCGGGGTCAGAGCACACACCGGGGCACTTGTTGAAATTTGGACTCTAGGCGTGAGAGATAGTTCTTTCAAAACGAAGGTCTGGTCTCTAATAAGTGTTTTTATTTGCATATGCTAAATGCTAGTTTGTTACAGGCATACTGTATTTCTTATTGAATGGATCTTTTGCTGGGTACTGACATATAGTCCTAGGCAAAAACCAGTTACTGAAGAAAACTGTTTTTGCTGGAGGGAGTTATAGCAGAAACTCTGGAATGATGTGTGGCTTGCTTTGTGTGGACTTAGTGTATCAAATACTTTGTAGTTTTTTTAGTTTGCTATGAAAGCATAGCCCATGCTGTTCCAGATCTTTCTCTTGTTCAAATTACAACCTGACTTTTACGGTTTCTTGCAGGCCAGCCCTCCAGATCTCTATATTGAAAGATTTAACGTAGCTCTTGGACAGTATATGGGAGCATTGCAGAGCATTGTGCCTCTTTTCATATATATGGTAAGTTTTAGAAAATTCTTTTCAAATAAAGTATGTCCATACACAAGATGCTGACTGAAAGTGAAAACAATAAAATGCAGCTATAATGATTTTTAACTTGTAGAACTTAACGATTCGCGCCTGGTTTTGCTACCTGCATAACAGTACTGATCAAGTTGTGTGGGGAGAGGAAGGGGAAGCCGTGCTTTTTAAATGTAGAGCTTTGCAATTGGTTTCTGCCCTAATATTTCTTTCCTGGGAGTGGGGGGAATGGTTTTTATTTTGATTTTAAAAAAGCCTTCCCAAATAGTTAGGTCATTATTTATATCTTTTTGAACAGAGATAGTTTATTGGCGTGTTATACGTTGGCTTGGTAGTTTGGGCAGGCTGCAAAGATGATTGTTTCTTGCTTTTAAATTGCACCGATTCAGACAAGACAGAAGGAAATGTTTCTTGGAAATGTCTGTGTCGCTTGATAAAGCAATTTAGAGCGTTGACTGGATGAAGACAAACGTTCATAGCACTGTCAGGCGTATTTGCAGAGGTTCAGAAAGCATTGGCTATAAGTGTTTGTCATGCTGATTTTGTAATTTATGAAGTCTTCTATACTTCTGAAGAAGTTTATAATTTACATTGTTTTTGTCAAAGTGCCAAGACTTTCATTGGGTTTTTTTATGGTAATAAATAACTTAAGCTTGAAATTTGTCCTTCTCCCAGAAACTGTCCTTGCATTGGCATCACTTAGAAATAAAAACTAAAGAAAGTATTTGTTGGAAAAGAAGCCTTTTTTTTTTTTAAAGAAAAAAAGAGTTAAACTGATTTAAATTAACTAAACCTCCAACTCTTTAAAATTATCCTCATTGGTAGCTTCCCAGAGTTTGGGAAGCAGTATATTTTAGAAGGATCTCCTATGTTTCAGTGAATACACCTGAAAGCAGGTAATTTGCTATAGTCTTTCAGCATAGTATCACCGTATAGATTTGTTGCATTAAAAGAGGGTTTTGTCATTCTTGAACTGGGCGTCTTCTAATGCACTCTTTATCTAGTTAATACAGAATGAAGTCCGTTGCTACAGCTTCACTTGTAAGCTAAGGGATGTGTTCCTGGTCATGATTTACATTTTTGTCCTGAATCCTGTCCTGAAATGCTGGGGAAAAACTAGGAAGATACTTTTTCCCCCTATTGCATTCAGGTATTTTTAGATGCTAGCCATTTTTTCACCTGTGTGTGCTTGACTGGTTTATTGCAGACAAGTGATTAAGCAATCTGATAATTTAATATCCATTTACAATGGAGATAAGCTGTTCAGGTGTGTACTTTTATTGACTGCTCAGATCTGTCACTGAGGTTCTTCCATCAAAGGTCAAAATCTATCCTTAACAATTAAGACTGCAGTAACTAACATCTAAAAAATGTTCATGATGGACATATAAACAGACAGGTTTTATCATTACAAGCTTTGTCTGTATGACCAGACAAGGTATAATTGCTGAATAGATTTCCACATCTTTCTTTGTACACAGTTGTGATGTGGTGTTTGTATCTTCAAATGAGGAGTGCTCTGTATCCCGTCATTTTTTTTTTTAGAGTTTGAGTCTAATTGATATCTGAACATAGTAAAAATGGTTAATGAGTAATAAACAGACCTGTGAAATGAATAGTTAGATAGTATTTTTTTTTTTTTAATTTGAGAGCAAAGAAAAGTGAAAGTACTCTATAATTTTAAAGAAGAAGCTTCTTTAAAGCATGACTGGTGATTTGTTCAGGCAGTAAAACTCTGTTCCTGCAAACACTTTCTCATTTAAGTGACTTAACTCAAGTTAGGCCTCAGGGTTGGTGACTTATGTGTTAGTTCCTCTTGCTGCCAAACGTAATGCTGATTTGGCTGGTTTTGAAGGCTAATGTTAAATCAAGTCTCATACTTTTTCTCTGAAATAATTTATTAATCAGTGTTGTGCATGATGTGGAAAATATCTCTAGAGAAGTCAGGATGAAAAATGTTTTCCTCTCAGTTTTTTCTGTATGCATTTGGAAGTCCTTTTATGTACAGCCACTCCTGCAATTTTACATTGTAGCATCTAATCAAGTTTTCTCTTATACAGCAATAGCAGTTTCCTTTATTTAGAGAAGAAAATACAATTAAAAAACAATTGCAAGAGGTGAAAGCCTAATTATTCTACAGTATAAATTAGCTTTGCAGTTATTTTAATAGATGCTGTCAATGTATTTTTAAGTGAAGAGGACTAAGTTGTTGAACTCTGCCTTTTTATCAGAGATGGCAGGGCTTTCCTTTTTTTGGTAGTGATGTGATTGCTTTAATCAGGAGTTTCCAAAGCTGTTGAGTTGCAGTGATAAACTTTGTCCTGACAGGATGATTATGTTGCTGCTTAGGAAAATTTTTAACATGAATTTAAATATTTAAAAAAAATCTATGAAGCCAAGGAAAACCTGGAGGTTTTTTTTGTACAACTGGAACACGCGTTTGTCCCTTGGTGGCCAAAAAAGGCATAGTGTTTTGCCTTAGGCTTAGTCCTGTGTGTTTTGGTATCAACAGCAGCACTTTTCTTCTTTCTCCTAGTATGTGCCAAACCATAGTCTTGTGTGCGAATGCTGGGAATACAGGAAAGGTGTTTTCTTAACCCGCTTGTATATGGTGACCAGGGTGTGTTTCAAAGATTATCTTAAGCGATGGTTGAGAGGGCTGACTGCAATTGAGACGGTTTTTCCTTCTTTTGCTAGGAGCACTAGTGGTTTTCTTTTTCACATGGTGATGGATTTTTTTCAGTCTTACGCTGCTACAGTGGACTTTTCAAGAAAGCATGGAGGCCCAAAGCACTTTTGTCCCTCCAGAATTCTGTGGGTTTAAGCTCCTTCAAAAGTTCTAGGATGTAACCGCAGATAAAGCAAATTAAATTGGAAGTCAGCTTAGCACACAGTGCTTTATTCTTAAGAATAATTCCTAGTAAATAACTGCTTGCTTTGTAAATATAAATTAGGTTATTCTGTATGCTTACAGATTGTACATATCACAGTATGCTGCACACATGAATGAATAAAAATCGTATTTCCACTTCAAGAAAAAATAAAATCAGCGCTTAGATGATATACTTTTTTATAATGGGTTCTCAGTTGTTAATTATACTTAGAGATGTAACTGAAAATCTGTTACCTTGTGGCATGAAATGAGCCTAACATTTGTGAGCACTGTGGTTTCAGGATAGTTAAGAATTTTTTCATTGCCTCTAAAATATTACTATTCTTACTGGGTGGTATTGCACTTTGTTGCTTATCAGCTAGAGGGCATTTTGTGTGTGTCTGTATACACATATATGAGTGTGTGTGTATATATATATGTGGATGATATGATAAGCACTCATATACTGTTTTTTCTCTTTCAAGTATTTATTGCTCTCCTCTTAGTATTAACACAATTATGTCTTTTAACGTTTGCCAGATTGCTTTATGATATGGTGTTTTGTAGGAGAAATGCTTCTATCATATCTGACTTTCTCAATTATTGCTATCCGCTGACCTTTTACCTGTCAGTTAGACCTTTAGGTGACTTGACACTTTTCAAGACATACTTGTACAGGCTAGGTAGTGACATCTTATACAGAAAATCTTCCTGTTTTTCCACTAACAAGAATGGGGAAGGTGACAGCTCTTCTGCTACCTCCTTTTAGACTGTGGATTGTAGTACTTGTCTTAGGTGATTTTTCACTGTCTATTTAAATCCACGCAAGTGTAACATCCTTTTGGAAAGGTGTTTCCAAGTGAGAAAATGTGAAGAGTATTTTACAGTTGTCTTATGTGTAAGTACTGTGTTGTAACTCTTCTCCTTGAAAATACTGTGTTTTTTTTTTTTGTTGCTTTTCTAGTTATGAAACTTAAGGTGTAGGCTTTCCAACTCCTAAACAAAAGAAAGCATCACAGTTTGCCCATGTTGTTGCCAGCTGCTTTTAGTGTAAGAAGGTCTGGAGGCTGGGAAAGGAACAGAGTGAGTTATTTCCTTAGCTGGGTGCATCTTATCCGTCAACTCATAAATAAGAATCAGTAGTTTGACCTTGCCAGGTTTGATTCAGGTCAGCAGACTTGTGCTGAGATGCTCTGGTCGCTCCTGGGTGTTGCACCAGTGGGTACATGGTCGTATGTGGTCAGGAAGCTCAGGGTGGAAATGGTTTAGGAAGTTAGGTCTGATGAAAGACTGTAGTATGGCGTGTAGCTTAACACTTCATAGGAGATGTATATCTTCAATTGCTGTGCATTTCTGTTGCAATGGCAATTCACCGTTGACCAAAAATATTACAAATGAAGTTAGTCTGTTTCTTACAAGACAAGTTGTTCTGTTTGCAGAGCCTCTCCCTCAATCTCTGTTCAAAGAACAGGCCCAGGTGAGGGGGAGACAACTGAGTAATAGCCCTTGATAAAACCTCTACAGGTAGGATGGCTTCAGGGAGGGAACCGGCAGTAGGAAGTTACTAAATTTTTAAAAAATCTTCTTAAGATTGTTGTCCGTCACTGCAACAAACCTGAACTTCAATAGGGGCATGTATTCAGCCCTTGGATTGCCTTTGTTCTAACAGGTTCAGTTTTCATTAAAGGTAAATAACTGCTCCTGAATGCTTGCCTTGAAAATTTAAGTGGTTTCTGCATGGACAGTTTATTACAGTGTGTGTATAGTTTTGGTAATGGCCTGGAGAATGGGTTTCACAAAAAAAATGTAAAGATCAGTCTAGTAGTGTTCTGAGGGTTTGTTTCAATTATGTTAAATGCTTTAGCGAATAGGAGAACAACTTGATTTAAAGTGTGGAAAAACCTTTCTCCCTTAAGATATCCCTTCCTCTAGTAAATCTCTCAGATAAGTGTTCCAGTACGTTGTTTTTGATTAAGTTGATTTTCTATTACAGTATCTGTTTAACTCTTTTACACAAGTTGTCCAGATGAATTCAGTTGTTCTATTTCCATGTTAGTGTTGTAACGATAGGAGATTTATCTTGAAACAATTATTTTTTCCAGCATTTAAAACCCACCTATGAATAAAATACAGACAAGAAATCTTGCTATTAATTGCAGGCCAGGAACTGAGGAATAACACCAAATAGTACATTAGGTATAGAGGCCCTCAAGGAACTCATAGGAATAGAATTTCCTTTGAGGGTTGAAGAGGTGAATTTATTATTAATGCTGAGTGGGTCAAGATGATTGAATCCTAAAAATTTTAATGTAGTTCAGTTTTGTATAGATTTGTATATGTTACTTATTTCCACAGTTGATTAATTCTGAGTAGCTATCCTCTGAGATTATCAGTGAACCACAGAAGTGGATAGCTGTACTGAACATTTGTTATTGTAACATACCTATTTAATGGCTTAAACACTTTTAGACATTGGTAAAAACGTTTTCTTTTGTTATAAACATAATGTCTAGCCCTGTTGCGGTGTTAGAGCATTTATAAAGTTATAAAATGAAGTTTTTTTTCTACAAACTCCCCAATCTGGATGGATATGGAGATATATCTGTAGATACAGGGGAAAAAAAAATATGCACGCCCGTATGTAAGTACGTTTGTTACCAATAGTACCACATGCATTCTTAATTTTAAATACATGTTTTTTTTGTTGTACAGGAATGTTCTATTTAGTATAAATACAGTCACCAAGGAAGCCCTTTACAAGTCAAATATTCTACAGCTTTAAAATTTTGAACTATTTTTATTCAGGGAAGAAGTAAGTTTACTTTACTTGCTAATATGAAAAACAAGCTTGAAAACTTCTGTCTTATTTTCCAGAATAAATTTTACATAGAAACCAAGCTTAACAGAGACTTAAAAGATGACCTTATAAAGCTGTTTACGGAACATGTTGCAGAAAAGCACATTTACAACCTAATGCGTAAGTAAACCTATTGCATTTTTCTTATAATGGGAGTCTGGAAAACCACAGTGCTTTCAGATATTACAGAAATTCACAGCAAGTAGGGAGAAAATGGCAAAGGATTAGTAAACTTAAATACAAATTCCTTTGTAAGCCATCCACATGAAGAAATGTGGCACACTTCAACTTATTTTTTTAAAAAATACGACTTTGTATGAAGTCATGGTTTTCTTGAGCATCTGGGGGAACCAATATATATTTTCCCTTATAACCTGTGATTATGACATAACGAATGTTTTATTGTCCTGTTGTTTATGCTGTTACTCTTTAATTTCATTATCAAAATATTGACAGGTATCATTAAGAATGTGGTGTGGTCAAAGAATTGTGATACCGCTGGGGTTATTGTCATGATGTACTTGAGTACTCCCTGCTAGTTAGTGAACTGCGTAATGCTGACAGCATTTTCTCTGTTAACCTAATGGGTTAATGCAAATAGAATATGCTTCAAGTGATACGCTTCCCGTTAAGTGTTCCTGCGGGTAACTCCTGTGGTGAACTGCTGAGTTTGCCTGCCACCGGTGTGTGTTTGTGTGAGCGTAGGGACCTTGCCACCGGCCTGGTTAGCTTTCGAGAGGGCGATTAGCAAAGGCAGAGCTAATCGGACTTGGAGTTCAAATTGGAAAAGTTTGCATAGTGGTGAGCAGTTGACCAACACGCTCGGAGAATTGCAGTTGTAGGTGCTTTGTGCAACTGGAGAGTTCCTGTGCCCCGTGTTGAGCTCAGCGTCTGGCCCGGTGTACTCCTTTCTGTGACCTCCTGCAGTGTCTCTGTTTTCATCTAGCTGCTCCCCTCCTCTTCTCTCTGAAGCAATCTGCATGCTAAATGGAGACCAAACGATGGGCGATTAGAGTCGAGTGTATTTCTCCTTTTGCCTTTACTTGGATAGTAATGCCCTTCTCCCTCCAGCGAAGGGCAGGGGGAAAGGAGCTTTGCTATGTTTTTTAGGACCACTGTGAGTTGGCATCCTGGGAGGAGGGTGGGTGAACAAGGTGACTACCCTGAGGTCAGGGAGCCTGGTACCGTAGAATGACGGCTCTGATGCCATCTTGTTCTTGCCGTTTGGAACAGTCTCCCTAAGAAGAGCTTTTAGCCACGTAGCAGGTCCGATAACCTTGGAAATAGCAGGACAATGAGGAATGCCCACCCATGGACCTGATGTTTTATTTTGTACCAAAGAGGTTTAACGGTATCATGAAACCTGGTAAGATTGCTGCAACTGGCTCATGGAAAATTCAGCTGATATTGCCTTCAAATTAAATACATTTAATTTTAAGTGTATGCATTTTTTAGGCAATGAAAACATGAATGTGATTTTTTTCAATGACATAGCAAAGATAACACCGATCAAATCTTTAGAACGTAAGTAATGTCAGGTGTGTGTTGCTATGTAATTTGTTTTCTGTGGATGATAACACAAGAAGCAAATAGAAATTGCAGATGAACTATTGAAAGGGAAAGACCTGTGGTGGGGTGTGTGTGTGTGAAATCTGAAATACTTCTCCCCAGCTTTGTGTTAGTTGCAGAAGTAAAATTAAAAGAAAACATTGAAAAATCAAAATAAGCTGTCTCTGACTGTGTTGCTGTATGTGGGCTCTATTGTTTAATGAGCAACTTCCTTGGATTCATTTCAGTCTTACCGTCAGTTTATTAAAACTAAGTTATTTAGTTTTTATCTTGCTTCTAAGTAAGATAATATATACTGACATGTATAAAGTCCTAACTGTCGTCTGACTTGGTTAAATCTTGCATAATAGGATCTTTAAATTGAGTTAAAGTGTGCCTGAATAAAATCCTAAGGTTGCTACCAGATTCCTGGGAAATAATTGAAGATACATAGTACATAATATAGTACTGTAGAGGTGCTGAAAAAGTTCTAGTGTTTTATTATTTTGTGCCATTCTCAGCTGTTCTTTCTAGCTTGCTGAAATTCAGACCATAATAGCTAAGAATATTACCTTCATTTTTGGAAGTGTAAGGGCCCTATGAAAATAGGATATAAGTCAGTGTTTGTTAATTCCCGATGTCATTGTCGGCATGTGGTGCTGTTTCCTGATATTTGATATAGATTTGGTTCAACAGAAAAGTGTTTTTGTATTATGAAGGGTGGGTGGAAAAAAGGTTTTGAGTGGGTATGCTTATGAAATTAAAGCCAATGAAATTGTGGACTATATAGAGAAATGGAATCCTGGGGCCATTTTTTAAAAAGATGCTGCAGCTGCCATTTCTGTGAGAAGAAGCATGCCTTCCCTCTGTTTTAAAAAACAAACAACAAAATCGGTTTAATCAGTTTGTGATCTAGACTCAGACAAGAATAACATCTGCTCTTGCTCTTGAAATTTGTTGCTATGTTTTTCGTACGAAGGGGTTTTTGTTGGTAGTATCTTTTCATTCTATCAGAGCCTGGAAGCTGGCATTTCTATTTGAAGTTGTGTTCAGGAAGGACTGTAAGTACATTTCAGGTACATTTGATTTAAGAAAAAGTTCCTGCTCCACTTCAAAAGACGGGGAAAAAACAAAGTCAGAAAAGCAGTGCAGCACAGATCTCTTCCTTACTGTTTGATCTTGCTCAAACTCCCACTGGTTGAGTCGGCCCTAGTCCCGGTGCTGTGTGGTTGGAGGCAGGAAGATGCAAAATGAACTCCTGGTACAATGGTCTCTGTGGTGGGAGCACTTATCTGAGCGCTTAGTTGCAGAAAATAGGGTGATTAAGGTGTAAATTCATTATTTACAGAAGAAATATAGCCTAAGTGAACTTTACTTGGACAAATTTTGCGTGCACAAACAGCGATTTGGTTCCATTTTTTTTGATAGAGGAAATGTTTTAAAAATAAAAAAAGTTCTACTATCCAGAGCACTTCTGAGCAGTTAAACTAAATACATAAAAAATTATATAATACACAGATCCATGAACACAATTGTTTTTGTGAAACACTTCTGCACTCACGCATATTTATCAAGTCAATGCTCTTCAAATTAAAGTGGATACATTTGAACTAAGTGAATATAACCTGATTATTTTCCTTACAAAGCCAAAGCTGGCTCTTGCTGATAAGACTGCTGTATTAAATGGCTTGGAGTTCTATGTGCAGAACTACTTAACTGAATGTAATAAGCAAAGATATAGCATCTTATTTACAAGAAGCTTCAGAAATGCCGGGGGGAAGATGCAGATAATATCCCTTTGTCACTAGGGCAGGGGTGGTGGAGAATGTTGTCTTTGTTCCTGATAGAGTCCTGCATGAGATGACTTGTAAGCATTAAAATTCAGAAATATGTGTTTTTTCTCCTTCTGCAGCCACTGTCTCTCCTGGTAGGTTAGACCTGGGTTTCCTGGACTATAATCTCAGTGCCCTGGAAACATCCTGCCTGTTTGTTCTTGTGTCTAGAAGAATGGCAATTATTGCAAACTTTCACTGTTTTCAGTGGTGAAAACGAGTAACAGCTCCTGAAGCTCTCTACTTTTAGTACTTGCAGTAGGTAAAATTCAATGGCAGAGAGTATTTGCAAGTAACTGCTATTCTTCTCTTTTTTTATATTGGCAGCTTAGTGCCCCAAACAAGCTTGCTTTTAAATCTAACAAAGGAGAAAAGCTATTAACAGTGTACTGTTGTTTCTGCTTGGTGGATAGATCACTTGGTTTCCAATTACAACAGTTTGCAACTACCCCTGTTCTCTTTCCAGAAAGTAAAGAAACAATAACAATAATTTAAACTGGTCATAAAGGTTGTCGTGGTTTAACCCAGCAGGCAGCTAAACAGCACACAGCTGTTCGCTCACTCTCCCCAGTGGGATGGAGGAGGGAATTGGAAAAAAGGTAAAATTCATGGGTTGAGATAAAGACAATTTAATAGGACAGAAAAGGAAGGGAAAATAATAATGATGATAAAAGAATATACAAAACAAGTGATGCGCAATGCAGTTGCTGACCACCCGCTGACCGATGCCCAGCCAGTTCCCCAGCAGTGGCTGCCCACCATCCCCCCCTACCCCGCCCCGGCAAACTCCCCCCAGTTTTTTGTTCAGCATGACATGATATGGTATGGAATATCCTCTTGGCCACTTGGGGTCAGCTGTCCTGGTTGTGTCCCCTCCCAGCTTCTTGTGCACCTCCAGCCTCCTCGCTGGCAGGGCAGTATGAGAAGCTGAGAAGTCCTTGACTTAGTGTAAGCACTGCTCAGCAACAATGAAAACATCATTGAGTTATCAACATTATTCTCAGACTGAATCCAAAACACAGCACTGTACCAACTACTAGGAAGAAAATTAACTCAATCCCAGCCAAAACCAGGACAACGTGAAAGCAGTTTTAGAAGGCAATCTGAGGAAAAGAATTCTCCTTATTCTTTGCTTACAACAGTGTTTGTGGTGGAAGTAGGATGTATCAGATTGGTTATGGCCCTTCCAAATAAGTAGTAGCCTTAGGATATCACTGTAGTACTTGCACCATTTCTATCTGTGTGTGTGTGAGCTGTTTCCTTCCATGTTAGTATTTTGAGTTCAGCAAGTGGTTTCTACTCTTGCAGGAGCAATGTACTGGTAGGTAACATTCAGTACAAGCTAGTTCTTTCCAAAAAAGCACCTGCCTGTACTTCTGGACAGAAATTACTCAACTAGGAAGTCAAGTGACCTCTGTCAGAGGGAAAATGGCTTTCTTCAACACTTCTGATTTTGTTCCTATTGACTGGCGTGAGCAATGTGTGTTCCCATCTTCGATCTACTCTGTCAGGACTAGATCATAGAAACAGGTCCTTTTTATCCAGAGGAAAGGAAACCTCTTGGACCATGGTGAAAATGCTATAGAATAAATAGGGCCCAGGACTTAATTGTTATCAGGATCCAAAGTGATAATACGGCTTGTGAATGAGGCAGTTCCCTGAAATTTACTGATTCGGAACTAGAGTATGGGCTTAAAAACACGTGAAATTTAGGCAAAATTATTTTTGAGGATTAAAGCACTAGATCTCAACTTCTGGCTGGCTTAGTTTTTTGTTCATGACATATATCAAGATAATTACAGAATTGGCTACTGAAACCTGAGGATACAGAGCAGTTACCTGTATGTAGATTCCAACAGCACGTAGGCAATTGTTGAATTGACGCTCCGTGTCAGTGCTTGTGCGAGTTCAGACCAAAAACCCAGTGTAAAAATGTATCGTGTGTATTCACCAAAAGTAGCAGCTTTTCTCATGGTTTTCCGAGAAAAAGTCTGTCTGGAGGAGGGGGAGGAATCACAGCCTATTTCATTATGTTTGCAATTTCTAATCAGTTACTGGAAAAAAATTTCTCTGAAGATTCTTACATATGACAGCTTTGTTTCTTCCAAGTTACGTCACTTGGATTCAGCTGAGGTGAAGAGGTCTTGCTGCTCCATTTTCTTAAGTTTTATTTTTTTGCTGGAGCTACATGTTAGTTCAATAGAAGGGCCGTTTATGTTGGAAACGGTTTTCCTTTATAAAGATGGCAGGAAAGCTACTTCCACTGCATTGGTGCTTTCTGAAAAGTACCAGAAAAGTTAACTCGAAAGTTGGTGAAAACTGCTAACAGCTTTCTGACGATGAAGTTGTGCAGCTGTCCTTTTTGGTTGCAGCAGGTACAAATTTAATACAAAATTACAGAGAATTAATCAAATTATAACTGTTAGAGGCTGCTAAATGTAGCAGAGAGCACGTTTCCTTTGCAGAGGTTTGCCTGTTGTTTGTGCAGTGGGTAAGCAGGAGGGGGTGTGTTGCTCCATGGGCACCTGGACTTACATACTTAGCAGATGTGTTTTGCTGTGTTGACCTCCAGAAGCCCGTTGATATCAGTGAAGCAAGGGACCCTCATCTCTTTGGCTGCGTCCTGCTATGACATAATGCCTTTTGTTAATAAATTCCATATCTAGCTTTTGGTTGTGCATACCCCAGGAGAAGAGGAGCGGTACAAAAAGCTGAGAGAAGGATTGTGATTGATGCCACGTTTGCAGCCTGACTCTACAGCTACAACAGAGAACATGGGGTTTATTTTGGTGTGTTGGGTTTTTTTATTCACTTCCCGTTCCTCACCCTTTGTCAAAGATAGACAATAAAAAGATGGATTGGATTGACTTTCTCCCTGCTCTAGTTGGCATTTCTTTTTTCCCCTCCATTTTGACATCTGTCTCAAATGATCTGCATATGAGAAGCAGGCTGTCATTGCCTTGACCCACAAACTGCAGAGAAAATCCCCTGAAAAAGGGGGAAACACTCTCGTTATTTTTCAGCTTCTTGCAGAAAGCATTGCCCCCATCCTTTTTCTATGCTGCCCTTCTAGATTTACATTCAAGAAGTTGTTCTTCTTTGTGCTTCTCATTTCCATGTCAGATCTAATGCTTATGCTTCATAAGGAAATAGCAGTTAGTTTCATAAATGAACTTGTTCTTGAATGGCTGTACTGAGTTGCATCAAAAGTCACTGTAGCCCAGTGTCCTGATCTTGGCAAAAACGCATAGAGCGTCATTATAGGTTTGGTGCAGCAGAAGTTCGATGACCATGGGTTTATATCTTGAAAGGTATGTGCCCGGTAGGAAGAGCTGAAGGTTCCCTTGCATGGTTTAGGATATGTCTACATTAATAAGGGAGCAGATCTACAGAGTATGAAACACCTACGTGTTGGTGTTGAGGACTCAGTGTTCACCTTTTCATGTGTTTTGGAGAGTTTTATTTCATGCTTGCTAATGTCTGGTCCTGTGGACAGAATGCCAGTTAGTAGTTCGAGCACATCTGGTTTAATCCTGCCCAAAAGAAATTAAGTTAATATGCTCCACGGCAGTTCTGTCATATGAACCAAAGAGCAGTAAGTGGGGATGATCAGTGAATTTGCTTCAAAAGCACATTTCTAATCTGAACTAAAGCATTAATATAGAATCTGCCCTTAAGCATTTGAAATCACTATTCTTTTTTCTTTGAGACAGAGAGTGACTACTGTGACGGCAGAAGCAATATGTTGTTAAAAAATGTCCCATTCGACTGCTGAGGCTCTTTCCTTCTGTAATATGTGGGATGTTGCTCAGCCCCTAGACACTGCTTTGCTTACTGATTTTGCACACTTTGAGGAGAAAAGTATGAGAAGAAAATCTGCACAACCTTACTCTGCCACCTTCATAAAGATATGTTTCTTGCTTTTTAAGTTTAAGAATGATACAGAAAAATAAGAGTTGATTTCTTTTTTTTTTTTTTAAAAAAAAAAAAAAACAGCAGAATTACTTGCCTGTGGAGTAACTTGCTCTCTGTCTTTAAAATCAGCCTACATGTCTGGATAGGTAAAATGAAATTAGAAGATTCCTTCCTCAGGGTCTTAAAAATGAAGCAAGGTAGCAGAGTACTAGGGGAAAATACTGATCTGTTCCAGTGTATTTGTTCCAGACTAAAATGGGGTGATTTCTGTTAGAATTCCTTTACAACAAAAAGCTAATTTACTTTTTTCCCAGCTATAAAGCTGGGAAATACTAGCTTTGGACAGCAAATGTTTTGGGGGGCAAGAGGCTTCTATAGCATAAAGGGTCCTTTTTGAGATGTAGGGGATGGATGCATTTATTATCAAGTTCTTTGTTAAAAGTAATTTTTAAAGATTTTTGTGCATCTACAGGATTGTGAATCTGTTCAGTGTTTAATTTCTGGCTTATTCTACAGAGGCAAATAGTTTAATCCTATTACCTCCACTTCAAATTCCCATTCTAACCTTAAAATGACGTTTTCCTTCCTTTCATTCCTTCCTGTCTTCATTCCAAGTATTGTTAGACACAGATAACTGATAGTGAAAATCAGCTGCAGTATGTTCCACTTCTTTTCCAGCCTGTGAGGAGTGTGCTGGGATGCTGCTATTGCAGAATGATTGACCATTCCTCCTTCTTCAAAACACTGAATTGGCACGTTAGTGTCAGCCTCTTCTTAGACCTCAGCAGGTACCCTGCACTCTCAAGGGCTCTATAGGATAGCTTTTGTAGCCATTAATCTTTCTTATACCCGCTGTGCTCTGTGGATCTGATGGAATAATCAAGAATAACACACTCGCCAGTTTAAGGGTGGTATCACTAATATTGAAGTGATAGCTGTGATTTGACAGGGCTAGGTAATTGTATTGTAACCATATTGGAAACAGTACTGTTACCAGGCATTATAGAATATGCTTATATTCTTTAAAGAACACCTAATCTGCACACAAATTTTGTCACTGAACTAAACTTTTCATCAAAGAACTAAGTTATTTTAAAAAGTTGCAGCTGTGTTTCTTATTTGTCTTGTTTCATGTTAAGTTGCAGCACCTCACAGTAAGGCAGTTTTTTAATAGGAAAATATAGTCTTAAATAATGAGTGTCATGTTTAATCTGGCTCCTCGGTAAAGAAATAGGAATAATGTTCCCATTTCAATAAGCCTTCATAAAATTGTAAACATGAAAATATCACCTTATTTTCTAATTACAAAGGTCCAACAGTCTATGTTTCTACATTTATGGCTCTGTTTTTCATATTTATTCCTGTTACAACACTGAATATTTTCCATATGATTAAGACTTGGAATATTTATTTTGTAGCATTTTTATTAGATACTTAATAAAGCTTTTGGGCTATGTAATGAATATTTTAAAAGTAATCTGTGGCTGTATGAAATGCCTAGTGGCAAATGCTTAGTAATAAGTACAACTTCTTATGTTTTTTTTTCTAATCTACATTTTAATTCATTACAAACTTTTGAAGAATTTAAGTTGCTAAAAATTTATTTTTAGTTCTGTTTAAAGGAAAATAAAAATGCAGAATCATGAGGAGTTTGATGTAACTGCAAACGTGAGGGTTAAGCCAGAGGGAAGGTCGGTTTTCATGCAAAAGACTTTTGAAGTTCTGGATCGATAGTTAACATGTACAAGTTGTACCTGGGTTAAGGTAGTGAAAAGGTAATATATGATCAAGCTTCATCAGTCAATTTAATAATAAAATAGGCAGCAGGTAAAAAAAACTCAACAAACCCAAAATATCAAAGAACAAAAAAACCAACCAACAAACAAACAAACAAAAACCCAAAGCCAACCAGCCTCCTAAAAAACCTCAACCCGAAACAACAACAACCTACAGCCACATCTTGGACGCCAGCCGTAGCGGTTCCCTTGCTGTTTAATTGCTGTTGGCATGTGGGGTTCAATCAAGTGCTTTGCATGGACTGGATTTGGGAGTAAAGTTGGGGTACGGGAATCATGTTCAAGGCGAATCTGATGTTATCACAGTGAAGTAGAAGGGTGTGTGTGGTCAGATGGACCCGATATAATTTAGCTGAGAGAAAGGTAATTTATTATACTATAGATTTGACTGCATGTGATCTGATGATATTGCTAAAGGGCAGAACTGCCAGGTGAGCATATGTTGTTTAGGCTGTGAACTGGAGATAGCTTCATCGTTACTGCTGTGCATCCCTGTATATCTCACGTATAGTTGTGTAAGGGCTCAAGTTCGGTGGAAATATTAAAGTTGTCATTCTGCAAAATAATATAAATATTGCGTACATATTGGAATTAAGTACTAAAGAGCACAGTTTGTGCAATGGGATAAAGATCTCCAGAATACGTTTGTTTTACTTTGCAGCTTCGTTAAGCAATCAGTTCTGCTTCTGTTGAAGTCTGGAGAGCAGCAGCTGACTTACACCTTAGTTATGGAAGCTGTTGGAGTTGCTTTTAATGGGAATACACTTTTAATAATTTTTTTAAGTGCACTGTTGAATAATTACAACTTTGAACACATCTGCCTAAGCCATACTTATGTATGATTTGTTAAAATATCTTACTTTTAAGTTCTATTAGATTACTGCAAAGGGAGGGAAAAAATCTTGTGCGCTAACATGCAAAAGTTTCACTGTTCTGCCAGTAAAATTACATCTTTGCCAAGCAAAATAAATCTATTTTCAAAGGAATGTTGAAGGACAAAAAAAGATTTTTAGAATAACTAACTCTTAGTTTTTGCAAGTGAATCTTGAGTTATGAACAAGTGAGTTTGAACTTGTTAAGATATCATCTGCTACTCTGGGAATTACTGGGGTCCCGGATCTTGCCCCAGGTACCCCACTGTAATTAGGAAGTAGCTTAAACCTTCATCGAGGGACAAGCCTCTTCAGCGTTACTGTGCAATAATGGAGTAACTCGGTTACTGCAGAGTACCTGAAGTGCTGCAGGTTCATACCTCACTCCAATATCATTCATCCACCGTTCCTCAAAAAAATCCCGAGGCCATTCTGGGCATTGTGTCTTACCTCGGTTCAACAATATTTCAAAGCATCTTGTATCTTTCTGCAATTAAAGCATTTCATCATGAGAACCCACACTTCTCTTCTTTGATTCTGGCCTGAGTAATTTTCAAGACTATTTCCAGGTTAATTAACTTCTTTGCATGTTGGTCACTTAGTCTGTAAAATGCAATATTAGTTCGTAAACACTGTGGAGATGGTCAGATAGTATCATAGTGTCATTACCACTGTTGTTCATCTGAGCTTTAGTTTTAGTCTGCCTCACCCTGCTCTATCTTTGTAAATGCCGCAGGTGGAGCTTCTGGGAGTAGGTAGGAGTCTGTGCAACTTCTGTGTTGTAGGGTCTCCTTAATTATTCTATAAAGCAAGAGCCAAAGCCTTAATACTTGGAGGTCTTTTTTAAGATTGTAAAATAACAACAGAGGTAACTTCAGCATGTCTGGCACAGCTGTTTCTATTCCTTGAGTTTAAGTGACTCTCTTAAGAAGTAATATAGGATTGAATGTTTAGGTAGGTTTCATTGCAAAACTGAAGATGAATTTGTGTGCAAAGAAGTTTTACATTTTTTATCTATTATCCTGTGTTTGTCTATAAACCTGCGTTGAGATTTTTCGGATCTATCCAAAGAGAGGAGTCTTGTTCATTCTTATGGAAATCATTCTGAAAACACATAACCTACAGCAGTGCTATTCATTCTTCAGGTATTGATATCTAGCTTTTGGAAAAGGAGTAGGCTGGATTAGCTTATACTGTATGGTTTAACAAATAATATATTCTTTTGGTTTTCTTTATTGAGAAACAGGAAATACATGCTATTACTTTATTGCATTGTTGTTGAATATAATACCATCATGCTTGTATTTATTGACTGTAAATCAGGAGTGAGTGGTTTAAATTTGCATTGTAGCATGTGGTGTATGCAGTTGCAGAAACAAAGATAAGAAATGTTAATTTCTGAAGCTGCAATAAAGCAATGAAGAAGATATTTCTGTAGGATTGACCTCCAGGTGAATTCTTCCACTGATATTATTCATGAAGTCCCTTTCTAATGCCAGGTAATGTGGTCAGTAATCTCGAACAGAAATAAGTGGCTGCTCATTATACTTGCTTTATATTGCAAATACATCTGTTCACGTTATCTCAAAGGATCACAATTGAAATGAGCTTCATGGGTGAATATTACCTTAAAAAAGTGACAAATAATATTGCATGTTTATAATGGTGAACTATACTCAAGATGTGGACTATCCTCTAAAACTATTGGTTGTACAAATAATTTTGTTGGTCAGCACGAACGTGTTAAGCACTTGTGGGACTGCTGTATGAGTTTCCGTTAGCTGGAAGGGAAGAAGAAAGAGTGGAGCATCTTGCACCCCCAGCCTGTCTCCAATACCACAGGCTGAGAGGAATGAGGTGGGCTGCCAGTCTGGTGTGCTCATCACCTCTTGTCTTTGATCCATATATACCATAAAATAAATTTTTTATTTCTCTGCCATCTACTTGTTCTCTGTTATTTGGGGGAAGAAAAAAATTTAAAGATGACAGTACATACGACTATTAGAGTATGGGCACTGTATTCCAGATTTCATCCATAGATGGAGTAAGTATGGCTTGCAATTTTCTGTTTACTCAGAGATATCCAAGTAGTCAGATGCCCTCTAGTCAGTTATGTAGTTGTGGGCAGCTTCTGTGTTTGTCCCCAAAGCAACTCTGCATGGCTTCTTTCTCTCCCACAGTATGTCCTGTACATATACAGTTATATAAAGTAGCTTCTGAAATATTTTTAATTGCTTTTGATAGTTATAACTTGGACAGTACTGAGAGCACAATTTTCAGTTTATCAGGAATAAATTCAAGAAACTATGTTAATTTAATTTTCTTAACAGCTTTCAAAAATGTTCCAGTGACTTTTAACTCTGGACTTTGTGGTCTTTATGTCAGCATTCATTCCTAGGTTTATTTTGTTTTAAATGATTTGTATACATATCTTAGGAATATAATTTGTTATCTACACACGAAGAACAAATTTACAATTCTCTGGACACTTTGCAAATCTATTGGTGAAGCTTAGGCTTGAAGTTGTTACAGTCTAATTAAATATATATATATGTATATACACACACATTGTTTGGATTGTGCATTACTGTTGCATATCTTCCTTATTATGCCCTTTTTAATTTCATGATTTGCAACTTTCTTGGCTGCCAAGACGCTATTTGAAAAATCTTTAGGGAAGAGGCTGTAAATGTGTCATTACAAAACAAATCACAGGCTCTTACCCCCTCAAGGCTTCAGCTGAAAGGAGCAAGGACTTTTAAGTTAGTTCTTTGTAAAATAAATTTATCTATAACAGTAAAATATAACAACTTTGATTACTTGGAGGTTAGAAAAAATACTTTCTTTTTTAATCTCCCTATTACATGAGCCACTTAAACAGTTTCAGAAAGAGGACATGCTACTGAAGATTTTTCTTTTTGTGGTAAGTATAGTGGCAGATGCTGAAGCTGGAACTGGAGATGCTCTGAAACTTAAAAAGCAGAGTCTCTACAATGTAAGCACAAGAGATACGCCCTTTAGGTCGAATTGTAAGAGCCATTTCTCCTCAATGTAGTGGGTACAGAAAGGTGTACATATTGCTAAACTCCTTTGTAGAGGCATAAAAACTGAGAGGCAGCAGTTGGTTTAAGCCTTACTGATTTCTTCTCTTTTTTTTTTTTGATGTTTCTGTAATTCAGATGTATGTACAAACCTCAAATAAATCAAGGCAGGATAAAGGCCTGGATATCGTAATATAAGCAGTAAATGTGCTATTGCCAGGTTTTTCCACAAGAGGAAGATGCAATTGCAGTGATTACTATAGAAGATATCAAGAATGAAATAAAAATGTTCACTTGTGTTTAAAAGAACAACTTTTCTTACATGATTTTTACATTTTTTTTTTACACTACTTGTCCTTCATTCACAGATTTTCAGTCCATCCTTAGTATTATGTACAAGATGCTAAATACTGTAAAGCGAGGATTTGTGGATCTCCAGGTGTTTAGCATGCTGAGTATGAGAGTGCTTCTAAAAATAAATTTACTTCAGTTCTGCATCTGAATACTTAGAGCCATCGCTTGCTTGGTTTTTCCTCATAACTCCTGCTGCCTGTCTGAAAACGAATGAAAAATAAGTTATTTCACATTTTCATCATACATAATTTGAACAGAATACTTCTATTTAAAGGTGATGTTTTATTACTCTTGAGAATTAAGTTGTCAATCAGATACCTGTCTGTTTCCTTTGTGAGGATGTCAGATAACCAAAAAAGCACAACTACTGTATTTCTTTGATGCAAAAATGTATATGTATATTTCTTGATTAGAAAAATTGCTAATTCTCTTAATTTTATTTCAGCTTTACTTTTGGAAGCTCAGTCAACGCCGTTTCAAATAACTCCTTCAACTATGGCAAATATTGTGAAAGGCCTGTATACACTACGACCAGGTAAAAAAGAAAAATATTTGTAGGAGTCTCTCGTACTGTGGTTGTGATATGTTTTCCTAAATACACATGTGGTCACTGTCTATCTAATGCACATTTAACAAACAAATGTGTGTTGTGTTCTGTCCATCGTAATGCTTAGTTCTACTATGCAAAGGCCCTGGTTCTTCCTGTTGCCCATCTCCGTGACCTCCTCAAGGTACCATGTAAATACGGAATTCATTTTAAAAAGACAATCCAACCCTCTATTCTGGAGACAAAGGGAAGACCTGTTTCTTTTGCTCTGTAGAAATAAAGAAAGAAGACTGTTTAATGAGTCAGTCATTGCAAAAGGTTAGAAGTATTGAAGTGGTGAAAGTTATATTGTGAGCTGCACTTCAAACGGCCAGATCTTTGACATGAGATAAATGACTGTTTCTTCTACGAAGCCGTTATTTGGTTGGTATTATTTCATGGAAGAGCTTAATTTAACTCGTGAGTACATCATGACATCTTGTGCAACAACAATTATCTTGAAAGAAAAATGGTGTTGCAGATTTTAATCAATTTTGTACCAAAATCTTTGGTTCTGTGAGTTTTGGAGAACTGAGTAGAGCTCTAGCCTGTGTTTGGAAAGACTTTAGAAACAGAAGGTATTCAAAATATCCATAAATAGATGGTACCTGCTTCCCTTCCTTTTACAATACTGATGCTTTCTTCTTACCTTGGTGTGACTGAGGGAAGGATTGTGTCTGAGGTTCAGTCTGTTTTTGCTTTGCATTCCCCTTTTATAGAAATAAAATGAGGATGGGAAAGCTTTACAAAAAGCTTTAGTGCAATGTTTAGCATGTATACAAGCCAGGAATGTGGTGGACCCTCCATTTACAAAATGCATGGATAAAGTACTTCCAGTAAGCAAGGATTATTTTTACAACAGCAACATTAACATCCTATCATCATTTTTAAGGCAATACCAATTTCATTTTTATAAACTGTTCAGTACCAAAGAAAGGACAGGTGTATACCTAAGTATAAAAGTATAATTCTTTTGAAAGCAGCTCAGTGTAGTTTTCTTGTACTGCACTTAATATTGTAGGTGGTGGACTTGTGATTTCCCAGTTTTCCATTTCAGATCATCCCTGTCTTGCTGTCTGTTTCGCAACACAACAGACACTGGTCTGGGTTGGTGTCATGGGCCTAATCAGATTTTGAATAGTTGTCTTATGTCTGTAAGATATTCAAGTATAAAAATTGTTCCTACAATTTGTGATATCTGCTTTCCATAGCTGGGTAGCAAGACCCAAGTGATTGACTTTAAGCTATTGCTTAAACAGATACACATTTGCTCTAATTAAATGCTCCTCAAACTTCTCAGCCTCTGAGAAAATGAGGAACTTTAATGTCATTCCAACCAGAAGAGCACAGGATAAACTTGTTGATGTAAAAGACTGTTCTTTGGTGGTGCTGGTTCTTGAGGATGAATTCCAAAACAATCAGGGCAAGAGTTCCTCTGAGGTAGTGCTTCTCATTTATTCTGTGGGACATGCTCCGTTGGATGTATCATGGGGACCGACGAGCAGATAATTGGGGAAGTAAAGCGGAAGATGTGGCCAGTGGGAGGTGCTGGGGGGAGTAGGGCAGCACTGGGAAGCATCTGTTGAGGCAGTGCAGAGAGCAAAAGGAGAAGCGATGCTGATGTGGCTGGTGGCCATGGGCTTTCTCTTTTCTTTCTCTTCTTCTACTTTCTCTTCAAATTGAAAGTACTTGACAGCTGTTAAACTTCAGATGTTGCCAGAAAAGACTCTTCTAATTCTAGCTCCCGCACATGGTGGCTGCAGTAGGAAACGCTGAAGCCTGGCCAGGTGCTCAGGCTGCTAGTTGGCCCACTTGGATTTAATCTGAAATATTCTTTTCACCTCACCTGTAATGATCTGGCAGTGGCATGAAATACCCTACCACAGTTTTTCATGTTGTGAATTCCAAGACGGTTTATTAGCTTGGCTAAATTATTCAGTAGCAGTAGGTTTTTAGTAGGTAACATGTTCTACGTGGTACCTTGTTGCTGTGTTTTATAAGATGAGAAGTGCCATTTCATGTCTGTAGAATTGGGGGTTTGTTGGTTGGTTGGTTGTTTTTTGTTGGGTTTTTTTGCTGTTTTTTTTTAATCAAGCACTGGTATGATCTGGGGAACTACAGGCCTGTCAGTCTGACCTCCGCACTTGCAAAGGTTATGGGGCAGATCATCTTGAGTGCCATCACACGGCACATACAGGACAACCAGGTGATCAGGCCCAGGCAGCATGGGTTTATGAAAGACAGGTCCTGCTTGACTAACCTGATCTTCTATGACAAGGTGACCTGCTTAGTGGATGAGGGAAAGGCTGTGGGTGTTGTCTGCCTAGACTTTAGTAAAACTTTGACACCGTTTCCCACATCTCATGGAGAAACTGGCTGCTGATGGCTTGGACGGCTGTCCTCTTCACTGGGTAAAAAACTGGCTGGACGGCCGGGCCCAAAGAGTTGTGGTGAATGGAGTTCAATCCAGTTGGTGGCCAGTCAGAAGTGGTGTTCCGCAGGGCTCAGTATTGGGGCCAGTTCTGTTTAATACCTTTATCAATGATCTGGACGAGGGGATCGAGTGCTCCCTCCGTAAGTTTGCAGATGACACCAAGCTGGGCGGGAGTGTTGATCTGCTGGAGGGTAGGAAGGCTCTGCAGGGGGACCTGGACAGGCTGGATCGATGGGCCAAGGCCAACTGTATGAGGTTCAACAAGGCCAAGTGCCGGGTCCTGCACTTGGGTCACAACAACCCCATGCACCGCTACAGGCTTGGGGAAGAGTGACTGGAAAGCTGCCCAGAGGAAAAGGACCTGGGGGTGCTGGTTGACAGCCGGCTGAACATGAGCCGGCAGTGTGCCCAGGTGGCCAAGAAGGCCAACGTCATCCTGGCCTGTATCAGAACTAGTGTGGCCAGCAGGAGTAGGGAGGTGATCGTGCCCCTGTACTCGGCACTGGTGAGGCCGCACCTCGAATCCTGTGTTCAGTTCTGGGCCCCTCACTACAAGAAGGACATGGAGGTGCTGGAGCGTGTCCAGAGGAGAGCAACGAAGCTGGTGAAGGGTCTGGAGCACAAGTCTGATGGGAAGCAGCTGAGGGAACTGGGACTGTTTAGCCTGGAGAAGAGGAGGCTGAGGGGAGACCTCATCGCGCTCTACAGTAGCGAGGTGGGTGTTGGTCTCTTCTCCCAAGTAACAAGCGACAGGACGAGAGGAAATGTCCTCAAGTTGCGCCAGGGGAGGTTTAGATTGGACATTAGGAAAAATTTCTTCACCAAAAGGGTTGTCAAGCCTTGGAACAGGCTGCCCAGGGAAGTGGTGGAGTCACTGTCCCTGGAGGTATTTAAAAGACGTGTAGGCGTGGGGCTTAGGGACATGGTCTAGTGGTGGACTTGGCAGTGCTAGGTTAACGGTTGGACTTGATGTCATCTTAAGGGTCTTTTCCAACCTAAATGATTCTGTGATGAAGGAGGTTAGTGCCTTGGTTTTTGTTTAAACCACCTGTACACTAGTGTCCTGGTTGTGGCTGGCAGAGAGTTAAAATTCTTCCTAGTGCTGTGTTTTGGATTTAGTATGAGAAGAATGTTGATAACACAGTGATGTTTTCAGTTGTTGCCAAGTACCCTGGCTAGCAGGGCTAGTCAAGGACATTCAGCTTCCATGCTCTGGAAGAGGCTGGGAGGGATCATAGCTGGGACAGCTGGCCAAAGGGGTATTCCATACCATGTGACGTCGTGTTCAGTATATGAATGGTAGGGGTGTTCCAGGAAGTACCGATCGCTACTTGGTTATCGGTCAGCGCGGGTGGTGAGCAATTGCATCGTGCATCACTCATTTTGTATATTCTATCATCATTATTATTATTTTCCCTTTTCTGTTCTATTAAACTGTCTTTATCTCAACCCACAAGTTTTTCTTACTCTTACCCTTCCGATTCTCTCCCCGTCCCACTGAGGCGGGGGAGTGAGCGAGCGGCTGTGTGAAGTTTGGCTGCCTGCCGGGTTAAACTACAACAACTAGTAATGATTATTTAGTGAGTTTGCTGATTGAAGTAAAGACTGTTGAAGCTTGGCATCGACCAAGTAAACATATGTGGGAATTGGATAAAAACTCGTGATGTGCCTCAGTGAATATATTTAAAAGCATCCCTTTTTTCCAAGTAAAGATGAAGTTTAAGGTAACTGCTACAACCTCCGGGAAGTCTGGCTTCAGAAATAGTTGAGGAGTATTTATTTTTCTCAGAACTTCTTACACAGTTGCTATAAACTCAATTTTCATCCTTTGCTGAATCTTCTGTGTTTCTTACAATCAGCCTTGAAGCAGCTTTAAGGTAAACTGTCTTGCTGCTGTAAGGCAATGTTCAGTGTAGTGAAATTAAATCACATTTCTATCCTGAGGCTGAACTAATATAGGTTAAAATTATATAATGAACATTGAAAAAGTGTTCGTTGAAGCTTTGGAAGGTCAGTGAGAGAATTGCATTCATTCATTTGAAATGGGGGATGGAGGAGCAGGGTTGTGTGGTGATATTACTGTGCTTTCTAGAAGTAAGGCTCAGGGAAGAGAGGTGTAAGTTTTGTGAATACGCTTCCCAGGGTAAAGTGTTACAAATGACCCCATTATCAAGGCGAGTTTGCTGATCATCAGTGCCTGTCCTTGAGAGTGTCCACAAACTCAGCAGGCCCTGTGAGATGCAGCAAGAACTGAATTTCAATTTGATGATGAGGTTGATGACCAATAAAAATAGTAATAGTACCTACACGTAAACATATGATTTTAACAGTATGATTATTTGTTCTGCTTTAAGGCTTGGTTTCTGTGGGTTTTTGGTTGTTTGGTTGGTTTTTATATTCAAGATCCTAAAATATATTTAAAATAGAGCAAAGTCACATTTCTCAAAGGGTAAAATTTTCACAATAGATCTCTTACAGGTGTTTTGTTGTTGCTTTCCCTCTTCTTACAGAATGGGTACAGATGGCACCAGCTTTATTTTCTAAATTCATCCCAAATATTCTACCCCCTGCTGTGGAATCTGAGCTTCAGGAATATGCTGCTCAAGACCAGAAACTTCAAAGAGAGCTTATGCAGAATGGATTTACGAGGTAATAATTATTAATCTTCAGTAATAATTGTGCTGGACAGTGCTGAAATGGTAAGAACAGATACACCTAGAAATATTGAAGAAATAATTTAAGAGTTAATAAATAACCTTCACAATTCAGTTTCTGAAATACGGCCTTATTTTCCACACGTTTTGAGCGCTACCAACCCTGCAGATGGTACCGAAAAGTAGATGATCTGAAGTCTTGAAATAGTTTCATGAAACAGATTGCTTACAGTTCATGCATCCCTGTGTTTTAATTGTGCTTTTAATGCATAATCATGCTCTTGTTCAGCCTTTACTTTGGTGGTTTATTTTCCATGAGACGACTTTCTTTTTTATGATGCTTCTGAAAATGTCAATTGATGACTTCTCTTTATTCCACTTTCAGAGCTATTTATACAGTCAAGGTGTTTATTTTAAATAGGCATTTCTCTTCTGAATATTGAATTGGGGGAAAAAAAAGAACAAACAGTAAAAGAGACAGCGGAAAATGTTCATAACCTATATTGTTCACTCTGGGCCGTGCCTGTTGCTCTATGTTCTTCTATTTAACTGCCTACACGGAAGCACAGCGCTTTCACCACAGCAGTGTACCGCTTTTGCAGTAGTCTGATAATCCAAGATCAGGCTGGGGAAGCTATCGTGCTCTGTTCCCAAGAGGTTCGTTTCTGCATGAAGAGAATACATCTTCATCTTTCCTGTTACCTGTGCAACGCTGAGAATCTGGTCCCGTAGTTTGAACACCCACTAGATGTGGGTATGTTTAGTGTTAGATGTACTCCTGGATTTCATACTCTCGTGCAGTTTTCCTCAAAGGTAATCTCTCTCTTCAAAGCTTGGTAAATCATTGAGCTTCAAAACTCTACTACTGACCCAAATGCAAATGGTATCGTAAACTCACTCCTTGTAAGGCTTTCTGTTGAGGAAAAGAATTTTTTGGTAGATGAGTTAAGACACTAAAAAGAAAGCCGTAAGAGTTTGGGGTGAGAAAAAGCAATGCATTTGGCCCAAGAAATAGAAGTTTGAGACTGTTTGAAACTGAGTAGGCATATAATGCTGACAATAGAATAGTATAGACTATTTCAGTTGGAAGGGACCTACAGAGATCATCTAGTCCTACTGCGTGACCAATTCAGGGCTGACCAAGTTAAGGCATGTTATTGAGGGCATTGTCCAAATGCTTCTTAAACACTGGCAGGCTTGGGGCATCGACCACCTTTTTAGGAAGCCTGTTCTAGTGTTGGACCACCCTCTCAGTAAAGAAATGCTTCCTAATGTCCAAAAGAATGTAGTGCACAGAACAAAACAAAAAAAGGAACATTTTCGTTTTGTCTCATTTTCAATCATTAATTCTGTAGGTGGCTTTTAATAGTTCTGCTTACAACTGTGTTTCACCGCTTTCACACTTCATAGAGAATTGAAAGTGAAGTTTGAAGTAATAACAGTCCATATCCACAAAAACAATCTGTTTCAAAAACATTTTTCCCTAGGTACCTGAAAATCAGATGGGCTTGTCAGCTTGGCTGTAGAGTTCTTTGGCTAGTACTGCGAGGAGGATGCTGTATAAAAGGCTAGGAAGGGTAAGAAGGATACTGGCCATTGCAAAGGTTAGATGCCTCTGTGGTGTTCTCTTATTAGAGATTTGGTGGGATCCTCAGAATATATTTTAGCAACTCCTGTTTTATGCAGAAAAGTAATTCTCTAGCACTGGAACTAATGCAAATCCATAGGAAACTGTTTCTGTCCTGTGTGATAGGTGGGGGACAAAGAAGAGATTAGGGCTTGAGGATAGTCGTACAGGGGAGAAGTAAGTAAAGGTTTCTGTGTCACATATTGTTTGCAGAATCTAATTCCTAAGAGTACTTCTTCCCTTTGTCTTTCTGCAGTATGTGATCTTCTGGGTATTGGCCATGTGAAGAGTTTTGGTACGTCTTGTAGGTTTAGAAAATTGGCCCAACCCTAGTCCATGCTTTGATGCAACTGCTGTTTCTATGTAGCTTGCTTTCAATTTATTACATAAAAATGCAAAATAAAACTTTGCAGTGGAATAACCGATTGATGGCATTTAGCCTCTCATCAATGTGTTTTGCACAATACATTTTATAGGTTGTACTGCCAGGTAGTCAGTGCAGTCTGGTAAATATGGAGGTTATATAAAGTGTTAGTCGACTCATCATCAAAAGGACACAGATAAAACAAAATTGAAGTACAGGTGATATAATTTGCTACATGGCATTTTGCAGTGGTATTTGAAATTCAGTTTGCCTTGAAATGTATTTCAAGAAGTAATATGGTTCTTCCTAGACTCAGGAACATAGGTTATATTTATTTATAACCTTTCAGAATTGTTTTGAGATTATATTCCTACATGTATAAATGTGTATGTACATATGTATAGAAGGGTTGTTTTTCTCTTTTACCAAGGAGTATGCTAAGTCTGTTCTCTTCTGGGTTAGCATGAAATGACATCTGGTCTCCTATAATTGCGCCAAAAAAGGGTGATGTCTTTGCTGCTGCACTTCCTACAACAATAACCATGAGGAACACAGCACAGTGAGGCGTTGTCTTCAGCATGTCAGGTTCAAGCTGAAATAGTCAGCTTATCAACACTCTTAAATACTGTTGCTGCAGAAAGTGGGAACATAAGCCAGTTGTTTGGTGGTATTTCTCATGTGAAAGACCTTAATCAAGGCATACACAGCAGGTCCATCACCTTAAGAGTGATTTCAGGGAAGAACACTTCATATTATTAGAAAAACCCCCAATTTCTACTACCAGCAGATAAATGTGAAATTATAACCATTGTGATGAAAATATATTGGAATCTCTTTTCCTTATATAACAGTTTCAATAGCATATCTATCATCACAAGAAACTTGGGAAGCAGCAAGATTTTCCAGCTTCAAGAGTTTGTGTGCACAAGAATAAAAGGAAACAATGTTTTCTAAATAGATGGGAATTTGACTTTGGGTTTTCAGGAGCAATAATGTCAACCGGTGTTTATACAACTTAATTATTTAAATCTTCTGCTTGAAGAGGAGTGCTGTCAGCACAGACCTGCTTGGAGTCTGATTGTTGGGTTTTTCAGGAGCATCTTACCTTTTTAGACTGATAGATGCAAAGTTTTTCATGTAGTTCTATAAAGTTTGGTTGAGAAGTTTGAATTAAGACCACGCTGCATAAGAGCAATACTACCTCATCTTCATTTTGTAAATTGAACCTACTATCTTTAAAAAAAGGATGAGCTAATTAAATCTATAAAATACAGCTTATGTTTCTGTTTAGTAAATTGAGAATCCTGCAGGCATGTGTTACTGCTACTATGTTTGCATTTTGTTTCTAAAGTCTGTAAAAGTTGATGATTGTACTGAGGTATTTCACTACTGTTCTCCTTTTCTTAAAATGAAAATACCTTTCTTCCCCTTCTTTCCTAGAGGTGACCAGTCACGCAAGAGAGCTGGAGAAGAGTTAACTTACAGTAAGTATGCATCTAACCCTGCCCTCCAGTGTGCTGCAGTCCCTGACGGGTTGGGCGTACAGGTAGCGGTGGGTTCTCAGGGGGGTGGCGAGATGTTAGAGGCCGCACCTCCACGTTGTAGCTACCTGTCTGCCAGGGTAACCTTTACCAGTCTAAGTAATGATACAAACTTCTTGGGTCCAGAGCCTCTAACCGTGCTAGAGTCACACAGCCACCTGTAAGGTAGTAAGATATCCTAGCTACCAAGGCCAAGATACTTCCACTTCATTTAAGTACACAGCTGAGGTCTTAAGAAAAAAGAACATAGTTGTCCCAAGTCTCTGCCTGGTCAGGATACACATAACAGGCAATGAAATGATGAGACAGTCCACCTCTGATATAAATCACCCGCTGGTGATGCATGTTTCTGTCTGTTGAAAGAGCAGAGGGTTTGGAAGGGTTGTGCTTTTCAACTTGGAACCCCCAATTACGTGTCTAATACACACAGGATCCACCTGCATTGAGATTCTAAAGGCAGTATTTGGGAAGTTCTTTTCCATCTGTAGATGAAGTCTCTTGCTGCATGTTTAACTATGAGGTTCTTCACTTTGTAACTCCCTTAATTTCCCCCAATATAGATTAGGGGGTGGGAGGGAAGAAGCACAGGGAGGAATGATATTTCCGTTCTCAGTTGGTTGGTCTACTCCAGACATCCCTAATTTGGGTGCAGTCAGTCAAAGGTCCCATCTTCTGTGCTGAGTAAATATTTGGCCAGGAGAGAATCTAGTCCCATGCATTCTAGGTTAGGATTTAAATACAATGTCCTGATTGCTGGTCATTAAATAGCCTTGGGGATTGGGAAATAGTATCTGTTCTGGTGCTGCTGTTAACTTCAGTTCATTTTATTGTGTTCTTTCTGCCAAGCTTCTTCCTATGCTTTCAGCAGAGTATGTTACCATAAAATGTGCAGTTTTATGATGAACTCTTATTACAACCTGAAATCAATTCATAGCTGTTCACTTGGTATATCAGCTTCAGTTTACACTGTTAATGTTTTGCAGGCAATGCTGGTTTTCGGGTTGTTGGAGGAAGGGTGGGCAAAGGACGTAGGGTGAAAGTTTAATATGAGAGAATTTGTTGAACTTTTTATATAATTTCAGATGGCTCATCAGCTTGTGCAAGCTCCAGGGGGTACAGATAGTGAATATACTGGATCAGCTTCTATTCCTAGCCAGAACAGACACTGGAGGAGCACAGGTGGTATCCAGAGCCTCCTTTGGCAACTGCTGATGCTCGAGCTCTGACACGAACTATGTCTCAAAGAAGAGTTTTGGACTTTCTTCTTTATATAATAAAATGTCAGTTGCTGCTACAATTGGGATGACTTTGAAAGACATGATTCCTTGGTCTGGCCTCTCAACAAGTTCACGTTCTGCGATTTTTGTGAGGAATGCACCTTGAAGAACAATCCTTTCAAAGTGGAAACGGGCAGCCAAAATCAGCAGCTTCCAAAAGCGTTAGAATGGAAGAACCTTTTTTGCACTCTTTTCTTAATATTAAGGACATTCTTCAAACTAGTTAACACGTCAGTGTATTAGTTTTTAAACTTCAAGGTATTTTCTGGAGCTTTTACTTAAATAATAAGAATAAAGTTTCATTATTTTGCAGTATTTGTTCATTAGTTTAAAAATTGTCACTTTTTAAGAGTTGGTCCCATATAAATGTATCTTCTGTCAGGGAGTTTTAAATTCCAGATTTTTCTTTTATCTTTTTTTTTTGTTACTTGGTATTTTGAAATCCGTTTTCCTATGCTTTTGTACTCTGTGCCTTCAGCTTGTGCACTTTGCAACTTTATAGACCATATTTTGTTACTGCAAAATGTGTTCTTGAGGAAAAACTTGATGTGAACAAACATGCTGCAAAGTTGCACTTTTCTCTTGCATTAATGGGAGGTGAATTTAAAAAGGAAGAAAAGTTGAACCTATCACCATCACTAATAGTGACTTGGAAGTTTGTCCCCTTTTATTTTTCATATGTATTACTGTTTAATGCTGGGACCAACTCTTGTAGAACCCCTCTCATTGACTTTTCATTGGCTTCCATAATTGCAATAGATTGAGATGTGAATTCCAGACTGAATGAAATACTAAGATGTGTTTTATGCTGTGCTATGTAGAAACATTGTGGGCAAAATTCTCCAGTCTAGTAGGTCTGCAAAGTGCATCTCTGTCAGCACAAACCAGATTTGCACCTGATTGATCAACGAACGATGGTACCTGTCCAAGATCACTTTGTGGCTCCTGTGCCATTTCTCCTGTTTCAGGGATGTGATGGGGGTGTGATAGTGGATGTTGTCAGAATCAGGGAGTTGAGGAGCGGTGTAATGCATGCATGTGTACCCATCGGCCTGCTGTTCCCAGTCGTGTGTAAACTCAGCTGGAGATCCAGCTGAGCCCAGTTCCAGGAGATCTGGACCTGTGGTCTGAATCCTAATGATTGTGACATGGGTTTTAATCAGTAGTATGGCTACTGCAATTCTTTCATGAGGGGAGAAACATACTTGAAAAAGCAGTTTGACTCCAGGTTTTTTTTTATTACTATGGATTTATTTTTTATCACCTTTAGTTATGAAGAGAAAGGAGTTCGTAATATAATCTTTCTGAAGTGAAACAAAAGTTTGTTCAGTTTTGTCTTGCACAACTCTTATGCCTGTTTAAAAAAAAAAAAAAACACACACAAAAACACAACACAACCCCCTTTGTGCTTGCATGAGTTCAATACAGAATGCAGGAAAAAGATAAAAAAATAGATGCGGCAGGGACAAAGTTTCTTTTTCTTTTTGATTTGTAGCCAGACTTCATGTAAATGACTTTAATTCTATCCGTTTCACATCAGCCACTTTGGCAATGCTGTTAGTTTGGAGGGTGGGGGGGAGGAAGAATGAGGAGGACACTGCTGTGACTGACAGATTGAAATCTGATTTACCTATATATTTCTTTGCATATTTGCAAAGCCTATTTAATTTTGAGGAAGTTTTTCTTTTAAAATTAAAAATGAATGCCTCAGTGTTTTGTTTTCTATGTGGAACAATGCCAGCAGTCTAATCTCATCCCCAACAGTGGAAAACCAAACCACTCTGAGTAGGGATTTCCAAGTGTTGATAGTGCTTGCTTCAACTTTGCTACCAGCTACTTAAGTTGAAGCAGAATTAGACAAAAACAGGAATTTTGAAAATTTTGCTGAAGTACCCAATGGAGATGTTAATGAAGGCTAATAGGGAACAAAAATGATTTGCCAGCTTCCAGATTTTTGTCAGTTTTCGCTTTAAACAAAAATAAAACCTCTGATAGTGTCCTTAGCTTTAAAAATCACTGTTTGCTGAAATGACAATATTCTTGAGTTAAGAATAGATGCATTAACCTAACTTGGTTAAAATTTGTTTACAACCTCATTACCATTCTAGTTCACATAATACAGTAATCAACTCTGTCATATTCGTCAATTGATCACAATGTTTTTCTGTTCTTTAAGTGGTTTTACTGGTTCAAGTTTGTAAATAACATGTAGTCCTTTTGCTTCATGTTTGAGGCGAGGGTTCCACGTTCATTTTACGTTGCATTATGTTTGGGACACAAACTTCTAGAATAGTAATTCCATCAAAAGGTAAAGCATTCCTGTCAGCATGGTTCACTTCGTATGCACTGGGTAGTGCTTGGATGCTTCTCAGTCTCGTGTAGCATTCTCACTTGGCCACCATACCCGAGAAATCTGTTTGTTAAGCACTGTATTATGTTGTAAATTTGGCATTAAAATTCCTGTATGTTTTGGCATTATTAACATAATGCTGAAATACTGTTTATCTGTCGAAGGCGTTATCATTGTGACTGAGCATGAAACAGAATACAGCGTACTATACTAAATTATTTTGTTTCTCTGTAAACTTGCATTTTACTTACAGTAAAACTAACTCAGCCAACTTGAGCATTGGTACTGTAAAGCCACAATTACCAACAGCATGATCCTAACTGCAGTATTTAATTTAACCAAATAACTTGTGGTAAATCGGTTGCATCTGTAGCTAACTCTGTTAAGATTAAGCAGTAAAGTTGGTTATACAATGGGTGTCCTCTTTATGTTGCACTGGTTCTATAGCCAAACTTGCTACATTAAAAATATTTTTAGATTAATTTCATTTCTTGATTTGGGAAGTTGAAATATTTAAATTCATCCTGCTGACTACTGTAATAGTAGGCAATTGTCAATATATGGTCAAGATGGACTTTGATACAAATGATGGGGGGCGGATCTAACTAGGTAAGTACTCAATTCTTGTACAGTTGGATCCCTTTGACGCCTTTCTGCAGTTGTTGAGGAAGTATTTGTGGATGAATACTTTGAAGCAAAAGTTTTTGACTCCTGTTGTTTGATAGAAATATGACCAGCCAGATTCATCCCTTTTAATTTTTCCCTAATATGATTGTTTACTTTCTACTGGTTTAAAAAAAAAACATAGAAACCAACCACAAAGGCTGTGTTCTGAGTGACTGAAAAATGTTTTCCATGTATGCTCTGACAACCCCAGTGAAAGGACTATTCTGTAGAACTACAGAATAAAAACCAACTGCTTGAATTTGACTCTTGTCTTCAACCCAGCTCCAGCTGAGAGAAAACAAAGATGTTTTGACGACTTGACATGCACCAGATACCCAGCGGGCACTTCGTTCAGCTCACTATGTGCAAGTTATGGTACCTTTAGGATCAATATAGTTCTTGACCACAATGAAGAGGTCCTGCTAGGGGGGAATGGTCCTGCTTGGATTAGTGTACTTCCCTTTCTGCTCTGCTGGGACTGTGTGGTGACATGGGGATAGTCACTGTGCTGATGCCACTCTAGTAAAGATTCCTTTTTTTGAGGGATGTCTTGTGTTGACTGCTGATTTAACTCTTGAGATTGCTTTTCACAGCTGAATACTGTAAATAGGTCTGTTAATGATAGTATATACTTTCATCGGTGGTGTTTGCTGCTCTGAAGAGTTCCTTCACTGCTCTTAGAGCACCTCCACTAGAGGCCTTTAAACGCACATTAACGATCACCGCATCTTTGTGGAGGTGTTTGCGTGGTGTAACACTGAGCTGTAGACTGTGCTCCCAACATTGTCACTGGGCAGGAAAAATACAGATGGCCAAGCTTTGTGTGTCCCCCTTTCCCTGAGCTGGGGGTCTGCAGTGAGAGATACACGCGCCTTGCCGGTACGAGCGCAGCCTTCGCTGTGCTGTTCCTTCGGCCGAGCGTGGGCAGGGCAGGGTGGAGCCCTGCGGTGCAGTTGCTTTGCTAGGCTGATGCACGCAAGTCATCTCAGCGCTGCAGCGCCTACTCGTGTCCCATCGTGCGCGTTCTCAGCACAGAATCTGACCTCAATCCATAACTCTTACAGCTTTTGTGAAAGGAAGTGGAGGTCTCAGTCCTATTCAATCTTTTATTTCTAGATAAGATAGAGGAGAGTTTGCAGGTAGAGTCTGACCTTTCCTTCTGGAGCTTTCTCGGGAAATATTCTCTAGCCGGTAGAGGAGAGGGATCTTTCCTCCAAGGAAGAGGACGATGGGTCATCTGTCTCCGGTTTTTGTCTGCTGGTCTCCAAGGCAACGGGGTGCAAGGCAGTCAATCATACTGAGTGCACTACAGCACTTACTTCTGGATTTCATCTAGGATAAACAGTGATCTTTTTGGCAGGCTTACAAACTTCAGTGGTAATCACGGAAGGTGTGAACCAGGGGTGGCTTACTCTGGCAGGTGTCACTCTAGTAATTACAGGACAGAGGAAGTTATTTTGTCCCAGAGGACATTACTTTTTATACCGTAAATTGGTGTGATATTGGCCCAACAAGATACTTTTATATCCATGGCACTTGTTAACAGAAAAAGGGTGGAGAATCTAAATTTCGTCTTTATCAGTGCTTAAATACACTGGCTTTGAATGAGGAGCAGAGTCCTGTGCGAAGGGAAGCCTCACCTTCTGTCAGGAGGCACAGAAGATCAGCGTTACTGCATTAGCAAAACCGACAAACTTGCCGATTTGGCCTCAGTTGAAAGCTCCCTGACAAAGTGCTTTGTACTTTGCTAGAGGGAGTGGAAGGATTAAATCCATATATCTTGACCTAACTTGAATGACTGGTTTAAGAGGTTTTCAAAATTCCATAGGCAATGAGTACTCAGAAATCCCTTCTGACTGTCTCCATCTGTCCCTGGGATGCTCCAGATACACTTTGGTTAATTTTCCTCTTTCTGAGTTTCTGCTAACGGATCTAATTAGCACAGAACAGATAAGTTGACTCCCCTAATGATGACAGCAGAATGAATTTAGTAATAGCACTTATTGCCTCTTTAGTATTGTTTTTCAACTAATCATTCCTTAAGAAAAACCTTTACAGTTTCTGAGATGACCTGTCTGTTGGCAGGCAGCAGGTAATTTATGTGTTAGCACCATTTGCCATCTATCAGCAGATGAAACGCTTTTGTACAGAGAACAGTTCGTAAATGAGTATCTGGGGCTGGTGGGTGGATGTCACCCTGCGGATGAGGTGCGTGGTCAGCATAAGAGCACCATAAGAGATGGTTGGAGGGCTGAAGGTACCGCCGAAGAGCTGAGGTGGTGCGTCTGGGTAGCTTCACGCTGCTGTCCCGTGAAGCATGGAGCGACTGTGAAGTGAGTTGCACTGTGAGCGTACACCCAAAAAGGCTCTGCGGAGTCAGTTACCGTGGATAGCTGATGGACTGCAAATTCACATCTTGCCTTCATAGTAACCTGTTTCTGTGGCAGGAATGGCTGAGCAGTGACATATGCCTCGTATTTGAAATGGGTCGAGGCATGAAATCTTAAAACGACCTATTTGTTAAGGTGCCTGACTTACATTCCCTATATGTCAATGTGAAGCAGATTTCTCCAGCAGGTACCACGCAGCACTAAATGAGTATACTTCAAGATTTCCATTTTTGGGTCTCTCTTACTAGCCCTGGCCTGCTGGTACTTGAACCTTTCTCATCAAAGGAGCTGAAGCAGAACTTGTCAGACGGGACCTGTCCTACCTGTGCAAAAGCAGAAGGAGAACAGGCCTGTTTGGTTCTTTTTCTTAATGACTTTTGTATTAAGTCTTTACTGAGCAGGCACCTGCTGTTCCCAGTTGCTTGGATAGCCTGAGTTGTTCAAGGTACGTGGTTTTGATGTTTTAGTCTGTTGGAATGAATGTTAGGCAGAATTTCATCCAAGTTGTAGAACCGTTTCCCTCAAAATACAGAGATGCATCATACTTGGTGATTATTCACTTGTAATTTAAATAATCTCATTATCCTATTTGTTCCCTCAGAACTTCTGAAAGCGATAATATGCTTTCCAGTTATGGCTTCAATCTTGTGCTTCAGAGAATGTCGTCGTCATTGAGCACAGATATGCAGGAGAGAGAGACCCATGGAGTAAAATGAAATTCTCTATGCGTACTTCTGTTTCATGTTTCCCTCCAGGGATGTGTCATGAATTGCAAAACTGCACACACAATCGTTGATATAAATCCTTCACCTCATTCATGTTTTGGCATAATAATGTTTTGTTCTTTCTTTTCTAATAATTCCCAGTGTTGAATTTGTCTTTTCTTAATAACCAGTGTATATCAAGCTAACGCTTCTTAGAGCTGTCTGTTTTAATCCCAAGATGTCATTTGTGGGTAACAGTAGCTCCTCCTTGTGAAAGTAAAATTACGATCGTGTTTTCCCAATGCATCATTTTGTCAGTCAATGTAAACATAAGTAATCTGGATTTCTCACCCCATTGCGTAGTGAAACGAAGTCCTGTAGCTCTTTGTAGTCAATCCTCTTCTTTACTTCCCTGGATGATAGCATGTGAACTTCGCATTTCACTGTTCACCTCCTTTTCAGCTTTTTATGAACACAGCAATTAGCATAACCCCAGCGCCGTGGTATTCTGCTGGTGACCTCTCTGTGGTGAGAACTGTCGGGTCCTGCTCCGTAGCTTTCCGTGGCAATTTATTCACGTGGAAAAGCTTCTCCATTATCTCATGGTAGCTTTGTAACGCGCTTTCAGTAAGAGAGCTTACCAAACACCCTGTGGCAATCTGTATCAAAGGATCTCCCTTGCCGCATGCTTGTTGAGTGACTGCCCTACTGTGACTCGGCTGCGTTTGTGGTCGTATGAAGCCATGTATCGTGCTGTAAACCACTGAAACAAGCCCTCCTCGTTCATATTATATAGCTCACCATTTTAGCACATAGGTATCGCTGGACAGACTCAAGTGTCTGAGCTCTGACACAGATGACAAGAGTTCAAATGGGAATTTGTGATGTCACGCTCTGATCCTGCTGATAAATTGGGAATTATCCAGATGATTTCCTTGGGTAAAAGAAAGACTTCTAGCATGAGAATATTTCACTCCTTTTATTTAGCAAAGAGTTTCTACAACTCCTTTGCTGCAGATTCTCTGAACTCAGACTGGTCATCAGCCACATGATTTGCTGGTACAGGACAAGAAAGCAAGATAAGCAAGTTTATAATTTGCCAGCTCCTCTTGTCTGCTTGCCAGCACAGCTCCTCATCTTCTAAGAACCTCCTTGCATCTGAAGATCCAAACTGAGCAAAGGAGACTGAGCAGAGCAGTTCGGCAGCACTTCAGCCACTCTGGCTGAGGTTTGACATCCGCGGTTGTCGCTGCAGAATGGTCTCTCTCATCTACAGGGCGCTTTAATGCCTTGTTATTGAAATTGCCTATCATGGCATTTCCTTCTTTGGCGGTTATATTAAAATAAACCGCAGTTCAGTGATCTGCAAATTTCAGGAATCGCCTTTTGAGGCGTATTTACCAAAGCCACCGTGTCCCTCCTGAAGCACGTCGTCTCTGGGCTCTTTTGTAAGAAACCAGAATTGTGGTTTTCTGGTTCCAAAACCTGTGTGGGATTGGCGCGGCCGCCCCGGGGGTCTCTGCTCAGCTGTGCGCGGGCTGGGTGCGCAGTGGTACCTGAGGCGTGTGCGTGGCAGTGAAGTTTTTAATTAAAGATGTAACGACAGCGTGCATATGGCCCATGGCTAACCTTTGGGGTTTGTACCTGGTTTGCCTAATAAACAGGGAAACAAAAGATTGTCCTTTGCCCTGGATTTACTTAAGCGAGCGGAAAAGACAGCTCTCCCTTGGACTTTGGGGAAGAATGGAGTAGAAGGCTGAATTGTGCTGGGCAAACCACAAAACCAGTCTCCTGCCAGAGCAGCGGCGGCTGCGCTCCTGGCTGACAGAGGGCACTTCTCCCTTTACGTGCTGAGAAAAGGATGCCGAGCAGAGCGTTTGTATAGGTACTGGTGGTGCCGCGAGCCTGGGCTGGACGCGTGTGTTGGGCTGGGGAGGACGTTATTATTTGTACCACCAAACGGTGCTTGTGTTTCTATTTAGCAATTGCCAGGACAGAACACGCCTCCACTCTTAAATTGATTTAGCTGCTTTGCAGCCAGTCTTTGTTTGTATTTAAAGTATTTCAAGAGCTTTATTGATTTTTTTTTTTTTTTTTTAAAAGCATCCTGAAAAATAACGTATATGAAGTTAGTTCCCACTGGATCTAATTTACCTTTCTGTTGGTCTGCATCCTCAGAGTGGCTTAGTTCAAGCTTACTTTAGTCTGATGAATTTCTCTTGTCTTGAATACAAACAAATGCTTTGGCCAGGATTAAATTATTCTCTTTCTTTCTTCCATGGGCTACATATGCACAGAAAAAAACCCAACATATCTGGCTGCTTTTAATTGAGCCATTGTGACTTTATTTTTATATCAATCAAATTAAGGCTAATAAACTGAATTTAAAGCAAAAGAGTGATATTCGTGCAGAAGAAATAATTCTTCTCTTGGCTAGATAAATTTCAGAAAACAACTGGCTCAGCCCTAGATACTAATCTCTGAGAATTTTCAGGATCTCATACTAATAATACAACTCCCAGGTCACGTAGAACGTGACAACTCACAAACAGAAGGGAGGGAGCACCTCACCGCTTGGAAGAGGGAGGTCTTGGAAGACCTCACCAGCTTGGAAGAGCTGGTCTTCGATCACATGCTGAGATTGTGCAAAACTTGCCTCTGCCTTTATAGGCACGATTTTAGCATCTTTCAGCTTCTGCAACGTATTCCCTGAATCGCGTCTGAAATTTGTAGTTTTCCACGTGGATGTCAAATGTTGTCTCTATTTTGGCTCTCCGGTGTCTTCTGACTTGCAGATGCTGAACACTTTCAAATCCCCCAGCTTCCCTCCTAGCCCTAGGGCATGGTCTTTGGGCTACTCTGTGCATCCCCATCAGCAGATGCTGGGAGCAGAAAGGGGAGGAGAAGGGATGGGACAGGACAAGACTACTCAGTTAAGGAAGGACCACAACGCAGGTAGGTGGTCTCTTTGTCCCTTTCTAAGGAGAAATAGCATGACCTGCATTCCCCTGGGTTTAGTAATTCTGTTTTAACCCCTTGGCAATCGGTGCTTCTGGCTGTCCAAATGTGCTCTGAAGAGCCCTTACGCTGCGTTCAAGCTGTCTGTACCCTTTCCCTTCTGAGCTGCTGTCCTTGAGGGCTGCTCAGGAATAGGCCGGTTATCATAAGCAATGTTCTCCTGCAGCTGGGTGAGGCTGCAGTTGTCAAAACAGCTTTAATCTCTCTCTCCGGTGTGGATGATGTACTGGCAACCATTTAGCAATGTTGCATTTTAATTCCCCTTAATGGTCGTATTGCAGAAAAGATGAAAATATTGGCAGCTTGATGTTTCAAAACAGATTGAAATCTTAGGTGCTTCCGGTGTCAACATAATCGCTTTCTCGGGAATGGGGGAATTAATTTAAATATATTTAAATGTTCTACCAGCAATTCTAGTCTGTTATTCTGTAGGTGTTACTATGCTGTCAATCAAGTTCTCCTGTTTTGTGTGTTCCTACAACGTACGATTTTCTTCTGCTGTCACTTTTTTATAGTCTACTTCAGCGTGGATGAAGCTGATGTCACCTACAGGTGTCTTCTCTCTGGTTTTATTCTCAAGCGGTCTAAACCTGTCACTTCTTCTGCCTTTCACTCTGAGACAGAGCTGTCGGAAAGGCTTATTCCTACTCTGTGGAAAATTTCTGGAAGTTGAAGAAATGAAAACCACCCAACTTTCAGTAATCTGCCTGATTGCTGAAAGATACTAAGCGGGATCCCTTGGGGACGTCTGTGTGCTCGAAGATGGGTTGAATACGTCTAGCCCTCAGGCAGTGCCGGCCGTTACTTTAATATGGCAGAGGTTTGTTTCACTGCAGAGTAACATTTTTCTTGTCCTTGTTTTAATAAGAAAATATACTTTAAGTTTCTTTAAATCATAGAGCTGCAAAAAAACCCCTTGCACCACAAAATGAAGCGGCGGTTGTAATGAAAACAGTGCAACGAGGTGACACACAAAACGAACGGTGAAGGATGCTGATGCCACAAAGACAGATTGAAGTTCTGCTCCCGCTGAACTCGGCAGGAGTTTCCCTGCAAAATACCGAAGGCTGCAGTTTTGACCTGAGGTGTTTGTGCAGCAAAGCGCTCAGACATGCGGCTGCGTCCACTCTTGCGCAAGGAAGGAAATGGCGTTCAGCTGTTCCTTAAATTATGCACAAACCGAATAGGGATGTTGTGTTGAACTGTGGCGTAAGTGAAGGATCCAGACATACAGAAACTGAGTAGAAAATAAATTAGGCAAGATATTAGAGTCTGCTGGGGTCTTTGAGTTCATGGCAGATCATTTCCTTTAGCGAGAAATGGTGAAGGAGATGTGGGCTCAGTTTGCTTCCAGTGTTTTCAGAGCATTGGTGGTGGAGGGGTGGAAAAGCTCATCCGAAACAAATGACCCTGCTCACAGCTCTTGAGGGATGGCAGAACCGAAAAGGCTAAAGAAAATACATCGTGTGGCAGTACAAGCGGTGAGCCTGCAATATCTGCCAGGCGCAGCGTGTTTGATTGCTAGGTGCTCTTTGGGCTATTCCCTCTCCCCCGACAGCAAACACGGTGCTGCTGAGGAGCAAACGGGGTAAGTGCCCGATTGCTTTGGGCAGAAGAGGCAAACTTTACCAGATCTTGTCAGGCGTCTAAGTGCCTGGCCTGATAGATTTCTCCATCAGGTAGCAGAGCTGCCTGGCCTCTGGGTAAATATAGGGAAACCTGTGGGTTTGAGTAGCAACATAATATTGCACAAAATGTTGTTGAAGGACATCTGACCTAGCGTAGGCGTGTACTGCCCGACCTGACCTCGCACGACGATTGCTGGGGAGAGCAAGGCCTCCTGGCACGCTCGTTAACAGTGGGAGGGTGCTGCTTTCTGACCTGCCCGAGCTGTTCTCTAGTCTTAAAACAAAAATCCCAATCGTCTGCCACATGGGAAACTTCGCCGCTGTCTTTCTAGCGAGCAGAAGCAGCGTGCAGACCTCCTACGGGTGCTGAGCGTGCGTTGGGCTCGCTGCACCTTCGGAGAGAGGAAGGAGGGAGGAAAAGCAGGAAACGTCGGTTCTGCTTCTGCCAGTGTTTGTATAGCAGGCAGCCGGAAAGGAGACGGTGGTCACCTCGCCTGACCGTGCGTCTCCTTCCTCTTGTCAAGTTTCTGTTCCACGTGAATGTGTGCCTATGGAGCCTGGAGAAAGAGACCGACGCTGTTTGGAAGAGCTTTAGAGCGTGAACTTAACGGCAACTTTGCAATTTTTAGTAAGACTTCTTGCTGTTGCCCTTAACGTGGGCACGTCAGTCCCACAGCGGTGGTGCGCTGTCTGCAGGAATGGAGTTAGTGAGTCGGGAGGGCTGGAGGGGTCTTTACGTGTGGGAGGCTGCAGGTTTGGTATCTCTGGCTCTGCTTGTCTGAACCTCAAGCATCCAGCTGCTCCTCACAAGCCTCCAGATGCAGTGGCTGCCTGCGTGCTACGGTCCAAGCCTTTGGGAGGATGACATGGGTTCTTGTTACTAAGATTTTTCTGTAGTTCCCGGCATTTCAGGTAATTTTCTTCCTAGCACATCCCTGAACCTGGGAGGTGGTAGTACCTCCTGGGGAGAAACAGGCACTCTAGACTGTGTGGGTTCATGAAGGACTTCTGCTGGGGAGTGGGGAGCTGAACCCACATCTCCGGAGTGTAAAGCTTGTGCCTTGAAGCACGTTTCTTCTCTGTAGGCTTCCCCCTCCTGCGCGCTCTCAGGACCTCCCTCCCGCCGCTGAAGGACTCTGGCTGGTGTTTCAAGACGATGTTCTCGCACATGATCTCCATCGGGCCCTTCCCTGCCCCCGTCTCTTCAAGTACAGCGACAGACACCTAGAACGGAGGAAGTTATAAATTAGATTGCCGTAACGCCCTGGCCCTCAAAAGGACGTTGAACTCCCCCTGCAAATGGCAGCTTCGGCTCTGCAGGAAGGGGTCCTCTGATCTCTGCCCGTGTCTTTGGGGGGGCGGCTGTTCTCAGGGGTACTGTGGGGGGCAATTAACTAAGAGAAGTTGCTTGTAGTCCCAGTGACCGCATCAGGATCAAAAGCTGGTTGTTACCTTCTATATCAGGAAATGTATACCTTTGTGGAAAAACCTCAATGACTTTTGATAAATAAAGAACATAAAGAGACTTTTTGTTCCAATCGCAAGATCTTTTCCTTTGCTTAAAATCAGATTTTCCTTGGTGTACTTCATTGAACTCCACAAGGCACAATTATTCACTAACAGCAAAATTAATGTTAATGTTAGAGTAATGCAATTTATGAACAATTTAAAAAAGCATTCAGCACTTACATTTACGACAGAATTATAAGTTTTTTTTAAAAAAAAAAAAATACCTAGCTCTGTTTTTCCTCACACAGATTACTGGTCTGACAGTCCCTTGCACAACAATTCCACAAATCCTTCCGGAATAAGGCAGGTAGGAAAGTCCTGGTCTTGCCATGATCGCTTACCTGCTGTGAAGCCCACGGGAGTGCCCAAAGCGCAGGAGCAGCGCATGGGTCGGGTCCTGCTCGCTTCCCAGCTGCCCTGCACCCACATTTGCACTTTCTGGGTGAAAGTCTGGACTGTGGCAGGACTGAGAGCTGAACCCACAAAGGCTGTAAATCCCAGTGCTGCTCTTTGCTGCCCCCGGTTTTATTTGCAGGTTGGCGTTTCTGGGCCATCCTTGTATCGTGATACTGATTTATGCTTTGCAATCTTCTCGCCTTGCTCTTTCTCTGCTGCCCCTTCTCCGTCTCTTTGGCCACTGAGGGAGCCTGGGGATGTGAGAGCTCCCCATGCCCCGAGCTGTTGAATCTGCACGGGCTATGGAGATTGGTACTGCAATTTCTCTCAAAAAATTGTGAATGGTTAAGGGGGGTAAGAGGGAGGATGCCAGTGATTTTGGAAACTTGTATTTCACTTCTTGCTGCGCCTCAGCTGTACACCCACTCGCTTCGGTGTCCGCTTCAACTGCGAACAAAAGCAGGTGAGTATGGAAATGCTGCTGAAATCAGTGGAGCTCGGTGTCAGATACTTTTTAGCCCTCTTCTGTCTAGTACTCTAGATGCTTTTCCACGTATTGAGGTACTTAACTTTTAAAATGTGACTTTTAGTCATGCTAAGCCTCCATTCATCACCCACGAAGAGAACATAATTGCTTTTTCTCATCTCGGTTTTGGATATTTCACAGAGCAGGGTATCTGGCTGTCATCCTACCAGCCCTACCGGCTCTGTTTCCCCATAGGTGATGCTGCACAGAGTACATATGCAGGCTCTTCTTGCTTCATTAAATAATTTACGAGCTTGAGGTAGTCCCTGTTCGGATTTTGACATCCTCTCTGCCTTGCTATCCATCACATTGTCTGGTTTAGGCTGCGCGTTCCCCGGTGCCCAGCAGGGTTTTGATGGAGATTGCACCTTCTAAATACGGCAGCAGGTACAGCTGTGGCTGGTGCTGCTGGGTCTCTAGAAACGGTGCTTTTGGTAATGAGGCATCTATGTCCTTCCGAAGAGCAGTTGCGTAGCGCAGCTGGCCGTGGTCGATCCAGCACGTTCATTTGCTGGAATTGCCTTTCTCAGATCGTGTTTCCTCTGCGTTTCTGCCTCACGGAGGGATGTGGAGGTGGTAACTGCTGCCGGATGAACAGATCCTGTCCTGACTCTGCTGTTCCTCTCGCCGCTCCTGTGCTGCCCAGTTGATTTGGCTGCTGCCCGGAGGTTTCATACCAATGCAGGAAAAACCAGTCAGCTGACAGAGGAGGGGGTATTAAGCCATACAAGGTGCTCCTTCCTTGCTCTGTGCAACGCGGGAAATCAAGAGGATTAGATGTAACCTCCACTAGTAAAACTCCACAGAAGTACATGCAACGTGTGGACAGGGGTACCAGAGAGGCTGATGGGCACATTGGCCACTCCTGGTAGGTTCATGGGCCAGATCAGTGCAGCCTCTTGCACTCTATGCTAAGCTCCTCCTTTCCCACCTGATACGAAGAACGTGGCAAGTCCTTCTTGCACCTCCAACACCCTGTGAAAGGTTTTTTGTTAGAGGTGTTGCATCACTTGATGTTCAACCCCGGGTGGCTGGGCAGCCTTCCCGGGCCGTGTGCCTCATCTGAGCACTCTTGGAGTGCGGGTGGGAGTTTGAGGAGGTGGCAGTCTCCGTAGCTCTGGTTTGCGGGGAGAAGCCAAAGGAGACGAAACTACAGCTTTGCGCTCAGCTGTTGTGGCACTAAAACGAACAAAAAGGTGGGGTAACCTTTGCATTTCTCTACCCTGAGGAGCTGGGAGTGGAGTCTCTGCGGTCAAAAGTGGCTTGGGAGCGCACTGCTGCAGAAGCAGCACCACCGATGCCCTCCCTACCTGCCCCCGTAGCTTCTCTTCTGCTGAAGCTGCCCAGAGGAGAAGGACGTTCATCTTCTGAGATGTGGACACCAACAGAAGCCGGTCACCAAAGCCTGAACCAGCACAGTTAGCCCAGACAATGAGTGTTTCCCTGAGATTATCCCAGACAAGGAGTGGTTTCCCAAGGCAAAGTGCAGGCAGACCAAGAACCGAACCTGCCCGGTGTCCTGCCGCCGTCGGGGCTCTCGCTGCCCGCGGGGGCTGCTCTCCTGGCTGGTCTGGCAGCGCAGGCACGGGGCAGCTCACCGCGGGGGTCTGCCGGTAGGAACCCCTTCATCAGACCTCAGTCATGGGGTTGCTGCAGCACCTTCGGATGAAACAAGCTCTCTGAAGGCCGACTGAGCCTTTCACAAAGACTTTCTCGTGGCTGGATTTCTCATTGCCTGAGGTATAAAAGCAGTAGCAGGCAGCAAGGCTTCCTCCCGTCACGGCTCTTTGTTCCTCTTTGGTATTAATTCCCTGTGTGAAATTCCTGTTTACTCTCTTCTACCGGTCTTGGGCCATCTTTAAGGGTCTCTCTGTGTGTATTAACATCTTTAAGTGGTGCTTTTTATTCACTGTCAATTCTGTAAGCAGAGGATTGACGTTCAAAGTGAGGATATTGGTGCTTCTTTTATTTATTTATTGTTTTGATCCCGAGGTGAGCTGGTTCAGGGAACTAAACAAACAAAGAAATGGCCCAGGAAAACCAGGCAAGTGAGTGGTTTTCTGCTGCCTGCCCTCCCTGAACCGGCTGCCTGCAGAATCGGGCAGATACCAGCACCTGTGCAGGAGAATGGCTCTTTAAGGCAGCTTAATAAATAAGACCCCCTTAACTACTGAAAAATCACATTTTCAGGCTCCTGAGAGATTTCTCCTTTTTTGGTGGCCATGAGCCTTGCTACTTTTCTTAACAGTCACGTTACAGCTGCCGAGGGAGATGGGTGACGATCCATGCGGTGTGTAATGGTGACGGCTGCTCCAAGGCATCGGTGCAGATACATCCTGCGCCAGCGTAAAATGCTTCACGAGGGTAACAGCACAGTTTGCTCTCTGTGGTAGGTCATTGCATTTTTTTTGACTGAAAGGTAGTCTATATAAAGATTTGTTCTGCAGGCATCTTTTCACCACAGAAAAATTATGGGTAATCCATTATAACACTATCAGCTTGAAGAGTTTCAATTCCCTTCTGTACAAGACTTTTCAGATATGTCTGTGCCTTGGTAACCGCTTGCAGGAACTTTAAAACTGTCTGGCTGGATACCCAGAAATCAAGCCCAGAAGTGTCCTTTTTGTTAGTGATTTGGACTTGCTGAAGCCATTTCAGTATTTATTTTTAATGAGTCGATTCTTTTGAATTCATTTTACCAGCTCTCTGCTCACATTGCTTCCTTGTGGTGAAAAGATGATGTAAAATGACTTGCTGCAAAATCCTGGCCTCAGTAAACTTAATGTTCTCGATTGAAAGAAGGTGAGCAATAAAGCCTAGAGGCCTTGCCTTCTTGATTTGCATTCAGAAACACTTAATTGATTGGCAGCTAGAGGATTGCCTGGCATGAGATGGCATCTATACTCCAATTTTGTTCATGGAATGGTCTGGTTTTTTCTCTAAATTCCTGAAATAAAAAAAAAAAAAAGATTTATAAAACACATTGCAATTCTATTATTAATAAATGCACAACTGTATCTCAGGCCTGTAGCTATGATCTTGTACAAACAGAGGCAGATGAGAATCGCTAGGCAGTTCGTTTGATCAAAGGCAAGTGGAACACTGCGGTGAAAATCCAGCATGATTTCACCTGCTATTGAGCAGTGCCCAAGTGTATACCTGAAGTGACAGCTTAAATAAACACAACGGGTAACCAAAGGCCGCTAAGTTCTTCGTGATTCAGAAACGTGTTGGTCTGCTTTAGAGCTTTTACAATGAGCAGTCATTAGTAATTTCCATGAACTGTCTTGGGAGCAAACATCGTTCCAGTCCAGCGTTCCCCATTTTGTAGTGCTGACTACAAATTCTTCCTTTCTATTTTTGGCATTTATTTGGTATTAACAAACTTCCTGGTCCCATGCCTCTTACTAAAGATGCTCTTAAAAAGAGTGACACAAATTACTGTTGGTTTCCCATTGGCTATGAATTCACTTTTCATTAGGAACTGCCACAAAAGCAGTGCTTGCTTTAATCAGCTCTAGTCTCATTGTTTGGAAAGGCTTGCAAGGTTGACTGGCTTTCTCAACTTGATCTGTGCTCACAGTAATGAGGCATCAGGCTAATGAGACCATTGCCATTACAATTACCGGCTTATTAAATCCTAATTAGGGACCCAATTCTGCTAGGTGCTGAGCGCTGGTTGCAAGTAGCTGAATATCTTCATGTGCCCAGTTTTGATCTCTCGTTGAAAGCGGTACTTGAAGAGTATTGAAGCTCCCTGTTCATGTCTAAGGTCTGTTTCAGTGCTAATAGGGTAATTGACCCTAATGATGTTGGCTGGCGTGTAATGGTCAGAGCTGCCTTTCCTTCCTCCGAGAAGCCTAGCGTCAATGTCATCGTTAAATGGGCTGTGATTCACACGGCAGAAGGCTGCGTGAGGCCGAAGGGCAATATTTCCTATATAATGTTCTGTGGCAGATTGTTTTCTGCACATTCACGCACTAGTGAAAGGAGTTTGCAACTTTATTGTTCATCAGTGCCAATTAAATGCAAACTCAATGTTAGCCAGACGTGCTTCCTCCTGAATAAACAACTCTATTCTGTCCTCCCGAGGCTGGAAATTTTTAAATGTGTAGTATTTCCTTTAGAATTTAATTTCCAAATGACCTTCCCACTGCCTGCTTTCTGTTCTGTACGAGTTACTGAGCTGAGCGGGTAGCGTGGGTACAATAGCAGGGCACTTTCCAGAAGTGCGTTAAGGAGCATCTCTCGTGTCTGCCGTGGGCTGGTTGTTTTGCTATTGTTTCTGTTGGGGGAAGATTGTACGAACTCTTCTTGATCCTCGTCTTGTGGAGATGAAGTTTTAGGCTCACCTTTTCTGCTGTTCATGGCAAATGTGTCTTTGCAGGACCTGAGAAGCCTTTCAGCTCAGTCTGCCAGCGGCGGCTGCTCCCAGGTACGCAGAGGTGATGCTGCCTGGACTGAACTCCCTTCTCACCCATCGAGCCCCAAAGTCTGAGCTTAGGGAGAGCCCTCTGGGGTAGGTCCCCTGTAGAAAAGGGACCGAGTTTTGTACATCAGTCCCTATGCATACTGTGTGCATGCACACGTACGTGAAGCAGATTCTTTCCATCGCAGATTCTCTCCCCTATCAACCGAGCAGCCAGGACTCCCTGTGTTGGTGTGCAGATGTGACATTCTCCGTAGATGCGGGGTAAGATTAACATTGCAGCAGTCTTGTCGTGCCCCAGTCTTTCTCATACCTTTTTTTTTATACTATGCCATTCCTATTTACTTCCCAGCAATCCCTGCTGAAGCGGCTTTCTGCTCTCTATATTGTATATTGTATAGAGGCGACACTGTTCCCAGTGATGCTGCATGAGTGTACGATGCCAGATGTCTTGTACGGCAAACAGCTGCATAAAAGCAATCTTGTCCCATTTGAACTTCGGCTGGATTTCATCGTAGGTATCTTTTAAGATAGATACCCTTAACTTTTAGTGCTCTGTCTTCTTACAGTGGGATCATCTGCATCTCTAAAATCGAGCTCAAATGGGGCTCCCATGAATCCATTGCTCCAAAATGCTGCCCTGATCACCTTTGAAAAGCCAGTGAAATGGAATGGGGCTTATTTTTCAGGCTTAGTTGAAGTCATAAATTTTTTGCATTGCTATTGTGTTACAGATGAAAGCTAATTTCCTGAGTTTGATCTTGGTATCTCTCACTGGGCTCTCTGTGGCTCTGAAGAAGTGGTCTTGAGTGCTTGAGGTGCCTGGAACCAATTCTCAGTTTTAGAGGATTGTTAACATCATATAACAGAACATTCAAACGCTTGGAATTAATCACTGGTTCTTCACTTGCCACGTTAATTGGAAGAATGATATCTTGTCTTTGTTATGTGAGTGGTGAACTGAATGCTAAATGTAGCAGCCAAATGGCATTTCTGCTTCTTTCCCACTCTGACTCCTCCCAGATTTAAAGATTCATCGCGACTTTTAGCAGTCCACATCATTATTGGGACTTCCACTGCATGCGCCTTGTGACCTTTAGAGACTGAGGACTCTTCCTGCTGGTTGCTTATTAGCCTTTCCCTTTGCAGCTGGTCCTTCTGGATCTGAAGTCAGATATTTTACTTAGCAACCTTGCTAATGAGAGATGAGATCGAGACTAAGTGAGCATTTTCCCTCCCAGGGACAACAAATTGACCCATACCCACTATAAAAAGCAGTAAAAAGCAGGACTTCGGTTTCGTGCCATCTGGGCAGTTTCCATGCAGAACGTGTCTGGAGTCTTACCAGACCTGGAGGAAACCGCCTGGCTTCTAGTGAGAGAATATGTTACAAGGATTTATTTGAACCTTCATGTTTTAGTTTTAAGCTACTCCCTGAACTTGGCAGTAATGCAAAAGTGTATAAAGCAAGTAAAAAAATCCCTATCTTAAAAGGCAATTTCAAAAGTTCGTTTCTCAGCTCTTCAGTATTGGAAAAGGTCTCGTCTATTTAGTTTCTTCTTCCCTCACAATGTGAAATTGGAACAAAGCACTTAGATGTTACCATGGTAATTGGACTTTAAAGCATTTTGAAATAGGTAGAGTCCTAAAACGCTGGCACACAGCATGACAAAGGAGAGGTTTTGAGCCGTGAATATTCCTGAGAAAATCCAACTTATTTCCTGACTTTCTTTGAAAATAAGGATGTTCCTGGCATGACATTAACCCTGCTTTCTGATTTCATTTTGAAAATCGAGCAAAGATCTGATTCCATCCAAGTGAAATGTCACTGGCCCAACAGTCATGCTTTTTATGGGATAGCAATGCTTCTTTCCTTCCCCTTCCCTTACATTCTTCCTTTCCTCCTATTTTGAATTAGAAAAGCTCTGATCTGACATCTGCGAGGCACTTGTGTAAAGACAGCAGGGGAAAAACTGGACTTGACGTCCTTAAGCTTAGTCCAAGTGATCCTGTATGCTTGGCTAAGATCTTGTTCTTGTGTCTGCTTTGGGGCATCTCTTTTTGCTCTTAAAATGGTCTTGGGCTTTGAAGAGAGCTGCTTGATATGAAAGAGACTGGACCAAGAAACAATAACTTCTGGGTTTGGGATGCCAGCCCCACACACCAGCCCGTCCTTGCCCTGTTCAATGGGACTAACACTGTCCCCAAGTAGGAAACTTTGAGCTTTGGGAATATTTATTTGAGCTTTGGGAAACTTTGAGTGAGACACCAGTGGATTAAGAGAATATTTTCTAGGTTTATCTCAAGCAGGCAGATGATCTGCAGATGAACTGGGTTTTGTCTGCTTTGCTCCCAAACACTCCCTTCTCAGAGCTCCCCCGTACGAAATGGGCTGGATGCTAAATGAATGAGTTGATTCTGGCGGGACTAAGGCATGAAATTGTTATGTGGCTCTGCTTAGAAACGTCATGGCTATCGGGTTTGCAGCTGATTTTCCTGATGTGATTATCTGGGCAATGCTGTCCTTGCAAGACTCTGCTCCCCACCAGGCTCTCAATACTCCCCGTCGATTATGTGAAATTTGGCCATTTCTCACATAACTCCTCTGCCACCAGCCGTTCCTTACCGTGCTGTCTGTAACGCTCGTCAGCTTCTTACACTCTTATCTATCACATCCAGCAATTTCTCATGTCACATCCAGGAGTTTTCTACGTCTTTCCCAGTTATCTTAATCTCAGGCAAGGGCCTCGTCAGCAGCCAACGCAGGCAGTATGGAAACACAAAGATACAGATATGATGAAGTCTACTGCCACAAGTGACCAAGCCAGATTCACGTCTGCTTTAGAGAGAAGCGACTCCCCATCCACGTAGCTTTCCATGTATCACTGTGGGACTTGGACTTTGATAGTCTGCAGGAGAAGCAAAAGTAAAGCTCTTAACAAAATAGCCACAGGAAAGAAGATTCAAATATGTATATCTGGGGTGCTGTATTTCATCCAAGCATTTTAAAGCAATGGCTAGAGTCTTCCAAAAATAGCCCTGGGTTTAGTAATTAGACCCAGAAGAAATGATCTGTTGGATTTTTAAGCCTTCAGCCTCAAAGAGATGTATTTTTTTGTATTGTTTTGAATCCCAGAGAACAACAGAAGAGTCAGTGTTAGGCTCTGTACAAAGCTCTAGGAGATGTGAATCTGATATCAATCTCTTAATTACGGTGGTTTCATTTCCTGAAACCTTTATTCGCTGGCATAACTTCATTGAAAGATCTTGGTTGCAATTAACCTTTAAATGCTTAGACAGTTGCGAGGACTGCTGAATCCCTTAATGCATTAAGAGATTAAGGATGCCTTTTGATGGTGGGAATTCAGCTTCTGGGCTGTCTGGGATGGGTCATTTCCATTGTCTCTCCCCTATTTAGATTTTGTGCTGTATGCAGCTCCTTTGTGCTTACTGATTTCCTCCAGGTCTTCATTGTCACACCTTCATCCATGCCCTTGGGCTTGTTGCTGCAGCCAAGGTAAATCCATTTAAAGTCATGCATAAATGGCTGCTGTCCAAGACAGGCTTCAAGAAAATCTCTGGGCTTTGTTTTTATTGTTAGCAAGTGTTCCTCTGCAAAGGCAGGCTCGTGGAGTCCCAGATAAGGCGCGGAACCAGAGACTCCTTGGGCGTGCTGCATCCCTTTCTGTTTGCCCTGTGAACAACGCACGCTGCAAACCACACCTTTACCATGGTCGTAAGTTCAAAAAAGACTCCACTTATTGCTTAAAAGGAGACTATTTACAGTCTGGCGTGTTACACTGTTCAGGGATACAACTCACCAAAATAAATATTCCCAAACTTCTCCAGTTTTCCAGTAATTTGACTGCAGCAACTATTCACGTAACACGTTTCTTCCTGGAGAGGAGCATAGCACAGCTGCTTGAGCCGTTAATTGAAGAGAGGAGTCCTTAGATATCTCTGTTGCTATGCGAATGGCATGCTCTGACTTTCACACCTCTTTGTGCATCTATTAAAGTGGAAGACAATAACTTTCACTATCTTGCAAACCAGCTATGAGGCTTAATTTATCACTGGAACTGCTCTGAGGTGATTGATTCAGAGTCCATGAAAATGCGTGGTTTCGCTGTATGCGTCTGGTAAATATGTAGCTCTGATATCCAGGTTTTGAGCAGGCTCTTTGAATAAAGAAAGATTGTGGATGTCGGTGGTGGAGATGCCTCTGGCATGGCAGATCAGAAGGAGAAAAGGGTAATGAGAACTTGTAATGATTGATAACTACAGGAATTTTGAACAGACGGATTAAGGCAATTACTGATGGGATAACAGTCATTAGTACATACTTTTTTTTTTTTTTAAATATGGAGATGAATTGCTAAAAAAGCAGAGAAATGTGCTGAGATGAACAGGAATCTTTCATACAATGCTTTTTTTTTTTTTTTTTTTTTTTGCTGGTGTCTTTTTTTTTTCCTTGCAAATCATGAGGCAAACTAGTTGGGAAAACAGACTGGCAAACCTGGGTGACTGAGCAGGGGAGCAACGTGCGGGAGCAGGGAGGGGATGTGGTGCCTGTGCATGCTGCTGGTGGGACCACCACTGGGCAGAGTGTCACCATCTGTGTCCTTAAAATAAAGTAGAAAAAGTCAAGAGCGGGTAGAAAAGAACCAAAGACAAGAAAACAGCCTGGCAGCAAGAGAGTCAAGCAGAGATGCCTGTTTAGCTAATGGAAATACTGCAGGGGCACTTGATTAGAGCATGCTAATGCCTTCATGGAGATGGTTCTTGGTGTTAAAAGGGCTTTTTTATGTAGCAACAGAAGTAATAGTGAGAGGGACTGATTAGAAGTGAAGCTGGACAAATTAGGAGCAATTTCTTTTTAAGATATCAACTGCTGGAAGAAGCTGCTGGGAGGGTGGCAGGTTCTCTGTATCCAAATGACTCCATGTCCCGACCGGCTCGTTATTAAGAATTTAATCTTTTGCCAAATATGTTCTGTACTTCAGTCAGATGTGGATTTTTCCATTTCCAACGCAGCAGGCTGGAGCTACGCGTAAGGGTGTTTCAGGAGACTGGGTGGCCATCATCCCTGCCTGGCCGCGGGTGCTGCGTGAGCCCCGATCGTGGACCGGCTCTGGGGAACAGCTTTGCTCTGCGGCAAACCCAACCCTCGAGTTTTAAAGCATCTCCTCAGAAAAGCATCCCCCACCCCGATGGGCCAAAGCCAGGTAAGGCAGAAATCACTTGTAGTGGAGCTTGGTCCTGCCCACAAATCCTGGGCAGGAAAACATTTCCAAGAGGAATTGTAGATGCATTATTGAAAAATTCCTGTGATAGCCCTTCAGTGTGCTGTAAATCATATGGCAAATTACAGGCTTCTGCATAGGTCCGTGCGTTGACATATATAGTGAAATTCCTATAGTAATCATGTGAACTGTGATTAATGAGCTGTGTCACATGGGTGAGGCGTCTAAGGCCGGTATTGAATCAGGTTGTTGACCTTTAAGGTGAATTTCCTGTTACTGATGTTGACGCTGATAATTTTTTTTTTTCTTTAAGGTAGAGGAGCCAAGCGTGAGATCAGCCTGTGGCAGCCGGCTGCCTCCGCTGGGAATGCAGGCGTGTGCTGAGGGGGAGGACGAGTTGCACTGACGTTTACATTGGCACTGACGTTTACATTGGCATTGACGTTTACATCGGCAGTGCCCAGTTTGGATGTGTACAAAACCAGCATGGTGGTACTGATGAAGTCTAGCTCTGGTATAACGGACTTCAAAATAAATAGCTTAAGGAATGAAGTCATGGCATGTCCCCTGTGGTGGGACGTGAGAGCCCATGCAGAAGTCCCTGTGCTGGGAATGGGGTAGATGTGAAGAGTCCTGCGCCCCGGGCAAGGATGTCTCCTCCCCTGAGGAGTTTCTCCAGGGTGTGGAACGTGGAGACAAGTTGTAACATCTGACCTCCCGTCTTTAAGTAGGAAGCCCTCCGCACTCTGTAAAGTCCACACAGCTTTCCCGGGGTGAAGGAGAACCGGGGCTACTGCCCGTTCCCTGGGTGCAGCAGCGACGAGGTGCTCGCCGGCTCTGCGTGGTACTCGGCAGCTGGAGGTGCTGGTGGAAGTCAGGGTGCAGATTCAGTGGCTTCAACAAGGGATGCGAAGGTCGAAAGCGAGCCTGCATGCCTTGGCTCCTCTTGGAGGAGTGGATTTATTCACCTTCATTTTAGAGGGGATTCCTCAAGGGAAGGGATGACTCTCAAGGTGACAAAAGAGGAAACGGTGGACTATGGGTGAGGAGGGGAAGGAAAGACATCAGGTTTGATAGCTGTTTGCCTTGTGTTTTCCTTCCAGGCATCATAAACTACAAGGGGAAAACAGATGGGCAATGACTCTGCATCTGCCTGTTTCTCTCCCTCCCATCACCTAGGGCTGGCAGAGCGCCCGGACCCTTCCAGTGAGCTCTTGAGCAACTGCAAAAAGCGCACACAAGATGTGCTCTTTGCCAAGCTTGGGAACGCACCAAGCTCAAAGCAAAGGCCCGAGTTAGCCCCAGGTTTCATGAGCTTGTGCTTTGTATTTGAGAAGATCATCTACTCAGCCTTAACATGAAAACATCAGCTTGAGCCAAATAGATGTAATGCCTCAAAAATCAAAGAGCAGCCTAATAGCAATATCGTGTACTTCTCCCTGGCAAGGCAAGCCAAGAGAAATTGGAGGGCCCCCTCAGTGTCAAATCCAAGTAGTGGATTTGACTGCTGCCCTTCACGTGTGAGGCAATGCATTTTCAAGCAGGCAGACATTAGATATTGAGCTGCTTCCTGATTCCGAGGTGATGGGCCAAGCTCACAAAGTCCGGGGAAAATATCTCACTTAAACACTTCACATAAATGTATGCCTGGATATGTAGGCATTGAAAAAAAACCTAGCCTTATTTAAAAACAAACAAATACGAAAAAGCCACAGCCTTTGGCAGTAAGGAATATTTCAGAGTCTGAAAGCAAGACAAACCTGGTATTTCTGTAAATCCCACAGGGAGAAGAAGTTGTGCAGGTTTATTCTTTTGCTTTGCATCTCATTTTAGCCTTTCTGCATTTTCTGTGAAGTGTTCCAGTTGCTTGGCTGCCCTGGGTGCTCTCTTCTCTTGCTTGCATGCAACTGGGAAAATCTTGTATGCAAAGAGTCATTTTCCCTAATTTGACCCCACAGCCATGATAAGTCTATGCAAATGAGCTGGTGCAATGGTGCATAAATAATCACCAAGGTTTTCCCTATAATGTGCAGATGGATGATCTGACACTGCCCCAGCACAGTGCTTGTTTGTGGGTGTTGTCCCCATGCCCCTGCTGGGAGCATCTGATGGTGGCATCGAACTGTGGAGAGCTCAAGGAGGAACGGTTCCTCCTTGGGGCCATGGGGTGTGGGTGGGAGGTGGGGTGGGGGTCAATGCCGCTCCCCACCCCTGCAGGGGCTCTTGCACAATCCCTCTCCATCGGTGTGCTCAGAGGAACCATGCCTCCACCATGAGCATCCTCTCCTCCTGCAGGAGGAATAACCCAACAGCTTGGAGGGAAGCTCCAAGGAATGATGTTCTGCTGCCTCTTCCTCTTGCGTCTTTTCATCTCTTCAAACCAGACACCTCCTCCTCCTCGTGACTTGCATACGTACCAGCACGGCATTGCATGGCCAGGCTTGGCCATCCCCACCAGTCCACGTCCCTTTGGTATGATTTGGGCTTTTGTTCCCTGGCAGTGGGCTGGCTTTTGCGGTGAAGCATGCAAGACCTTTTCCTCTTGGCAGTGGGTACAGAGGGCAGACCCAGTCTGGAGTTAGTTCCCAAAAAGGGGATGAACAGCAGAAGAGGGGGAGGTTTTTGTGCAGTTTGTGTGGGCTTACCCTCGTGGGGTCAGGAAGCAGCTCACTTTTGTGGTGACAACATCTCCTCCTGCATGGGGTGGATCACGTGCACATAGTCCTCGCTTTAGCGTTAGGCAGCTTCAGCGTTCCTCTATTCAAAGAGGAAGCCAGACGAATAACCCGAGGATGATAAATGGCCCACAGCTTTTTCATGCTGGCTGTGACTGGCTTCTGTTTGGGAGGTAGATAAGGCTTGTGATTTGGAAATAGCCAGGCATCGGAATGTTAGCAGGGAATGCTGATGAATAATGTCGCTTTTTTGGTTTGGCTTCTAATCCTGCATGGCTTTTGGATGGCACTGATGATGAGGGATCTTGCCTGAACTAGAATTTACAAGGAATCTTGCTTCTTGGAACAGGCTGAAAAATCTCCAAACCCCAAACTTACACAAATTCAGTACAAGGTTTGCTTTAATTTTTATATTAAGTCCTCACTATTTGTAAATGACTTTCTCTGACCTTGGGTTGCCGCAAGGACAAAATATATTTTCGCCAGGCATGTGGATACGGAGTCAATTTTCACAGCAGCAGGAAACTAGCCAGGGCTTGTCCAGCTGCTGGAAGCTTGCTTCATCGGGAAACAGGAGAGTGAGCATTTCTGATCGTCAGGCCTGAAGTCAGGCACAAACCAGCCCTTAGGATGCTGTACAGCTGCATTTAGTTTGAGATCTGCACTCTGTCTTATTCTTGGCGGATGAGATGATTGGGGATGACAAGTTTCCCCAAGGGACTTCAGCTCTGGTCCTGTCCAGTCTGGACTAAGAAGATAATAAATTTAAGTACTAATCCATTTAGGCCGAAAATGCAATTCCAGAAGATGTTTGCTAAGTGCAGTCCCATTCCATGAGAGCAGGTGCAGTGCATATTTCCCATATGTATTCGTAAAGTAATTCTAAATATATTCATTTATTTTTATGAGCGCTTGTCATTACATAAAGTATCGACAGCCAACAGCGCATCCCTGCTAGACTCTCTCTGTAGCAACCCTACCGAGAAGTAAGCAGCCCAATGCTTTTATAGTCGGATTAACGTCTGCAGGAGACTCCTCTGGCTTCTTTCGGCTGCAAAGAGCACCGGTGGAGGAAAACCCTTCTGGCTGAGAGCTGGGGGCAGGGTACAGCCCTGGGGCTCTTGGCTCGTCCCTCTGCCTTCAGTTCCCTCACCTCTGCTGCAGGCGACCTTCCAGGAGATGTTCAGTCATCCCCAGGGTACCATTATTGAAGAGAGAAACGTGTTGCGTTTTGGTAGAGGTTTATAGCCACCACGCTTATCTGATCCATTCAGTTTGGATGATATTCAAGCAATGCTTTTAGATCACTGGTGAAGAAACTCTTTGAAAGTGGTTTTAACTAGATCTGGATGAAGGGTTTTCAACAGAGGGAATCGACCCCAAAAAATGGATGTGTGCTGTGAATTTAGAGAAAGGTTAGCGAATTGTTTCAGTTGAGGGGAAAAAATAATCACTTTCTTGTTTGGAAGCACTGACTTTATTTGAAACATTGACTTTTTATTGAACAGCTTCCCTTATTTAAAATTTGATCCAACAGCAAATGTTAGTAAATGGTTTTAAATGACCTTTCAAGTCAAACGATTTTGTAGGCTGACTCCAAGCGGAGTGTTCTTGTTTGCTTGTCTCAGTGACAACTTGAAAAGAAAAATTTCAAGTTTGGTTTATTTGGAGACAAACCATTTTCCAAAATTCATCCCAAAAACCTGAAGAATTCATTATTTATCAAGTTTTAGTCATAGTTGGAAGGCAACATTATTTTACTTTGGCTAAAGCAAATTTATTGGAAGTGCAATTTAAAAATAGAAGTATTTATTTTACAATTAATCCTAGGTAATTTTTACATTTCAAACTAATATATAGTGATACTTTGCTAATGACATGCAGTTTTCTTTGAAGTTACTTTAATGCCTGTGTTCAAATTGGACCTATGTAATTTTTTTTTTAGATTTTAATGTCAATTTATGAATTTGCCAACATCTTTCAATGACCTTTATGACTTGAAGCTTTCCAGAACTGACTTAGTTAAAGATGAGATGGAATCAAAGTGAATTTTTAAAACATCTGGTTTATTATTCTCTATTAAAATTCTCCTGAATTACTCAGCTGTCAGAGATGGAATGGAATTTATCATTAAGTTATTCACTTGGATAATTAAATGAACCTGCAGCTTTAGTTGAAATGAAAGTGAAAAAAGGCAGCGGGGTGCTACATGGGACAAGTTCGCTTCCTGGCAGACTTCTTGGGATTATTTATTTGTCCACCCATAGTTTGAGGAGGGTCCATTGAGTTTCTGCTTTTGATATTTTAAATGTGTAATAGAGTCTGCAAATACAAGAACTCCCAGCAGTGTTCAGCTCAGCTCTTCTCTCGGTGTTGAGTCTGAAGAGGATTACAAGTAGGGATTACAAGATCTAGCCCCTAATGCATCAGTTATTCCAAGTGCACTCTAAACCACTCTTTCCTGCCCTCACCATCGTGTTGCAAACTAATTGCAAAGAAATAAAAGAACAGCTGGAAAAAACAACACTCTGATACTGAGTCTCATACAGGGATGCCTGCCTTGCTGTGCACCAAGGACATTTTTGACAAGGCTGCTTATTCAGATTCTGTTGCTGTGCCTCATAGTAACTGTGATGGAGGAGGCCTCTCTATAGAGCGGGTACGATGAACATTTGGCCTTTATGAGAGGCAAATTGGTTGAATGAAGCCATATGCTATTCATAATTATTTTCACAACACCTGCTGGATTAATTTTAAAATAAATATCCTGAAATGTGAGGAATGCCTAACTATAAAAAACCCTGACTAATGGGAGAAAGAGAAGCTTGCAATGCTAAGCCTGGACCTAGGGATGTTTAGTCCATTAGTGATTTAGCAAATTCTGTAAGAAAAGGATGGAGATGGTAAAAAAGGTGGATATAGGAGAGACCATTATGGTAAAAGCATTTGTTAAAACCCCAAACCTACAGCACTCTGTGCTTCCTAATCCTGCTTGACTTGGCCTGTGTGGAGACCAAGGGAAAGCATCATCCGGGGGGTAACAAAGATGACAAGGAGGCTGAAGCAGACCAAAGGCTGCCCATGAGAAGTCCCATGCAGGTTTTGTTTGGTGTGTTAAGTCAGTGCAATGCTTTTGGAGAAGCTAGATTCAAACTTAATTTTTAAGAATCATAGAATCATAGAATCATTAAGATTGGAAAAGATCTCTAAGATCATCGAGTCCAACCATCAACCCAACACCACCATGCCCACTAAACCATGTCCCTAAGTGCCTCATCTACACGTCTTTTAAATACTTCCAGGGATGGTGACTCCACCACTTCCCTGGGCAGCCTGTTCCAAGGCCTGACCACTCTTTCAGTAAAGAAATTTCTCCTAATGTCCAGTCTAAACCTCCCTTGGCACAACTTGAGGCCATTTCCTCTCGTCCTATCGCTTGTTACTTGGGAGAGGAGGCATAAAGCCATGCTCGCCCCACAAGAATGATGTTTGAACCTGCAGGTAAGTCTCAGCTTGCTCTCTGTTTTCCACCTTTTCCGCAAGAAGAATGTTGCTTCATGCTGGTCTGTTCTGGGAACTGACTGCTTCCCTGCGTGCGCTGGCTCAGCTCTGCTGGTTGATGTTTCATGGCAGAGGGCAGGGCAGCGCTCACTTCATTATCCACCTTTATCCGCTGGTCCCAGAGAGGACGCAGCAGCCTGTGGAGATTGCTGTTCCCCTTGAACCGTGACAGCGGCTGCGATGCTTTTCTTCCCAGCCTCAGAAAACACGCAGTGCTTCGAAGCCGTTTTCACTGTGGCAGCTGTCTGGGGCTGGGCACCCATTCCCATTCATGTGAAGTTGGCCAATTTTCTGCTGAGTTTTTGTGTAATCTGCATTCTGCAGGCTCTAAAACAGCCTGATCAGGGTCCGTGTGGTGGTGCCACGCTGTGATACAGGGAAGCCTGTGGAATGAGGTGGGAAAGGGCGAATCTCCAAGTTGTGTCTACACTGTGCACACAACTGTGAAAACACCTGCTATTTCAGGGGTCGAATTTATCTTCTGGCTGGAGCTGAGGGCGCTGGAGGTAGAGGAGAGGAGGGTCCCTGAGTGCAGTATGCTGTGCCGTGCAGAATGTGACTACAAAGAGAAAACATTCCCTTTGGTCACTGTTAAACCTCCACCATTTTGGCTTTCATATGTGGCTGCAAATTAGATACCATGTAATAAAGCCTGATCTGTTTATCATAGAGCAATTTCCAAATTATGTAATCTTAATTTTAATTAACGGGTCTCATGAAAACAGAAGCTTGTAAATTCAGTGGTCTCTTGGGACTCAAGTGATTGAATGCAGTACTAGTTTCAAACTTCAGTAGCTCTTCTATCGCACCTGCAGCTCTTAGATAACTGCTTTTCCTGAGGACTGTGTTATTACTCTGCCAGTGAGTACTGTCTGCACCAACTGCATAAAAGGAGGGACGTTATACCGCTGGCTGTTGCGTTCAATAGACCTTTCTCATCTCTAGGACCACTCTGAAAAGTTTAATAGTCTTGCTGAAACATTTCCTAGCTACTTCTCCAAGTCTGGATTTTCCAAGCCCAAAAACTAGTCTCTGGATTTCTCCAAGGATTCCTACTACCTCCTCCCACAAAAATGTCTTAGTTCTTAATGATATGAAGGTGAAAATAAATATTCTCTTGCACAGTGTTTGCTGTCACAGACTTCATTTCTAGGAGTCTCCATCACTCCTGGATCAAGAAAGATTGATGCAACATCGGAAAGCAAAGTGTACTTCTACCTCCTGTGCTCTCTTCTCTGAATAGAGAGAAAACTGTTATTCAAGGTGTTGAAGGTAAATGAATTTCTCGCAGTTGCATGTCAGATTTTGTTGATATTCTTTTTCTAAAGAGTGGACAACCCCTGTAGGACAACAGTGCATTCCTAACCAAGAGGCAACATGGTTTTATGGGTCTCATCATATTCTTCCTTGAAGATATGAGTAGAAAAAAAATGCAAAGATTGAAATACATCATTCTAGTGGTGACTTCCACACGTATGCTCCTTGACTATGAACAAGCCTGGGGAATTGCTTCCTTGGCTCTTGGACACCAGGACTGATGCATGCTCATGTAGACATCATGCATCCTCATGAATGTGTCATGAAGCCCTCTGGCAGTCACCCCTTGTGACTTGCTCAGTGAAGGAAGGCAGCTTTGCATTTCTGATAGTGATGGGGTGGTGGATACGGTTGAAAGAGAAAAATAAGTCTTTAATCTCATAAGCATACTTTGGTTTGCATTTCATTTAGGTTTAATTTTTATTACAAGAAAATGCATGTTTACGAAAAAAACCACGTGATTGAGAAACTGATCTACCCACTTTTAACCCTCCGGGGAAGTTGATGAAAGGCAGGCAGGAGAGCTGCATGCCTACGGGTGGCAGTCTTCCTCAGAAACCCCAGCCTATACGCTGAACTCATTTATTACCTATCCACAGTGGTATATGATTATTGATGCTATCTTAATTAATATTCTATTATTATTATGAATTTTTTCCCCTTAAATATTTTATTCCACAGTTTTACTGTGAACCAAGAAAACTAAGAAATTTGTGGGAAGAGGTTTGCGGTGTAACGTCTGTAATCAGCATAGGAGAAGAAGAGTTTTAATAAACAACAGCAAAGGAAATGAGTTAATAAAGAGCGTGAGTGTTTATGAAGAGTTAATGGAAAGCAGCTCAAGGGAAAAGGGAAAGATGCTGATGGATCTTATAGCTTGCACTAGGAAAGAGAAATGCGTATCCATATCTAGACAGCAGATGTCACAGGCTGCAGTGGCTGAAGAAAGATGTTTTTGTGGTTACAGCATTTGTGTTCATTTTTAACTCTTCTTCTTGGCAAAGGCGGTTTGAGTCAGGACTTAAACCCGCTTGTGTCTGCTCCTCTGTGCCCACCCTGCCCACTGGCCCCCGTCTGAACGGGGAACGTGAGCCGGAGATGTTGGGCTCTGCCGATCCAGCGAGGCATGTCCCGTCTCTGCGGGCTCTCCCTCTTCCCCTTGTGTACAACGAGACCGGTGTTTCCCAGAGACGTCGGGTCCATATCCAGGCTGAAGTCTGAAGTCTTCATGACATGACTGTTACCTTGGCTGCAGGTACAGCTACCTGCTGTTTAACGAAAGATAGCTGCATTTTCGTAGTAGTATTTGGCTTTGACAAATTTGGTGAACTCATTTTGTGCAAACTCTCTGGGGATTCTGAGGATTTTAAAAAAACATTAAAACTCCGATTTGCTCATTTTTCTCTCCTACTTCTAAATTTGCGTTGTTAGTGAAGTGATTTTAAAAAATAAGTATTTCTAAATGACAACAAATCACTCGTTTGAGTTAATTTCAGCCTCACTTAAAGGGTTTGCAGATCTTAGTGGCTTTGTTAACAAACTTGAGTTAAACAAACTAAAACCCAAATAATTACCACATGGCTTGAAATGTGTTTTGTGAGTGCCGTGCACATCTCTAAATGCCCTTGAAAAATGGAAAACAACCTATTTATTTACGTAGCCACGTACTTCCACAGCAAGGTCTCTGCTCTTTAGCATTCAGAAACTAGCAGTTACTCTGCGTTACTAGGCAAAAATGTGTCCTGCTGGCTGTAAAGGAATATGATTCATTCCTGTGAGGAAAATGATAGTAATACAATATAATATAGTGGTTCCCTTTGGTGGTATCACAAAAGAGTCGTCAAATTACAGACGCTGTTCATGTACGAAATGCACATAACAAAAGGTAATGTAAATAGAAGAATGGTTTATTGCCTAATCGAGGGAAAGTACATGTCTCCATCAGCTTCCCTTTGTTCTCAGAATAGTGTGTGCTGGTATATAATCTGCTGTGGCGTGCACATGCTCCATGGGAACCTCACGCTGATAAGCAAGAGGCAGTCTTAGGCACATTTTTGAACTGCTACGATGTTATAGGACTCATAGATGCTCAAGTAAAGTGCTATGGGAGCGGTGAAATCACAGTTCCTCCACTTGTGTTATTCTAGGTGCTGAATTTCTCCTGTGGAATCACTGAATGAGAACCCCAGGGCTTCAGCTTTGCCCCCAGTGTATGTCCTTCAGGCTGATTTACTCGTGGGGACCCTGAGAAATTATGAAATTCCACTGAACGCTGGTGATGGCAAGCAAAGGCGTGCTGGGCTATGGCCTGAGAGGTGGGAGGGCTGTGCTTACCCCTGGTCCCCTCCGGCTGCAGCGGTGCTGGCTGAGGACATTGCTGTCCCCAGCTGCTTGGTGTGAGCCCCCCAGCACAGCCACCCCATCACCTCTGCTGAGGTAGCTCTTCCATGTTGGCTGAAAGAGCTCGTAAGGGAAGACCAGCTAAGCTATCGCAGCTCGTTAGCGGCCCAGGGAGTGGTTGTGTGACCAGCTCAGGGGCACCTGATGGGGCAGGGAGAAGTATCTGGGGGCTGGAGGTGAAGAGTGAGTGTCACCACCATGCTGAGGCTTGGCCAGACCCAAATTCAAGGAGCTGCCTGGGGACAGAGCTGAATGCTGCCCCATTGCTGCTTCCCCCTCGGTAACAAATAAGAGCCGGGACTTTATTTTTAAACAGTGATGCGGAGTTTTGATATTTTTAATATTTTTAATATTTTAAAACTGCTTTGCTGCAGAGGTGAGGACTGCCTTTCCTCTTCGCTTCTCCTCTGCCAGGTTTTGTGAAGGAACTGGTCTCTTTGCCACAGCATCAGCAGTGTGTGCACGTCCTTATTTTCAAAGTAGGAAAAATATTATAGTGTGTTAGTTGTCCTTTATTCTCTGCGGTTAGAGAAGTTTATTGTGAAACTATTATAATTATCACCCTTCTTAGCAAGAGTTGTTGATCTCTGCTGTTAACATCTGAGAAGCTCTCTGAGTGTTGATTACTTCCCTTGAGAGCGTTCTTGGCTCACTGATGCATGCAATGCGAGTGTGTTATGCCTACGACCTGTTAGGTACACATAAGCACCCAGAAGACAATTAAACTGCTCAGTTAGATAAAAAGAAGGCATCTGAAAAGACTCCAGTCCTCTCTGCATGCACCAAAAAAGACAAGGATTGCTACTTGCACATAGCAAGTGATGAGTGTACAGAGTTGGCTACATAGTATTTATTTGGATAAATATCTCTGCCCTTTGAAGGCAGAAATGTCAATGCTGGCTGCTAGCAATCACTTAGGAAGATGATGTATTTAACGACTAATAAGGTTTATCCTCTCCTTTATATGTGCCAGAGTGACCTTTATTTTTTTAAATAGGTACAAACTGGATTTTCTGAATATTGAGGGAGTTCTCCAGATCTTACAAACAGTGAAATATGTTGTAGAAATATGTAGATCCAGGTAGTGGAGTGATCTACTGTGCCTGGCCACCTGCAGATGAAGACCTACTGGCAAAGTGTAGGCATATGGAATCAAACCATTGTACTTTGCACAACCACGTTGCTTAATGGAACAGGCTGGAAACTGGATTTTCTCTTTAATGGGTAACTCACACTTTTGATAAAATGTGACAGTTTCTAGCAGAATGAAATTCTGAGAAAAAATTTCAAACTAATGGAAACATTTTGATAAAATGGGAAGGTTCAGTTGATTTTTAATGCTGGAAAGCTTGGAAATTTTTGGATGAAAAATCTTTTTGGGGAAAAAATAAAAGTTCTCTGAGAGGGAAAAAGGGTTCATGGGGTTGTGCCATTTTTCATGTTAGCAAATTGAATCGGCCATAAAATTCCATTTGTGGGCATGAACTATGGATGTTTGCATATGGAACATAGGGCAGAGCAATCTCTGAGCTCTGCCATCAGTTTACCATTTTATAGAGGAAAGCATTCATATTTTTTGTGATGTTGGAGTGGGGTCCCAACTTTTGGCACTATTTTCTTTGACTTGCTCCTGTCAGGAGGAATAGAGCTTTTAATTAAAATGACAATGTTAGACTAGTCAGACTTCTATTATCATTTTTAAGGAGTGCTTTGGGGAGCTATAAACATGACAGGGTTTGTATTACTGATGTGATTTAATAGAAAAGTACCTAACTTTCTAAGTGGTTCCTTTAGGTGTTTCAACGTGCTTCTTGGGGTGTTTAATAGCTCTAGCACATCCCGTTTGCTGCAGGACCAAAGGACGTGCTTTGTTCTGGTATTTCTACTGCCCTTTGTATCCTGAGTATTTAAAAATGAATTTTAGTGCTTTTGAAATAACTAAATGTTCATTATCCTCTTTTAATTCCAACCTCCCTTACCCTCCCCACTTCAATTTACACTCTTCAGTGCTCCCCAAACCTCAGCAAACCCCGATCTTTCTAAACCAAAAAGGAAAATGAATCCCGGAGTGGAGAGAGACCCTCGGCAGGGCTTCCCCATGGGACAAACCTGTGCCACCTTGCCAGCCAGCAGCCACTGAGCACCCCACAGCACCCCAGTGTCCCTCCAGGAGGTTGCTGAGCATTACTGATACACTGGAAGAGGCGAATCCAAACCCAAGCCCACTACCTGCCAGGCAAGGCATGGATGCAGGAGAGGGCTCTGCAGCAAGGAGGCTCAACCTAGGTCCAGGACTTGAACTGGGTCTGGGCTTGCAATAGAGTAAGTGAGGATTTCGGAAATGAAAAAGAAGATGCTCCGCATCTACTAGCTTGCTTGGTCACATCTTTGAGGTAACAGGGTTTAAGTAAAGCACAATCTGGCTCTGGCCACGTTCCTTTCTGTGACTGAAGACAACCATTGCACAGACTCAGGAGCAGAGCTGGCCCTGGGCTTGTCCCCTGGGGATTCAATTGCCTGGAGACTCGAGCTTTCTCCAGCACTGGTCCCTTGACGAGTCTTTCCGTCCCTTTGTTTGGGTGTCTTCAAATGAACACAAAAAGGCATACTTAAGCTCTTTAAATTGGTCTATTTTCTTGCTTTTGCATATGTAAATCTAGATTAATCTGTTTACAAATTCAAAATTACTCTTTTAGTTCATAGTATAACTGAGGGCAGAATATCTCCACATTTATTACAGGGGAGGTGCAATTAACCTAAAAAGCTGGCAGAACAGCTAAATTACTGTTTCAACACATTGTCGGGGGCCTAATAATTTTTTTTCATTATTAAGATCACTGAAGAACAGCTTTCAGCTGAACTTTCAAATATGAGTCCAGTGTGCTTATGTAATTACCATCATGGTTTAGAACTGGATTGCGTCCAATATAATCTGAATAACCAGATACTGATGTCTATTTAGAGAGACCTATTTTAATTCTCCTTTGGTGACCTTACACAGGAATTCAAGGAGGGTATAATGAAGCAAATAATATTTTAATTCCAAGTGTAGCAAAGTTTTGGGATAAGTTTAATTTTAGTGTTTCCATTTTACTGGTGCTGAAGGAATACTGAAAGCTGAAGCGTTTTTAGGGAGAAATAGCAGCAAGACAAGTTTTTAGAGTCCTGCAGTGAGGATTGTGGTTGTTATGGTTACTAGATTACCTATATTGGTACCCCATCCGAATTCATCCAGAGTCTCATCCCCACTGGAGGATGTGGAGTTCCTACAAGATGCACCTCGGCAAACCAGTCCACCCATTTGTCATCATTCAGAAATAAAAAGGGCCCACAATGTTCTCTCCTGTAGCAATTGCTTCAGGCTCCCTGGCTGCATCTGTGGCTCCAGCTGTCTTACTGTTGTGACAGTTGATTGAAATGACTCAGAAATGATGCTTCTCGGAACAGAGCTCTGTTTCTTAATAAATCCAAGAGTGGAAGATGAAGGGTAAAGGTATAAACTACAAATCTCACATAAATATTCCCTTAGGAAAATATTTTCTCACAGTTTTATGAAGAAGTTTAGTGCGTTTCTGACCTGCACTCTTATTCGCACAGTTAAATGGGAACCTTAGAAACAAACATATTTGAGCAAGAAAGATCCCCAGCGAAACATGCTTTTAGCAAAAGGATCCTTTTTAGCTTCAGCTGGGACTTAAAGAAGCTGGCTGCACAAGAACAGCTTGTGAAAAGCTGCGTGGAGAACAGGAGACCTTGAATTGTAATGTAAGTCTCAAAATGCTTGAAAACAGTGAGGAATTTAGGCGGAGAAATGCGTACAGGACTTCTATTGCTGTCTCTTTTCTCTTACTTACCTGACATGAAAATCCTCCTCCTCCTCCTCTCTGTAGGACTGATCTGTCAGAAGGATCGATGTTTGATCTTTTGAAAGCAAGCCTTGTTAATACAGCCCTGATCTGCAAGGCTGGATGGGATTCCTCTACCTACTTGTATGTTTTCTTCTTATCCGGGGTATTTTATCTCTGGAGATAAAAATCTTTGGAGTTTCTCATCTCTAGTGATTGCTTTGCCTGTGGTGATTTAACCCTGCTCCTGTCATGCAGCATTTCGGTGGTTTCACTGCTTCGCTGCTGCACGGGTATTGAACGCTCCAGACGTGACTCTGCCACCTTGAATCCCTGCACCCAAAACTCGACCTTGCTGGTTCTGCGAGCCTCTCTCGTACCTTCTTGTAGGTGTTAAATGAAATCTTTACTCATTCAGTATAAAAATATGAACAGTATAGCGCTTGTGATAGCTGTCCTCTGATTTGTTTTGGATCAGCCTCCCATTTGCATTTCTGCATGTCCCCACACCCCTGTACTAAAAGTTGCTGGTAGGAAGCATAGGCTGATGACAACCAGGGCTACAACTTTATAGGAGGTGCAGCAAGTGGCCTGAGGAATTAACTGTTTGTGTCAAAATAACCTGTTGCAAATCAGGTAGCAATCAAACCTTGTCATTTGGTCATCTGTTTTGGCTTTCAGAAGGTTCTGAGTCCCTTCCAGGCTGACACAGACATTTCTTATAAAGCCGACTGCAGAAAAAGTATTGTGAGAGGCCCAGTCCAAAGGCTTCCTCCTAATGTGCATGCTGGAGTTATTTACTCACAAACCGAAAGCCGGGATGCTGGGATGCTACTCTGCAGGTTGATAAGATCCATAGTGGTAGGGAATCTGAGAAACAACAGTGTTGAGCTAAAACAACAAGCAAAGTGAAGTCAGCAACCAGGAGTCCGTGTTCAGAAACACAACTGAATTGCAAATGATGCCAATGCTTCAGCTCTTCGTTTAAAAAGCATCATCTTCAGGTGCTCTCTGGCCATGAAATCGTTAGAAAACAATAGCTTGTACCTGGAGAGGTGCAGCCCCTGCTGACTACAGCTCTTTGCTGCTGCAGAAGTCATATTGGAGGTATTGACTGGTAATTTTTTTTGTTATCTATCTCCTTTGGGCAGTGGGATTAGGAAGATAGAGAATGAACAAATTAGAGAAAGGGGGCACTGAAATGGCAGAGACTGCTTTTTCAGCTTCTTATTCTTTTTTCATTACTTGCCCTTCTGATATGGTGATGGCTCCATTGCCAGATGGAAACTGAGGGGGGGAAACACGAACAAGGAGACTAAAGGGTGAATCTTGCAAGGAATTATGCACCCCTATGGATCATAATGAAGCACGTCAGTGTTCAGCATATTGCAAATAAGGCCATAGAGTGTCCCAAACAAATATGTAATCTCATAAAGCCCAAGAGGGATATAAAGTGCAGAAATGACACTGCAGATATTAATGAAATGATCTGGTTATATCACTCCATTATAAATCAAGTTCAATGTCATTGGGACATTGTTGTAATAGAACAACTAAGTCATTACAGCTGTTTATCTGTGATTATTACAGTGTATAAAACACTAACCATAGATGTGTTTCAATGATTTTTAATGTTTCTGTAATGTAAAAGATTCACATTGTGTATAAAAGTTCACGTCTAGGACATCTTTTTATGTATTGTATTAACTTTAAGAATCTACTTATGTCTTAGTGATTTCTCTTGTTGATTTGATTTCTGAACTCCTGGCAGCCTGTATTATATAATAGATCAGAATGATGACCTTAAATCATCTGCGTAAAGCAGTACTCCTCGGCTATACTGGGTGCTATGGGAACTTGATTACCTGAGTTTCTGAGATTTACTTGGACAACAAACAAGCTCCAAATCCTGCATCAGATAGGTGAAGACTGGGAAGTGTAATTTAAAAGTAGAAATGGGTAAATTACCCTGCTAGTTCAAATAAAATAAAAAGAGTACTACTGAATATTGGCTGATATTTAAAACAGCTCCACCCCCAAAACGGTAATTCTGCCAGCCTATACTCTGTGAATAGAGCAATTAATTACAAAATAAAAGCTGCTAAAAGCTGGTGTCATCAGGGATAGGACTTTATGCGACTCAAACTTGAATGAGGCAGCCAGATGTATACATAATTGTTTGACCACAGCATGGAATCCCTAAGGATGGAAAATGCAATGTGATGCACTTTTGATGAAAGCATGTTAAGTAAAGGATTTGGGAATCCATTGCGAAACAACTATAAAGTCAAACTCTTGAAGCTGGTATTAGAAAAGGTTTTTGTTGAGCAAGTCCTTTCCCTCCGCCCCAGAATCTGGAATGATGTTTAGCAGAGGGTTGCTTTCTGTATCAAGGTACTTCTCCCATCCTGAATGGTTCCTAATGCTCCTTTGTAATGGCTATGCTTGTGCTGGTTTTGTTAATGACCATCCAATATTTCCATTCCAAAGGCTATAATAACCTAGCTATGAAATATCACCGCAAACTGCTGCAGGTGTCAACTTAGAAATGCGTTCCCAATACGCAGAAGGAGAATTCTGCCTGTATGAGTTATGAACGCATACATAAACTGAAGGGCAATCGTTCTTTCTTGTTTTATTTGGATCGCAGGTCGCTGGGCTTTGACATGAGTTACTCCTTTGGGTGAATATCAATAGAGTTGACTCTAAACTTCCACATGGCTGGTGCTGCACCAAGCACGTAATTTATTGGACTTGTGCTATCTTCTTCAGTGCGAGGCAAACTCCTGGCATAAGCAAAGGCTAATCCCTTCCCTTCCCAACTGCAGGAGTACATGATCGGCTCAAATATGGAGATTACAATTGATTTTGGAAAGAGTTATTTACGGTCTTGGTGTTCGAAGGCTACATAGTCTGTAGTGAGCCGTCAGACGATGCGAGAGGCTAGGCTTAGTTCAGGCAAACCCGAAGATGACAAACTCTAACCTCAAGGAGGATTATTTTACAGATTTATGGCATTCCATTGGCAGCCTTGATCATTCAGATTAACTGAGCCACCTCATCCACAAGCACAATTTTAACATCTCTGGCAGCAGACACAAAGGTTGACAGTCTCAGTGTGTCATATCTGTTTCAAGGTGTACTGGTGAGACGACTGAAAAAGCCAAGTGTTTCTTGTATATAATGTGAAATTATAAAACTTTTTGATTTGCTGCTTGTTAAGGTGCCTCGATGTTTAATCAATTCAAGAGGCACAATCAACTGCAATTCCTGCTCTCAAAGTCATGGTCATGCTCATGGGCAGCTCTGTTATATCAATGAGTTTGGCTTTGGGGTATTTTGTAATAAAGCCACAAGTAAGATTAGTACTGAGGAAAGTTCTCGTCAAGAAGCTCGATGTAATGGTATAACTGTTGAATTCTCCCCGCTCAGCCATGGCCAGTCTTTTATAGTTTTAAAGTCTCAAGAATTTCAGCAGCATCTCTTTGGCCTCTCACTCGCCTCGCAGGTGTAACTTCTCTCACCTCTTCAAGAAAGTGGGATCTTCTGGTCCAGCGATCCCTCAGCCTCCAAACAAAGACCAAACCTGCTTCGTGGAGAGACCCTTGTAACTTATGGACCCAGTCTCAGAGCTCGAACCCTGTGCATTTGTCATGGGTTTGTGCCAGTAGGAGCAACAGACCCCTGAGCTTTTTGCGAAGTGTTCCAAATCCAGCTGTCCCTGGCTTACTCAAAACAATAAAATGGATTTTTTTCTTGCTCGAGTTCTCTTCCTGTTCTGAAGGATTTTTGGCTGCAAGTCACAGTGCTCCAAGTCAAAGATCACCCATTGTCTACGTGACTTCTCCTCAGACTCCAGAAGTCCTTTCTGCTGCTTTTTTCCTCTTCAAAAGAAGCAAAAAGAGCTTCTTCCTTCTCTGAATTTCTGTTTTTCTCTGGGAACCCCTCGCAAGTGTCAATGCTGCTGCACTTTTTAACAACTATTTTTACTCTATTGAGGGGGGGAGAGTTTACTCCCATAGAAGAGAAGTTAGAGAAAACAGAATTATACATGAGCTGCGCATAGTTGTTCTCCCAGGCAGGATTCATTGAGCTGCCAGCATTCCTTAATGCTGATCTAGGCACGGGTAGACAGATTGATGAGTTGTGTGTAGGTTCCTGAGTCACACAGCAGCACATGCTAATTATAATATAGGGATCCTGCAGTTTGGACTAGTTTGCTCAGATATCTGGATATCTGTTAATGTAATCCAAGTTCCATATTTAATGTCAGCACTTCAATTAAAAGTGAATTAGCATGTCTTTTATACAAGGTTGCTCATTTGAATAAGGGTTCGGCCTTTCTTTAAAGAACACAGCAGTTGCTTTCCAAACCGGGAATCCTGCAGTATCTCTAAAGTGAGACAAGAGAGAAAGCCCGAAGGTTCTTTCCTCACTTGCATGATGAAAAACTGGTGGAAGGGGGAATATAGCAGAAGAGGCAGCTCCTGGTGTGTGTTCTGCTGTAGCTCACAGCAGTCTAGCCTCCACAGACACAAGTCATCTTCAGTTACTAGGACAGTTGGTTTTGGTTGCTTCAGCTCAAAAGTAACTTCTCTGGTGCCTTTTAACTTGAAGTTTTTAAATGATTAATGGTAATATAGATGAGCTAGTTTTGCTGGGATTCCTTTACTCTCATAGGTTTTCCTGGTTCTCCAGGTCTGGTTACAGCACAGGGATCACCTTCCTTTGATTGCAGGTTGTTCCAGGTCTAGCTGGTGCTTTTTCTGATACGAGGCTGGAAGCATAAAGAAGCCAAGGTTCAATTCCCATAAAACACTGAAGTAACATTTTTTAACTAAACTATTTCAGTTCTCTCCTGAAATCATGTTTCAAAAGTAGCCTACCATCTGCAGAACATTCTGATAAGACATTATTTTACTTCAGGTTTCAGGGAAAAGAGGGGAAAGAGAAGACATTTCCAGTTCTACAATTCCAGTTGGCTTTGAAATGCAACCAAGGACAGCAAAGTTAACACAAAATCCTCTGACTGTTCAGAGGTCCAGAGATCATTTTTGCCTGTCTTTTCTCTCTTTGTGGTAATAAATTTACTTATTTTTAGGTGTCTATATACTTATGAGTGGCTGTTTACAGAAATACCGCATGAACAAGTGAAGGCAAGGGAAATAAAGTGCTTTGATTGATGTTGGGAGTTTTATGCAACATAGAAATAAGCTCATGCGTGTGTGGGTGTCCTTTGTCTCTAAACTTCAGAATTTGTTAAATATTTGACATTATATCCTCTAAGACTTGCAGTTTGCCATCTGTCATTTATGCCAGATCATTGTTCATTTTTTGTATGATTATTAGTTTTCACAAAAAAGCTGCAGTAGCTGCAGATTTAAGTGCAGGTTAGAATGTAAATCAATACTATGCAGAGTGGTAGAAATTTGCAGGAGTCACTTATTTTCAGCTCTGAATTTTGGTAGAAAAAGTTAATACGGGTTTTCTTTAAAAGTACTTTGGACTTTTCTACTTCGTTCATGTATCTTTCCTGTTCAATTTGTCTTTCTGTTTTTTAATGGGAGTTGTATTTGTGATTCCTCTTATGTTTCTTTTTTTTTTTTTTTAAATCTAAAAAGGTTAGTTTCCCTGTTTCTCTGCAACTGATAATATGAAAATGTACCTCTCCTTACCGGTGAATTAGCAAGTTCTGATGGGTAAAATCTGGCAAGTGCTGACACTCTGGACTTGTTTCTGGCAAGTGAACAGTTATCGGAACGACAAGAAAGTGAACAGCATGTGCGTTTCTGGAGCTGCTGAATATGAAACAGCTGAGAATCTTTTGGGTCAGCAGTAACTGAATAACCACACCTAGTGTAGCAGCCTAGAAGTAGGTGTCTGATCTTAGTTGGTGGCCCAACTTCCTATTGTGGAAAGTGAGATGGAGAGAGAAAACACCGCCATAAAGGGTGTCTACACGTATTGCAGCTGGAAATGAATCACCAGCTCTCTTCCGCTGATTACAGGACACCTGGATAATTACTGAGATTGCATAGCTAAAGCTAAAGAGGATGAATCCCATTATCTCTCTGTTGAGACATATTTGACTCAGCCATCCTACAATTTATGTGAACTCCTACAAATGAAAGGTGATAATACACTACTCTTGGTGTCCAATGTTGTAGAATTTAAAGGCAGAAGGGACCACTTGATCTTACTGTATGCCATGGACTGTTAAATTTCTGGAGCATTTGCTGTTCTGGATCCAATATCCTGGTCTCCACTAAACTACAATTTGTGTTTCAGGAAGGCGCATCAAGGCTTGCTAAGATGATTGGAAGGAATGGAGACCGATGAACATTTTGGAAGGAGTGGAAACGGTCTTGAGCATTTTGCATGAATTAACCCTTTTTGTTTTCCTTTCATTTGAGTTTGTCTGGCATCAGTTTACTGCTGTAGGCCCTTTCACTGCTTGAAAAGGAACCTTCAGCATACATTTCATACCCATGAAAGAATTCATTGCTGTTTGTTTGTTTGTTTTAAATTTCAACTAGCTCTGTTTGCAACGTGGTTCTGCTTGCTTTGTGTTACTGGCCTTATCCGATCAATGGCTGATATACTCATTTCTGCTATTTTATACTTCCATGTACTCATGAAAGTGCTAACTCTAAATGCTTCCATTTAATGATTTACCTGCAGATAACATGTTTCTTGGGTCTCTCACACGGCAGATTCTTCTAGTTGTTATGTCAGTTAGGTCTTGATTCAGTTGCCTAAACACAGGGATCTAATACCTTTTTGTATAACTTTCTTGGCTACCAGCTGTGGCTCCAAGAGGGTGTTGGTCTTCCCTAGGTCCTGCATTCTATCTGATAGCCCTGTGTGACTGTCTTAAATATGGTAAAGTGTCTCAAACATGCTAGTTGCCTATGTTTAGAGAGCTGAACTGATCCCTTACTATCATACAGCACTAGCTTTTTAATTGTTATATCATACAGCCCGTAGGTACGAACACAGCGATCACATTTGCCCGTTCTGAAATGTTACCATCTGCCATCTGGAGAGGCAGGAAATGATGATGTGCAAAGAAAAGGAGATTAGCTTAAATCACCTCATTCTGGCCTTCTGTTAGGAAGTTATCTGCAGTCTTTAGAAACAAATTATTTTCTTCTAGTACCTGAGACTTCTGATGTAAAAGTAGAAAATTCTCTTTTACCAGACAGGCAATTTCACTTTGCACATATTTGGGAAATGTGCTGAAGGAATAACACTTCCTGCTCTCCAGTTGAATTCAGTGGGCAGTAACAGCACCCCAGCAGCACTGTCCTGGCTCTTCCACACGGCCTAGTTAAAAAAAAAACATTAAAAAACATTGTGCAGATGGAGGCAGGAAGGACTTTTCGCCACAGATATAGCAGACTACTACCTACCTGTGGGAGAAGGACATGCTCTGCATCAGCTTCCTTCCCTATGGCCAGCTGGGACCATCTGCTTTGCATCCCCACACTGGCTTAGTCAGAGTTTAGGAAGATAGGAGAGAAAAGGATCTACATCTTGGCTGTTTGGTGTTCGCTTTCTCAGGGGAGCAAAGGCAATGTACATCGCTTGCTTGCAGCACCCCCAGGCGCACAGTGTCTTGGGTGGTTGGAACTGTGAAGGCTCAGGGTCTCCTCCTGCCGTATGGCCGGATATACTCATGCAGACCAAGCCATGCTTAATGGTTAAAAAACCGTTCCTTTTAGGAGAATTGCAATGCAGAGCATGTTTATTGTTTTAGTTATGACCCCATGTGATTTGGAAAAGGTGTGTTTATTGTTAGTGGCATTTATATGCCTGATACACCATGTGCTGAGTGGTTTATATTTTCTGAAGTCAAGGTAAATATCAGTCAAGAAGATTTTTTTCTTTTACTCTGGCTGATTTGATACTTCTAGTCAGTGCCGGTGAAGATGGCATAAAATTCAGTTGGTGTGGCTTGTCGTTTCTTGGGAGTGAGTGCGAGTGTGCAGTGCATCTGAAGCAGAAGAGGGAATATCCAGTCGAAATAATTTTCAGTGCCAAACTGATATTTCAGAGTAAACTCTAATGACCATTGAACAAAGCTGCTATATGGGTAAGATGATTGAATTAATCATTTATGTCTAAATGTAGGAGCATGTCAAGTGAAACTAATATAAGCCCTGAATTAACTCCTTTGCCTCCTGGCCCCATCACAGCTTTTCAGCATTTTCTTCTTGAGGAAGGCATTTACTAAGAGGTCACGTAGCAGTTCATGTTTGGCTCAGATTAATACAGCTTTACAGAAAGTTCTGTTGAATCTACAAGCAGAAGTTTCTGTGGAAGAAATACGTTTGTCAAGTGCTATGTAGATCTTGGTTAGAAAATTTGTAAGAAATTCGTTATGGTGTTCATTAAAGGTTCATTATAAGAAAGGTGAGGAAGACTTTTTAGTAGGGCCTGTAGCAATAGGACAAGGGGGAATGGTTTTAAGCTACAGGATGGTAGATTCAGACTAGATATAAGGAAGAAATTTTTTACAATGAGGGTGATGAAACACTGGCACAGGTTGCCCAGAGAGGTGGTAGATGCCCCATCCCTGGGAACATTCAAGGTCAGGTTGGACGGGGCTCTGAGCAAACTAATCTAGTTGAAGATGTCCCTGCCCACGGCAGGGGGGTTGGACTAGATGAGCTCTAAAGGTCCCTTCCAACCCAACCCATTCTATGATTCTATGATTATGCTGCATAAGAAATATAGGTGGAAGAATTATTTTTTTATTGGACTTCAGCCTCATAGAGGTTACAGATGCATGGAAGGACTAATCATAATAAGCACATGCTGCATGAATAATTTAAGTCTGAGAAAGGATGGTTATCTTTTGGATACCCATGGATAATATCCTGTGGATACCACGCATGATAGGGAAAAATCCTGTTGATTAATGTGGGCTATATTTCCCAATTTTTCAAATGCTTCAATGCATGACTGAAGCATTCATTGATAGATGATCATGGAAGTATGAATGTATGCAGCTGTGCCTCTCTGTTCATGTACTGTAGCCTTAGCCTTAGCAGTTATGTATCTGGACAGTCTTCAGCTGGTTTTAGAAGTATTTTCTACTTGAGCCTATTGGCAGAAAAATAATTTTCCTCCCTAAGGACAATTGAATATTCTATGTACTCTCTGGAATTCTAAAATTATTTCTGTGCTTGTATTACTCACTAAACAGATATTAAAGTCTAAACGACATGATTTTCTTGTCCTTAACTTTTTTATTTTGTGCAAAATCAGGGCTTGGATACTAATACTTTAACAAATGAGTACTCCAAAGATCTCATTTCTATTCTTCTGTGAGTAAGACTAGAAACTTGGTCCTAATTTTTTTTGCAGTAATGTCCCCAAATTGAGGATCTGATTTAAGACCACTTGAAGTCAATAGAGAGATTGTGATCCATTTCAATGGGCTTTGAGGCAGAGCCATAAAGACTAGCTGAAACAACTGCTAGCATTTCAGGAAAACCACAGGTTATACAGCTGAATTTGGCAGCATATAATTAATTACTGAAATTCAATGTCATATTGCACAATATTTGGCTCCTCACATAAGAAGGCAGGGTTTTTTTTAATGTTTCTATACTCCATTGCAAGACACATTTTAAGAGTCATTAACATGAACCAGAAGAATGTCTTTCATTATGTTCAGAATTGACTGTGTTTGGTTTTTTATCCCCATCAGAGAATAATGAAAACAGCTGGAGTTAAATTATTATAACTCAAAAATATTCACTGGCATATTCCTCTCTCAATATGCTGTGTCTTGTGGAAATGAATTGTATGGTGTTGAGAAGATCAAGAGCAGTTGTGTAGCAATGATCCTGAAGTTTGAGATGGAAAATCCCTAACCTCCTCCGGTCACACAGTTCATCTCCAAACCAGTAGACGGTCCCCTATTTGATATGGTATTTAGACTCATCAAGTCACAAATATTTCCATAAAAAATGCCCCATTCACTGTTAGACCGAAAAATCTAAGCAGTCAGTAGATTGACAGGATATCTATTCGATAATCAGTCTAAAAGCCACAATAACTTCAAGTCCTTGACAAATTGTTGTCTGGTGGATTTAGCAATAGGAATGGTTGAAAGACAACACATGAGAAAAACAGCAAATCCGGTTTATGGTTTGCTGTTTCTCCAAAATACAAAGTCATAAAATACTTTGGAGATTGGCCGCCTGATCTGCTAAATCTCAGCTTAGTGACTCAGGCAGCAATGTTTTGAGGCTTATACAGTATATAACAATCAATCTACTCCCAAAAGTTTTCTTTTCTTCCCTTTTACATTTGTATTCTTACAGTTGTCTGAATTGCATTAAAAAAATTACTTTAATGTTCACGGTCATGATGCTTGTCTGCTGAAGACAGGATAATAAAAAATTTGTAATTTCTGTTTTAATGAGACTGAAAAGGAGGAAAAGTGGGTAAACTTGTGATTTTATACCTCCCTAGACATCTACTTTCATCTTTTAATTTTGTTCCTTAGGACAGACTCAGAACAATGCTTTTTATCTAATCTGTAGTCAAGTATTGAATGAATCATAGCTGCCCCTTATTGATCAGTTGTTTAATCATATAAAATGAATAGTAGCCCTTCCTCCTCAGAGTGAAATATTAATAAGTATGAAAGAAGAAAGCAGGATATAGCCTGAAACCTTATTGCTATAGCAGCGTACTGCCAGTCCTGTGGACTTAGAACCATAGAATCATTAAGATTGGAAAAGACCTCTAAGATCATCAAGTCCAACCATCAACCCAAAACCACCATGCCCACTACAGAATGTCCCTAAGCACCACATCTACACATCTTTTAAGGTCCTCCAGGGATGGTGACTCAATCACTTCCCTGGGCAGCCTGTTCCAAGGCCTGACCACTCTTTCAGTAAAGAAATTTTTCCTAATGTCCAATCTAAACCTCCCCTGGCGCAACTTGAGGCCATTTCCTCTCGTCCTGTCGCTTGTTACTTGGGAGAAGAGACCAACCCCCACCTCACTACAACCTCCTTCCAGGTAGTTGTAGAGCGCGATGAGGTCTCCCCTCAGCCTCCTCTTCTCCAGGCTAAACAACCCCAGTTCCCTCAGCCGCTCCTCATAAGACTTGTGCTCCAGGCCCTTCACCAGCTTTGTTGCCCTCCTCTGGACACGCTCCAGCACCTCCATGTCCTTCTTGTCATGAGGGGCCCAGAACTGAACACAGGATTCGAGGTGCAGCCTCACCAGTGCCGAGTACAGGGGCACGATCACCTCCTGACTCCTGCTGGCCACACTAGTTCTGATACAGGCCAGGATGATGTTGGCCTTCTTGGCCACCTGGGCACACTGCCGGCTCATGTTCAGCCGGCTGCCAACCAGCACCCCCAGGTCCTTTTCCTCTGGGCAGCTTTCCAACCACTCTTCCCCAAGCCTGTAGCGGTGCATGGGGTTGTTGTGGCCAAAGTGCAGGACCTGGCACTTGGCCTTGTTGAACCTCATACATTGGCCTCGGCCCATTGATCCAGCCTGTCCAGGTCCCTCTGCAGAGCCTTCCTACCCTCGAGCAGATCAACACTCCTGCCCAGCTTGGTGTCCTCTGCAAACTTACTGAGGGAGCACTCGATCCCTTCATCCAGATCATTGATATAAAGATATTGAACAGGACCGGCCCCAGCACTGAGCCCTGGGGAACACCGCTCGTGACCGGCCGCCAACTGGATTTAACTCCGTTCACCACAACTCTCTGGGCTCGGCTCTCCAGCCAGTTTTTTACCCAGCGAAGAGTGCACCTGTACTTGAACGTCTCAGTCCTGTCTCTTGAGATCCAGCTCTAACCATTATATTTTCACATTTGGGCTTGTTTGCTCTGTGGCCAACTGCAGTGAATTTGAGAGAGATGCTTTGCTGTGACCTAAAATAAAGAAAAAAATCATATTGTCTCCAAATGATAGGTGACGTCTGCCTGGGATCACAGTCTGGCTGTGCCTTTGGGACAGGCAATGATGGCATCCTGAACGCCTCTGCAGTGAGTTACACGTTTGCATTTCTGCGTCAGGTTCCTTCTGCATCAGGTCAGCTTCTTAACATGCTAGAGGAGGTTAAGTGGAGAATGGCTGCAGACCAGAAAAGCTTCTTCTTAGCATGTGTCTGACAGCACAGTAAACAAGGCTTCTAATTAAAATTCTGTTTGAACTTTGATCTCCCGTTCTTGCTCTCTTACCAGCAATGAATGTTTTAAAGGATGTTTTTACCAGTACTCTGCAGAATAATTAATGTTTTCCTGACCTGATTTTTGTGTGTACCAGTATCACCTCTCACCTTCGGTCCAGCAGAGAATTACTGTCTGTCCTGAGGATTCACAAATCTCGAGGGGTTCGTTGTTTTACTGAAGAAATCACAAAGGATGTCTTTACATTGGTCCTTAATGAAGTGCAATCTTGATTCGGTCTGACCTTTTCCCTATTATCTTATACCTTCCTCAACTTGTTTACCAACTTTTCAACCTCCTCATTAAATGTGAAGAATTGTGCAACTCCTCAGAAAAGGCTATGAATATTGACAAACGCTTGAAACAACAGATCTGTTTCAAAGAGGAACTGGAACTGGTTTACAGGCTCTGAGAACAGTGTGGGTTGGCAGTGTACATCCTATTCTCACTTTAGGCGATCATGTCAAATTCCCAGGTAGTGAAATCTCATCACAAGGTGGTGGCTTGGAAAACATCATACAAGCTTTTCTCTCATCAAAGAGCAGGTGTTTTCCACTTTTGTTTGATTTATGTTCTTTCCCCTGAGAGATATAAAAGAGTATACTGTTAGACTATACATGAAATGTGCATCTGTGAACCAGCTTAAAAGGAATCATGGAAGAAAACAGAAAAAATAAGGATTAAGAAAAGAACAGGAGAAGTCAGAGGGAAGCAAATAAAACAAACGCAGGAGGTAAGTGCAAGAATCTTCCTTTCTGCCCATGTTCCTGGTAACAAAGTTACTGGGCACTGACCAGGAACGGGCTAAAATAACCCCAAGAGAAACACCACTCACAAAAGAAGACGGAGGGTTTTGGAAGTGCGGGTTTGCCAAGGCTGTACGGCGATGTTAGGGCATCAGAACACATTACAGCTCCTGCAAAGAGAAACGCCACTACACATGTGACTGACTGGTAATGAAGAGCCAAAATTCACAAAGAACACGAGGGTTAATACTGGATGGGGAAATGTAAAGAGGAAAGCAGCGTGGAGGAGAGAATAAAAGGCTTAGTTATATGCTGGCTGTATGATTCCAGAGATGCCCCAGACATGCTGAACTGGAAGCTGAAGAGCCTGAACAAAATACACAAAGATTTAGATCTATTAAAAAATGAAATCAAGCATGAGGTATGTAAGGTCTGTGAGCTGGATGTGTCCTGTGGTGCTGCTTTAAGTCACTTGCAATCACACTATTATTAGCAATATGCAATAATACTACAAATACATATATTAAAAAATACTTTCCTAAATGCATTTGAGAAAACTATTTCAGTTTCAAGGAAAAACTTTCCCAATGTGCATTAATAGACCAGAAAAAGGGTAGAGAGCCCAGCAAAAGTACCACTTGACTGGAATGACATGGTGAACAGTTTAAAAGCCTCTGAATGGTTCTTTGAACCAGGAGACGTAGGCAACAAGACATAGAAAGTCTGTAAATATTTCATTCCAGGACACAATGTTCTTCTATTGACAGAAATAAATATATGGAAAATAAACTTATTAAAGGTTAGGTGGAAAACTATTCTGACAAGACGTTCTTTGCAAATGTCAGCTAGCCTCATAGCATTTCCAATTTGAGTACAAGGTTTTTATGTCCTTTTGGCAACAGTGTAAAAATACAGATGATTCATGTATCAAGATTTATTAAAGACAAATGCAGATGGCATTTTAGACTGAAAAAGTTATTTTGATTATTTACAATTATGGGACAAATTAAGTTAAAATGGCCCCAATCTGAAATCAGCATCCAACAAAAGGGTTGGAGTCTAGATTTAAGTTCTGTGGTTTTGCTTGGAAATAAGACCTCATCTGATGAAAATGTGAAAAACTCACAGTTCTTGCCAAAATTAAACTATGAAACAGTCAATTCATAGCAGTTAATGAGAGTCATTACATTTTATTGCTTGACTTCTCTCTCCCTCTTTTTGTCTCTTGAATTATTTAAAGGAAACCTATTTGAAAACGGCACATTGAAATCAATTGATTAAATCTGATTGTCCTTTTGTTCCATTGGTTGCCAGTGGAAACAAGCACATTTAAAAAGAGCCTCCACTTACTCTTTGCAGTCTATCTGACAAAGGCCAGTAGGGCTGATATACATTCAAAAGCAAAATGTGTCCAGCTGTTAGCATTTTCCTGATGAACAGCTTCTCCATTACACTTCTTTCTGTCCTAATCTTGGAAAACACCAGGGTATTCTAGCCAGCTTTTAAATTACTTGGGGGATTTATTTTGTAATTGTCATGCAGATTAGAAACCCAGGTGATGGGATGGGCCCAGGTGCCTCTTTGCAAATGATTTATGGGTCTGAATTGCAACTGAAACAATGAAGGATTATTCACAACTTTTCACAACTTTTCCTTTGAAATCTTGTCATACTAGCCAAATATTGACAAAATAACTCTCTTCCCAAATTCAGTATATTATTTGTCTACTTTGTTATAAAATCATTAGAATCATCCTTTAGACCATAGACTATTTGCCATTGTGAATGGGATTCTGCAAGACACAGCCTTGATTTGGGCTGTGTTTCTGTGTAACCCTGTGGTCAGCTATCAGAACAGAAAATTAATGAGTTTGAGGAGTGGAAGAGGAACAGGAAGACAACCAGTAAACCAGTCAGCTCTTATCTACTGTGGTGTTCACCTAATGTCACTGTGGCTTCCCTTTTTTGACTCATGCAAGGCCAGGACACACAAGACCTACCAAAGTGTACCCATTATTTCAGAACCCATTGCTGAACCTTTCGCTCTGCTGGAAGGCAGGACCATGCTACCACTAAGCTATCACCAGGCTTGATTTAATTGCAAGTTGAAGAGGCTTCCGTGCAGCAGCTGGATTTGGACCGGGCCCTCAGGAGGAGGTACATGAGCAGAAAACATAGATGCTCTTAATGTTTAGCTGAATCTATTTATTAAAGCGATTATGTGATACAAGGTGGCTCTGTCAGCTGGAGGCAATGCCTTAGGATTTCCCTTCAAGTCCCGTTTCCTAAATTTAAATTACCAGGGAGTAGCATGATGGGATATTCTGGTAGAATATTTCAGATTGGTGTGGCTTTCATCTTTTGGTCAGAATAAAAGTTGTTATGGACTACAGATATTATGTACTACAATTACTGCTTAGGTGAGAGCCCAGATTTTTGGCAAAACTTTTGATGAACAATGTCAACAAGCTCTTTTTACTTCTCTAGCAGTCTAAACCCTTTGCTAAGACAACTCAATTCCTTGGCGTGTCAAAGTCAGATGGCTGGGATGCGAATTTGCTTTTGTCTCTTTTATGAAATGAAACTATCCATCAAAGATTAGAGGACAGCTGTGCTTTGCTACTTGTGTGTGCCACTTTACATCGAACACGGGAAGTCCCAAAGCAGCTCAGAGGTCTGGGCAGCATTGCCACTGGGCTTCTGAGAATAGCAGCAGCAGCCTTGGCAGTGTGAATCTATTTAGTATCAGGACTTACTGTGCTTGTTGAATGAAAAGACCGATGTTTATGCAGGTTGTTATATGGCATTTCTTGTTCTTGCTTGGCATTACTCGTGTCATTTGCTTGTCCCCTTCAAAGACTTGTAGTGACCTGTTTGAGCTGAGGGTTCATGATAGGAGGAATCTGCTCACCGGTGAAGCATGTGGCAGCTGTCTGAGGGCATAGCCCATACACTGTGGCCGCAGAAGCTGCAACCAACAGCAGAGATCCTCACTCCAGCTCTGCTGATGTCGGTGAGTCTTTGTCAGGTTGCATCATGCAGTGACTGGCCTAGAGCTTTGGTTATAAACAGGGTGGAGAAGGTGCTGCTTAGAGGAACAGGGTCATTATCTGAATGATGCTTTGGCTCTGTAGGCATGACAACACTAGGGAAATTTAAAGTTAATTGAGGAACATGAACTTGGAGCACTAAACTCGGTGTCCTACCTCCTGTGTAAGCATGATTTATTCCTATGTACCGTAGATCTATCTATATGGACGGACACAGAGCATACCTTGCAAATGATGGCCATCATTTTAAGAGTGGAGCTTGCCAGGCACAGGATGGGCAAGTGTAGTTATCAGGGCAGACAGCTTGTTGCCCCCAAAGTTAATGTAACCTAAAAATGTCCAAGTTCTGGACTGCAGGAGCCACTTTCCTCCATAAACCGTTTTCTGATATTAGAGATGTACTTTCTTTCAAAACACTAAAAAACTATAGGGGGGAAGAGAATAGGAAAAGAAAAGGGTGCTCCACCTTTATCCTTTGTTCCATGAGACCATCTAACAAAACATTGTTGGAAACCCCTGTTTGAGAGGGGTTCAAATCCCATCAGGAGAGTACCCAGGCTATAAACTAGATTACCTCATTGATGAAGAGATCCTAATCCTTCCGCTGACATTATTTCAGCTTTGAACAATACTAACTCCTGTGCATTTTAAGTCTTTCCATGTCAGAATACTGAAAGTTGCAGTTAGATGAGACTCAGATAGTTAAATCCACTGTGGATTGAACTCAGTATGGTCACAGCTGCGAATTGCTGCTGGGAAGGTGCAGGCTGGATGTTAGAAAAAAAATTTCATGAGGAGGGTACAGCACTGGGACAGGTTGTTCAGAGAGGTTGTGAAATCCTTGGAGGTTTTCAAGCCTTCATTTAAATGAAGTCATTGCTGGGTGTCCTGTGGGCAGTAGCCTTGCTTCAGGGGGAGGTTTGATTAGGTGGCCTTCAGATGCTGTGAACCAACTCTTCTGTGATGCTGTGAACACAAACCACCTGAAACTCAGGAAAGGTAGACATACTGTGTGGTTAATAGCTGCTAGTGTGGGGAAGAGGACCAGAGGGGAAGGTATCAGATGGTGCCAGGGAAGGGAACCAGCTGCAGTGGGGATGGGCCCCCCAGGAGTGGGTGGGTGCTTGAGTGCCTTTAGCAAAAGGCCGGGGTGGGTGATTTTTTAATAGCAAATTCACCACAAGACTGGAGGGTTTCTTGAGAGCATGGGGAGGAGAGAAATTACTTGTGAATTTGAATTGAAGTTAGGAAATAGATTCTGCTGGAGGGGGGACAAAAGGAGGAGAAGGAGTGTAAAAACATGTCTCTCAGCGTTTTGAAAAAGCTTCACTCCAGAATCGCCCAAAAATTTAATTTTCATGTCGCTGTTTTTTTTTTTTTTTCAAAAAGCAACCTTGAGTTTTCATACTGATGTGGTATATTTTGATGATAGAAGGAAAGGTGAAGTAAACCCAAATGGGAAAAGCATTGCCCAGAATGAAATTTTTGTGGTCTTTTTTGTGCTTTACTCCAGTCATATCCCTCTTTTTTTTTAATGTTTTTCCTAAGCCAAGTTTTTAGAATAATTTTTTAATTCTTCCCTCAAACTGAAAAATCCGTTATTTATCCAGCGAGTCATCCTGCCTGGCAGTGTATTAAGCTGCAACTCCATTAACATGAACTGGGAAGAGGCAGCTGCTAACTGGCAAAGCAGAAATGTGCAGGGCTATGCCTGCAGGACAGGAGGGGGTGGATTTGAGCAGGCAGTTGAGAGAACCAGCTTCGTGGGCTCAAAGGGGTTTAGTGCTCTGGAGCTGTTCCTTACGCCTACCAAAGGAATGCATTGGAAACAGGTATTCCTGTATGCAATGGACCCCTTTGGAAAGATTCGTATGCTGGGATTTGTGAAGGTATGTGAAGGACTGATATTACAAGAGTCCACTTTTGTAATAATAGTAAAAAAAATTGCACATATTATTTATTTTGGCTAACTATGGATCCATTTAAGGACTTCATACAGTTCCAATTCTCCTCTATGATGGCATTCAATAAATAAATCCAACAGATAGGAAAAAACACGCTTTTTTAAACAACTGTTGCCAAAACAAAACAAAAACCAAAACCAAAGTCTAAACCCAACCTACACAGTTTTCATAGTTATTTCAGGGGTGTTGCATTGTTAGCAGAAAACTCCTCCCTCTGGCCAGGAATACGGGCCAGATACGCAGTCTGCTGTCTCCGGTAGGAACATTTCTATGATTATCTATGGATGTGGGAGCAGGTCCCTTGCTTAGCTCATAAGGAGCTAGAATTCTTAAAATATTTAATTCTTAAAATAAAAACTGCATAGTCCCTCTGCTGTGTGGCAATCTCTCTTTACGCTGAGAAGACTTACAGCTGGAGCAGAAGCAGAGGCACACAGAGAGGAGACAGTCTGATGGGAGAAGTGTGCCCGAATGCTCTGCATTGCTGCCTGATTAAAAAGAGTGAAGCATGCTATTAGCAAGTGCAATGAACACACACAGTATTCTTGAATTGCTCCTTTCTAGCTTTTAAATGTGTCAATACTTGTTCCAGTACCAGTCTTTTGTTTAGGAAATGCTCAGCTGCTATCCCTGTAATTTAATTTCACTGCTGAGCCTTCGTCATCACAGAGCCATTTATTCCAGGTTTGATCTGAAATTGTGCTTGTGACCCAGGCATGTAGCGTGTGGTTTGTGAACATCTTTGCCGATGGCTTTAAATAGAAGTAAAAATCCTTAACACTATCAAATCCCAGGCAAGGAAGAAGGCATGTACATCAGACACAGATGCAGGGTTTAACTCTTAATGCATAGAGTTGTATATACTCCTTTTACTTCTGTCCTCAGGAAAGAGGGGAGCTTTCTCTGGCTAATTGGATGTTTTATACAGCACAAGCAACCTCAGTCATTGCTTCAAGCTTGTAAATCTTATATGAGCGGCAGAATACCTTCTAGAAAGGCAATCAACCCTTAAATCTTAAAATCTTTAGGAAAATTTTAAGCAACAGTGAATCCATATTCTCAGAAAATAGCTCTAATGTCCAATTAACTTCATAGCTAATGTTTTGTGCCTTATTTTTAGCGCGAGTTTATCCTGCTCCAGCTTTCGCCTCCAGCTCTCATTATGCCTTTGGTAGATTAATAATCCCTCCATTATCAGATGTTCTCTTCGTGTCTGTACAGATTGGAACAGCTTCGCTTTTTAACCTCCTCTTGGATGAACTCGTGTTGAGTTCCTTTGAGTCTTTCATGAGAACAGTGAAGTCTAGGAAAAGCAGCCCCAGAGTATTTGTTTTTCTGGCACTTTCGAGAGGGTATTGAGAAACTGAGAAAAAGCAAATAGCAAAGCAAATGCCCAGCACCCAGCCACGGGGCTATAAATGACAGGGGTAGGGTGGGCACAGCCAACAGCCTGGTGCAGCAGGGTTTTGCTGGCTATTTGAGAAGGATAGGCTGCCTAGGGAGCTGACCATGCACCTCAATAAATGGGGCATTTTAGGCCTGAGCAGCGGGGCCATGCAGAAGGTGAGGACAGGGCTGGAAAAATGTTGCAGTCAGGGACTGCAGCTGATCCATCAGCAAGACCCATGAAAGCAGTCCCTAAACTGGGCTTTGGCTCTGCTACTAATGAGGCTGGATCATTTGTCATCAAACATTCCTCTCCCTCAGGATGATATTCCTCTGCTTTTATACCCAAGGCTCTTGTTTGAACTCTAGCAGCTAGAAGCCACCATAACCTTTTTTAGCTGCCCTGTAGTAACTATGCATGCATATAGCCTTATTTAACGGTGACTGTGAGACAACTTTCTCTCTCTCAGGTTCCTCTAAGCACTACTTATTTATATCACGGGATTAAAGCTGGTGCACAAGACAATTGTGCATTTGACAAGTGGTAATTTGGGATCTGTGGCCATTTGTGCCCCTACACTCTTAGCCAAGGCTGTAGGAAGGCTGGCTGGCACGTGTGCAGGGATGTCCGTTGTTCTGTCCCTCTGCGATACATGGCTGGTGTCTCATTCCCTGATTGTGTCTCTGCTGCTGCTCCATCGGTGCTAACCTATCCCTTGGGACACCTGTAAATTTTATAAAACAACCAATAAACCTCTCCCCTGAGATGGTGTCATAACCTTTTACTTTCTCAGATATATGTCATCTACATTTGAGTTTTGCTTCTACAGTACATTGGCTTTGTGTATATTGTGTTTTTTCATCCAAATGCCATGGGCCAGCACATTAAATGCATATATACATTAAGTGAAGATTCCTTTATCAGCCAATTTTCTAATTCATGAAAAATATAAAATATGTTTGTGTGTGAATGTTCATAACTGCAAATATTTCTGTTCAAGACAAAGTATATGGGGCTGATTAGAAAAGCCAGACTCAAAGGCTGTTGGAAGGGGGCAGATATAATGTGTTTGAAAGAGTGAACATGCTTTCTTAGAAAATACTCCCAGGCTTTGTGATTGCATTGGATCTACATTTGCATAACAATCACCTTGTCTAACTACTTTCCAATAATTTGTGTAGATGAAAGTGTAATTTTCATTTCAATGTTCTCCATGTTACTTAATTGGTATGGAAGTCAATAGGATTATATTTTTTAAAGTGCAAATGATTTTCAATGTCATTCGCTCACTCTTTTTATTTATTTCTGTATTTATTTATATTAGTTTTACTCAAGGACACTTTAAATACTTAGTCATCTTTTTGCAAAAACGAACATCCCTTTTATACCTAATTATACCCATTATACCTAATTGTTATACAGAGCAGCCAGGGTATAAAAGAAAAAGTGATGATAGGCTAATGTGGAAAGTATCAAAGGAAATCTTCCGGTGTAATCATTCAATCTTCAGATCCAACCCTTCAAAGGGTTCTTATTGATTGTCTTGGTAAATCTGATTCCCAGCTTACCAGGCAGGGCTTTTTCTATGGGACGCTGCTGTGGCCCTTGACATCTGCTCTGTACCGAGTCTCTGCAAGCTGTGGACCTGTCCCATCAAGCTTTGAAGGCACCTATTGCATGAGTAAAGGTGGGTGCAGAGTCCGGTTGGTGTTGAGCACAGCATGAGACCAGTGGGAGGAAAGTAATTCTACATGGCTGGTCATTCACATTGCAATTGTAACTGTCCTGCACCGCCTGAGTCTAGCTCATACCTTGAGGAAACAGAAAGGCTTGTTGTCTGACAAAAGGGTCTGAAAAACTTCCCTAAAAGGTCCACTTATTTCTGGATGCAGATGAGCTGGAAAAGAGGGGGAGAAAGGAGCATTAGAAACTATTGTGTGTTTCACACACACAAAAAAGGGTTTTCTCTTTCTTAGTTGTCTCATAGACAAGCAGAACTCTGTTCACTTGTAGACGTGGTAGTTCTGTGTTGCCCGTATTATGCCAATTGCTTCCTTTGGGAAGCTTTTATTCACCTATATGGTGAATAGTCACATAGAGCCAGATTTCAAGGTAGTGAATATTGCCATGGCCCCACTGAATCCCTGCTGAAAAACTCGGAGGTTGCATCGAGCTGTGCTGATTTTTAACACAGACCTCCTCTCCCTCTCTGTTCCCATGTGTGGAGTGGGAAACAAGCAGTGTGTCAGTGAGCTCAGCCAAGAGCCGGAGTCACTCTGTGGTCCAGTCCATGTCAGCCACGTTAATCTTTTCACAGCTGGGAATTATGCATAAAAGGCTCTTTCTCCTCCATTACTGATCGCCGCATGTATGACTGAAGCAACCAGCAATGCCACTTACAGGATGGACTCAGTCAGTGGGGTCAGTTGTTATGAGATGGCTGGAATTTTGTACCCATTGGAACTTTGTAGGAAAAGATCATTTCTGAGGATGACTCATGCGGATCTGGCTGCCACTTACTGAAATATATGGGGGGGTGGGGGGGGGGTGGGATGTAGCAAAAATTAGCTGCATCTGTTGGGTAGCAATAGAATATGTACAAGGAAAATGTTAAAAATATGTCAATGACTCTCTCTATTGACACCTCCAAATGAGGACATTTCAGGGCAACAAGGGCAAATGATCTGGTCAAATAAGCTTTTCCTGGGAATCCTCTGGATTTCAGTCTGGAGATCTCTATCAGAACTGTGGGCACCCTTTGTGTTGCTTTGCAGACGCCCGTGTGTTTTATGCTGCTTACAGAAAGGTCCAAAGGACTGTGTCAGATCACGGTCTGTCCCCTCCAGCCCCGGGGACTGTGGTGAGTCAGAGATACAGTGGTTTGGGAACAGCTTGTGAACCAACCCTGCTTATTAATCATTTTGCTTTTTGCGGTGTTATTTTTAAGCTAGATCAGTTCCCCAACCCAGCTTGCCAGGCAGCTGCCCAAACACTTTCAGTGGCAGACCTGAGGGGCAGAAGCAAGTTGGCAGTAAGAGGCAGGGAGAGGAACCGGGAGCTACATCAGCTGGCTCTGCTATTTACAGGACTTCTGCATTTCGAAGCAAATCATCCTCTGAACTCTAATAGCAGCCTTGACATTGCAACTTGTTGGCTGGCTAGCTCAGCACAGGCATGTGGAAATTTGGACCTGGGCATGTCCGTAACGGCAAAAGAGGAAAAGTTTCTTCAGCTTCTGCAGAGTTGAGTCCATCCCCAGAGCTGGGAGGCTTTGAAAGAAGGAAGTCGTACGCTTGTCATGCAACCACCAGTGCTCCTTGGCTGTCCTTGCCATGAGCTGACAAGGGGACTGAAACTGAAAAGGATGCTGATTTTTTAAAAAATCCAGAACTCAAGTGCTTAATCAGTTAAATTCCTCACCACTGACAGATCTGGGAAGATCAGAATAGGTAACCTTTGTCAAGATGTACAAAAGATATCTACTGTTTTGGTAATTTCATCAGAAGATCTGAAATCCCAGCTTCACAGGCAAAATCTTCACTCCTGTACAACTTCAAAATAAAACACTAATAAATCCTTGTTCTTGTAATACGTCAAAATAGAATATTCTGTGATTAATAGTTGCAGTATGTTCTTGAAGCACTCTGTGTGTTTAAAATACCACTTAAACTCTTGAGGCTCAGGCAAAGGTAGACTAAGGACAACTCAGGAGTTCCTGACTCCTAACGCTGCTCTCAATCTGATGTTTTAAGAGGCTAATATCACAAACAAATTCTCTCTAACAGAGAAGTTGGGGAATATCCCTCTGTCTTGGTTTGTGAATTTCACTGACATATATTTTAAAACAGTTATATTCAGGCTTTTACAGTGTGATTATCATTCTGGAAACAGTTTAGGTTGGGAAATTCATTGTTGCAATATTAACTTTCCAGTCATCCAGTAAATAAAATAATCCAAGTGCTGTTGTGAATAGTTTTAAATTACAAATGAGTTTAAATTCCAATAAATTGCCTAACCTGAAATCAGTGGCTCTGCTGGGAAATGTGTGAATCTCATGTAGGTAGCACTTGAACAAAAAGGTCACTGACGCGGTTTGTTACTTGGAGAAGGAAGAATTTTTTTAAAACATATTTTGTGTTTCCTTCTGCTAGTATTTATAGCTATTAGCACTAACTATGCAAACTAAATCAATATTGTTTCCAGATCATATGCATGGAGTTTTCAAAAATATACGGTTTCTTTTCATCTGAGATTAAGCTGCTGATCTTGTTAAGATGAATAAAAGATGCAAGATATTCTTAATTAATTCATAACTTAATAATTAAGTTACCGCAGGACAAATGAGAAGTGATCGTCGTATGGAGAAGTAAACACTGTTGTTGATTTTGGATGAAGCTTGTGGTAACTTATTGCAGTGCTAATATTGGCAAATAACTGTCCAGCTCAACACGGTTTCATGGCTGCCTTCTACTGGTTTCTGTTGAGGGGGTGAAATTAGAAGTAAAAAGTGCTGAGCTTATTCACATCTTTGGTATCTCATTAGAGATGCTTAATCATTTGGAGAAGCTCTGACTAGCTGGTTAATGTGTTTATTCCATGGCATCCAGCTCCTGTGGAGAACTCTCTATAGCAACATGAGATTGAAGGTGTTTACAAGAAGTTCACCTGAAAGGACCTCAGCAACAGCGTTTGAGACTCTCCTGTGGGAATTTATAGCAGGAATCTTCAAAGAGAAAAAAAGGAAAGATTTGTAGGTTAAAATGAGCGAACAAATGATCAAAGCTTCTGAGGGTCTCCTGAGTTACTGATTTTCTGTTTTTTTCTTAAGCATCACAAGCTTACTGCTCCAGGCAGAACTAATTAACTAATGAAGACAGGAGAGAATTGCTGAGGGATGGAGAACAAAAACTTATTAAAATTTAACAATAAGATATCTCTGTTTCATGTAATATCTGTTATGTTGATCACTTTTAGTGACAATATCCCAACAGTATTTTTTTCTAATTATGCAGAAATGCCAGGTACCGTAGGCTATATAGTCTCCTGTTCTGAAGTTCAATCTGTGTCTTTAGCAGTACTAAAGAATTTTTTTTGCTTGTTCTGTAGGTTAAACAAGTCAGGCATTCAGACAAAATCTCTGCCACATTTTAATTATGCAGCTTTGGTTTTTAGGTCTATTGCCTGATTGATAACTTTATGGGTTCAGTGTAGCAAGCAAACTATGTGGTAGAACTTGAGGAAACAGAAACTAGGAAGCAACCCATAAAGTTATCAATCAGGCAATAGGCTTAAAAACCAAAGCTGCTTAATTAAAATGTGGCATTTTTTTGGCTGAGATTGTTTTGGATATGTGATGAATGGAGATCAGAAAACAATTAGACAAATTTGTGGAAGAAAAGCCCATGGAACAAGCTTCTCTGGATTAAACCACTGGATTAAAAGAACCTAAAATGTTAATTGTTGGAAGGCCATCACAGGGAAAGCATCACTATATATTATTTCTGCTTCCCCTTTCCTTCTCCCTTACTGGAGATAGGCTGCTGGACGAGATAGGTTAGATAACCTAGTGCTGCTATTCTTCTGTTATGCAATTTAAATTCATTTAGTCATGGACTTAGCTTGTGACTCAAAAAGTCACAAGTACTATTCAAGGGCAAAGAACAGGAAGATTTGGTCGGTGTTGATTTGTAGTTATTTTTCCACACCTCATTCGATAGTCATAATTTGCCCCTTTCACCTACTCTTATGGGATTGTTTCTCTATCCTTCCATACTAAAACCTTTCAAGACTCATTTACATACCTGGATCATATTCCTAGTCAAGGTATCGGAAGCATGTATGATTCATGCTTTATATATAACATATATATAATAATTATATATAAAAAACATATATTCCATTAACTTCATGATCCTTCATGTTCCTTCTCAAAAACCTTTTTTCACACATCACTGTGCCTCATTGCGACCCAAAATTATCCCTGTACCTTATTTTTGGAGTTACTTGTATTTTCTTCTTTTCAAAATATGTAGATATTCTGTAGATAACTGTGTATATGTAGATAACATCTGTACAAAATAATTAGGCACCATAACGTTAGGCAGAAAGACCAAGCTTTCAACACCAAACTTTTATTGACTTGTAAAATTTAACAGCTGTGATAGCGCAGTACATGTGTGTGTGTGGGAGGGGGTTCCTGTGAAAGATCACATTATTCTGGGATTAGAAAACCTGAGAAACATCTGGTTAACAAATGAGTCCCGCAACAGAGTTAGTTCTTCAGCTTCTTTTTATCCCTAGCACTAATGTTAACTTTACTACTAGATATTCCCAGTGCCAATGAATCCGCACCAGTTGGTGGTTATAATGGGGAGTTGAGAGCAATGTGGGGAGCAGGTCACAATGGACATGAGTGTGGGACAGCTACTGTGGTATGGCAAGTGTAAGATATATATCTTACCTTACATATGCTTTTCATGGAATGACTTATTAGGTGTCTGGGATAATGAGGACCCTGAGTTGTTTACGTGGCAGTCAGTGACAGAAAATCTGTTGACTTAAGAGGAAGACTCCGAATGCCTCATCATGGGCGGGTGCAATGCAGACCACATCGTCCCCACCTGGTGTCAATAATACCCTATAAGCAGCATGAATCTCCCCTTTTGAGTCTTACAGCAGAGTAATTCTTTCTTTGGCTGGAGTTAGTGTCTTGTGCTTTCAGTTTAGTAATTTTAGACTCTCCAATTGGATAATTAACATACATTTAAACCCTGGGAGCCACAGAGCTGCACCCATTTATGGTAGCTGATTTACGCCATTTCCAGCTATGCTGTCAAGGGTGATGGTGACTATATAGCAGCAAGGCTATGGCCATGTTACACGACTTAGAAGACTCTGTCAGGTTGATGCAGTGAACTGTAGGGGAGTCTATGTGGCTTCTTTTGCCCTCCCCTTTGCACCAAATGCACACCTCCGCTGAGCCTTCCAGATCTCGTTCTTTGGTTTACGGACATGGTGTCTGATGTTTGATAACCTAATGCATACAAATTGCTCCAACAGTGTAGATGTGTCTTCCCATGACAAGGATGTGTAGATATCTCAGTCTTTGCATTTCAGGCTCTCAGAGCTTTGTTTCTGTTTCACCTTTAACAAATGAGCAAACGCTTGTGATACTGTCTCTTCTAAGCCCCATCGACATGCAGTATGTTTTTCAGCCGGTCACAGCGTCTGTGATCTCTTTGCTATCTTGTTTCTTCCTCACTGCATCTGCAGCATTTTGGTAGCCTTCAAGCAGTCTGTAATTTCAGTCACATGAAATAAGTCCGCGTATAGCAACCAACCAGCTAGACTGGATGGAGGCAACTCCTGCTGTACACGGCAGAAAATAGAGTAACTCTAAGTGCAAAAAGCATTTCAAGTGGCTTAAAAATTGCTTTATTATGAATTATAGACTACTTTTGCTGTCCTGATAATGGGAAACACCATCTACTGTGATTCATTGCAGTCAAGCAGCATTAACTTCAGAGAGAAATGGGACAAAAGGGAAACGGCTCCCTTGGTAATGGGGTATTTTGTGTGGGCAAACACTGTAGCTATACTAAATTATTTTACTCTGCTCATTCAGATCTGTCCTTCTAGGCTCTTTTGATGTTGAAGTTATATACTATATAGTAAAAAGTGAGTTAAAGAGTGTATGAGTAATGGAAGCAAGGAGTAACAGGTGTTAATCAGAGAATATAATCCTGACACATGTTAACGGCTCTTAAACCAATTAAGTTTAACAGAATAACAAAAAACCAGAAGTAGCAGAAAAATCTCATCTTTTCACAAATGGAGATGAAGGCTTTCTAAAGTCTGAAACCAAAGATAGGCTCCTTGGGTGCTATTTTATAAGGGACTGGTAAATTTGGGTACCCAATCATTCAGTAGATAAACTTAGCTGCTTTTTAACTACCCTCTCTCAGCCTCTTGTCCCACTGACCCCACTGGAAGCCCAAGGAGATATATCTCACTAGGCTAAATTTAGTCTTGTGAATACCCACCTCTGCCACAGATTATCATACTGTATTAGTTGAGAATCTATTTTCTCAGGAAACTCTCTCATTATGAAACATGAACGTTGAGAGGGCATTACAGCTTACCATTTTGTTTTGGATGGGTGTGTTCAAATTCAATCAAGTCGGTGTGCCACATGGTGCCATTTAATTTAAATTAAATTGATCAATAGAGTACATTAGCCACATCATTTTAATATCGTCTTGGTAAAATCCTTGGCCTGTAAAAGACAAGGATAAAACTCCTGGTGAGATGACACCGTGACATCAGGTCTTTTGCAAAATTAATGCAGCAAAATAAATTGCTTCTTTCCTCCCTTGTCATTCTTCAAATTTTGAACCTCTGCCATTTGGACAAGCATCCTCCACGTTCTGCTTTCATTTATGGAGCAAAGGTATTGCAGGGGTTGCTAAGGGGGGTTTAAGACCTGTCTCTCACTCTCTTATTATTTCTTTCTCCTGTTGAGAAAGTTGCTTAGTTACTTCATATTTTAATTCCTCATTTACAGATTGAGTGGCAGCATTTTTCTCCTTAGAGTATGTTCTGAAGATTAAAATTCCAAATTTGAGGAACTCAAGTTCTCCATGAACCATGTCCAAGCATGGGGAAAAAAAGCTAAATTCTTGTATGTATAAACCAGGTTAAATTTATTTTTTGGCCTCTATTTGTGTACCTTTTCTCTTTATATATTTTGGGTTGCTTTTCCAATTCCATGAGCAAAACAATACAGCTAGTTGTCATTAAAGTGTCCTGGAAATTGGTCCAGAAAGAATAACACCCCAGAGTCCACTGGTTTTGGCTTCCCTGAACAGAGGGGGTCTGTAAGAAATGGTGAGAGCTGTTAGTGGTTTGCAATGGCCAGCTCTAGAGTATCGTGATTTTCCTTGGGAATTTCATTTTGTTTCAAGGGAAAAGATGCTCTTTTCACTATGTGGCTGGGAAATTTAAAGTTGTGGCCATCGCTCAAAGCTCTCTTTCCTGAGACATGCATTTTTCTTTTAGTTAATTGATTAGTTATAATGATGGATGATGAGGACAGACTTGGGTTCATGCAGGGCAAATCTAGCCTTGCTGGAGCTGGAGTTTGCCATTTATTAGTAAATAAATGGGCAGAACTTTGTCTAATGACTTGAACAAGTATATTGAGAGAATTGGACAGTCACAAAGGATCTTGGGAAAACTGAATTCGACTTCACTTATCCGTATGAGTTAATTTCAATCATGGAGAGGTCTGTATTGAATGATTTAGACATCCCATGGTCTTTTATTTATGAGGTCTGTAGGGTCTATTATATTATCTTATAATTTCCATTCTGCCTCAGGTCAAATGCAGATTTCTATAGTACTCAGAGAACTAATAGCGGGAAAGATTTGTTTCCAGATTAACCAGAGGTGGTCCCACACTAGAGACTGTTCTGTTTTATATGTGAAACTAAGCCTGTAGAACTTTTCTGTTTTCATTTTCTCTTTTCAGTGTGCTTTAGTTATTTATGACTTTGTGCCTGAAATTTTGCTATACCCTTGTAAATCACGGAAGAAATATTTGAGGGATTATTTTTCCTGTTGGGTAAAACCAGTCATAACTAAAAGGTTTACTTAGCTTGTTTATATCTGGATTTTTTTTATAAGCCATCTGTACAATTTAGATTTCATTATGGCAGCGTGTGCTGCATAGTCTGGCAGTACAGGGTTATAGCTGGGCATTATGTAAATAGTATATTTATTTTAATGGGAACATATTATTTTTTAATATGCTTTTGGAGATAAAAGGAAAATTCTCTGAATGTAAATTTGGCTCTGCTGAATAGTCATTTAAAAAGAGTGACTGGAAAGTGACATGTGTACCCTTTTTAACGTGTATAACATTGAGAGCCTTAGAAATTTTAGCATCATTCACGTTAACACATCAAAGTATTGCTGGTTGAACTCAAATCTCTCTGAAATGCTAATCTGCACCCTTAACTGTAGTGGAATGAACATACAGATGGTTCTTCTAATTACTTGGAGAAAGAAAAGGGGATGGTTTCATTTAATGATTTCCCCTTCTTTCCAGACTGAAAGCAGTTCCAGCTCTTCCCTCCAGCTAATTTGACGATTAAAAGATGCCTTTGTCTTGCTTTCAGCTATTGAGGTTTCATCACAATTTGTGAAAGCTTTCCGTCATGAAGCGAGGTGTGAACCCAGGGTTATATAGGTTTCGTTCATAGGTCATGTGAAGGGGAATTATAACCTTGAGTATTTAAAACCAGAATGGGGGGGTATTTTCATCATTCCATGTTATTGCACCAATGGCAAAGACGGGTTTTTAGGATTAAAATAGGAACTCGAATCTTAGATGCAAGAAGGTCATTGATCAGGGAATAGACTCCAGGTATTCAGGCTCCAGACTCGTGGTAGCTCCATATTCCCAAGGATACAAATGAAGAGATTTGAAACACATTTCTAGAGATGTTGACTTCACTGCTGCTTTGTGGGGTAACACGTGCTTCAGAGGAACTGGAGAAAAACAGTGTGTGAATAATTTCAAAGCTTTTAATTTTCACTATGGACCAGAACAAAGGTTGAGATTTTACAAACTCTATCCTGAAAAATGAGATCTGCACACTGTAGATACAGCTGGTGTGATCACTGATCTCTTGGCCCACTACCTCTCTCAATCACGGTGCTGCAGCTATGTGGGAATCTCTTTTCATTGACAGGGGCGGTCTCCAGCCAGGCAGGTCCATGCCAGCTTTTGAAATACCTGAGGGACAAACCTGCTGTTAGAGCTCATGTGGAGCTACTTGAGGAGAGAGAAGGCCTTTGTTCTGCCTGGGAGCATGGCTAAGCTGACCCAGGTGGCTCAGAAGGGGACTGGGGCTGTGGGGACCAACATCACCCTGTTTGTGGCCTCTGTCTGTCTTCAGACCTCAAAGTCGAGTTTCATGTCTGCTGCCTTCTTTCATCTCGGAGCCCCGTCCCTTGTGAGTTAAGGCTAGTTAGTGTAAACCAGAGCAAGCCGAGGGAGCAAAGACTTGATTTCTTCTGGCTCGTGATCTGGGTGCAAGCAGAGTAGCCCTTTAGCTCTGTTTGTGTCTGTTGTGACCCCGTACCTTGCACAGAAAGCGGTATGTCAATGCCAGTGTCATCCCAGAACTCCTCCAAGTATTTCATTTCATTCAACATGGCATCAAGCTGCTACTGTTATTTCAAGATTTAATAGAATTTTATATATTACCATTAGATGGTGTATTTTCCTGACTATTAGAAGCTCTCATGGGTATTTTTCAATTAAAATACTCAGTGGGAACAACAACAAAAAAAGAAAAAAGAATAGCTTAAATAAATATAGCTACTCCATTTCTTCTGAACTTTTATGTATACATCTTACTTAATCACTCCCTATCAACAATGTCTTCTGTTCTGTTTTTGAGGTGCACCACTTCTCTCCAAGCTATTCAAAAGCAGGGGATTTGAGTTCATGGCTGTAAAAAGACTATTTCAGTGCTCAGAGAGACTAACTGTGAGGTCAGAATTCAGTGGGTTTTTTCCTCTTCATTTTCTATTAACCAGAATGTTGTATAGTGTTTTTGCTAAGTAAAACTGTAACCAGGCCTAAAAGCTTTTTTCTCTACTAGAACCAAAAATAGGAACCATGACTGATATAGGATAGAGTTTTGGCTTTTTTTGAAAATACAATAGTGTGGGAATCTTCAGAAAAGGCTTTGGAGGAGTTTGTTGCCTAGGGCTGTGTATTTTGATTTTGTCTGTTTGAATCTAGGCTTTTGCAATGTTGGAAAAGAAACAGGGGAAAGGGAGAATGGTTAATTAGAAATTCTTGCCTCACCTTGTTCTTCTGGAGTGATGACACCTCATATAGCAATAGGGAAAGGTGGTTTGCCTAGGTAGGATATCAGCAGATCTAGATTCCCTTGTCAGTTCTACCAGCAATATCTGTCCTGCTCCAGGGTAAAAATTAACCAGCCTCAGCTTCATCCTCCCTAGCATGGAGATGACTGTGATCTTTGCTTGGTGTCAGAAAGACATGTTCATTATTGCACGTAAAATGCTGTGAGCTTCTTGGCTTGTTACGTTTGCAGTGATTAAGTTGTCTTCTGTTTGGGCAGGTCTTGTTCAATAAGTAATGCTGACTGCAAGTCTCTCTGAACACCTGGAGTACGACTACAGCAATAAAATTAAAATAATAAATGAGTCCTATGTAGCATATATTAGCTCACTTCTGTGGAGCTTTTTCATTTTACTGTAATGAGGATATGGTTCTTATGATTCACTACTACTAGGAATGCAGCATCTGAAACAATATTTATGTTTCTTGATAGGAAAGTATTATTTTGTTGCAATGATGAGACAAAAAATATGTGAAGTGATGTAAGAAATGTAAACATCTAGGGCATGCTAGACCTCACAGATTTCAGCCAAGCTCTCCTCATGTATTATATAATATCAGAAGGCACTGCACTTGAGCCATTAGTCATTTTGACATTGCAGTGTTCTACTGCAAGTTTTTAGCAAAGCCAACAGAACATAAAATTCCAGGTTAAGGTCCCCACATGCTTTGGTTAATGAATATGAAATCACAGTCATAAAACAGTAGAGTTCACTTGTTTAATGAAACAGTAGGGACTGGGTTGGTGGTAGAGTTGGCATTAGTCACCTAGAAAGGAGGAAAAAATGTGCTGTTTCAAAAAAAAAAAAAAGGGCAAATTGCTACTTGAGGCAGAGAATATTTCAGAGCAGAGCAGAGCAGTCACAACAGAAGAGCAGTCATGGGAACACCTTTTGTTATCATTCATCATCATCAGATGGTGGTTACATCCAGCCCTGGATGAAGCTAGTGACCACAGATAACAGACATTTAGAAATCTTGCAAACAACAGAGGTTTGTTCTGTAGAATAAAAATGTCTGTGGAAAAATGGACAAACTCTGGGATAGATATTTATTGTAGACATTGCATGTTCAAGTCTTCTAGTCGATGGTAGTTCAATCAATGCATTCAGTTGAAAACAAGAGTGTTCATAAAATTAGAGCTAAACTGCGACTTTTGCTGCTGCTCATGTATTTGACAAAGCCCATACATAAAAGCAATTCTCCCACCACAAACGAAGTCATAAAATGAACAAAACACTTCTTAAAGTGGAATGTTAGGGGAAAGCTACTTGGAGACTAAACTCTTAATCTAATAGCAATCAGGTAATGGGATAGTGTCCGTGGGGAATAATCGGACTGACTAGCATGAGCTGAGGGACTCTACAGATGGGGCTAGATTCCTGCTTGGTAAGATTCATTAAACAGTGGAAGAGTATCCAAAGGAAGGACTGAAAGAGGTGAGCTGGAAGGAGTCACAGTAAAGGAAGTCTGATGGTCTTTGTGGTTTCAAACTCCTTGTATTGTATTGGATAAAAAGATGGGGAAAAGCTAACAGAGCTAGCCAGAAGTATTCTAAAGCAAACATGTTAAAGCAAAAAGAGCATGGAAGAACCTGGGCGGTATGGAAATCTGCAGCAAAATTCACTTTGATTTGCATGAGAAGAGAATCTCAAGTCAGGAGGATTGCCATTTATAACCAGTGCTACATATATCAGAATAACGTGAAAGAATAAGCAACAAAAGTGGTGTAGGGGGGGTAAGTTATGGCAATGGGAGTCATCATTAAATGATCATTCACCTTCTATATTCCTCTAATTTATTCCACATTAAGCCTTTTCTGCTTCATATTTTGCTCATCTAACAACTGATGTCTTTAATACCTGCTGTGAATGACACTGTGAAGCAGGGAAAAATAAGCAGCCAAAGAAGAAAAGGTAAGAGAAATGGAGACAGAGAAAGAGAATAAACCCAGATGTTGAAGCATAGCTAAAATGGATACAATGCACACACACACTGAGAGAATAGTTCTGATAGCAAATATAAATCTGTACCTTTGGAGGGGGAAGTGACAATAAACCAGCCTAGCTGTAAATATGCTGGAAAAAGTTTTATTTTCTTTTTTTAAATATCACTTCCTTAGTCTAAATGGAACTGTGCTGAAAACATACAGAAGGCTTCATTAGAAGTTATGCTAAGTTGTTTTTTTCTCCTGATGGTGTAGGTTATTGAAGTCCAGTCTCTCTTCTCTCCTTTTTTTCAGACATGAGTTTGCATGAGAGAGCAGAACAACACATTTCCAAATAGTGGTTTTATCTCTACATAATGTTATTATGCAAACTATAATCAAACTAGATGACAGTCCTCCAGACAAACCTTTAGTATTATGAGCCTTCAAAGCTCCAGGGCAAATTGTTGTTAGTAGGATAGTTAATTAAATGGAAGTTGGATTTTATTACTTTATATAAACAACTAAGAACAGCTGGAATGGTGTTGGTCCTCTGTGGCTTTTTCCTTTCTGTTTGACAAATATTAATTGAACTCATTGCCCCATGAAAACTGCCATTTATGGCAATGTGGTCACTACAGAACATCAGGTAGCAGTTGCTCTCTTCTGCTTCTGCCCTTTACCCATCACCAGGGTAGATGGACACTTTGGGATAACGGAGAAAGCAGGAAATGCTTTTTCCTTCTTTAGTTCATAGGGAGAGATCCCCTTTGGATTTAGGGTTCAGTACAACCGCCGGCCTGCCCGTTTTTCACAGGTTGCCACCAAGCAAAGTATGCAGGGTACATTCTGTGTGTGGCGCGAGAACTCCCAGCCGCGGGGGGGGATTTTCCGAGAGTCCTGCCCTTGGGGGTCTCTGGGCTGACCTGCCTTGTCACCCCGAGGGGACAGAAGCTCATCCTCGGGTGGAGCCGTGACCCCCCGACTGCGCTGAGCCGGGCGGGGCGGGGGCGCGGGCGCTGTCCGTGGTGCTGCAGGCGCCGCGCCCGGTCCCGCCTCAGGAGCTGGAGAGCCCCGGGGCAGGGAGGCTGCTGGTGGTGCGTGCCTCTTGGAAGGTGGTCAAACCCCGGGAGTGCGGAGGGGCACTGTTTCTCCTTGGTGCTGTAGAGAAGTCTCACGGGCCAGGCAGCATTTTTCCCTGTTGCTGCAAAGACTCAAGCCTCTGCCGTCAGGTTTTCTTGGCAGCACTCTTCTACATCAGGGCTAAACTGCATACATGACCCTGAGGGTATATAGTGCCCCTGACTCCTGGCTGTTTACGTCTGCAGGGAACATTTCTAATACTAAGTTTCTCCAGGGCTCAGCATTCAATCTGCAGATGTTTCTGGGAGCTAATTCCCACAGTCTGTTTTAGCCTGGGGCATGTAATGGTATTGCACTCTACATCCCTTCAGGGCTTGTGAGCAGAGGAGAAATGCCAGTTTTTCTCGGGGGGGGGGGAGGGGGGGGAGTAGGAGTTGTTGGATCTGATGCATATGCAAATCTGCCTTCATATTTTTTCATTTTAATCCTTTCTTATAAGAGGAATCTTTCAGTCTTTAGATCAAAGACATTCACATACCTTTTCCCAATGTTAGTCCTGACTTAGCTATAAAAAAAAAAGTAAACACACTTTACCATATGTCAGCACTATTGTCTAAAACCATAATTATAAATGAAGAAGGAAACTTCTGGCTCTGATATTTCTAAAGGTTTTGCCCCACTTTTTATTTTTTTGTAGTGTTGTATATCCTGTCTAGGGCAACTCTGAAGACAGTAACTGCCTCTTACTGTATTAAGGGTGCTAACATGACAAGGCGTTGTTTCAGTGGTGCTTTTACAGAAGGATCTGTAATACAAATCTTGAATTCTATTGATGTCTGTCCAGACAACTGGGAAATGGCCAGACTTGTTTACCCAGTCCCTATTTTTCAGCAAAATCCTGCTTTAGCATGCTCAATCAACAAATTCAACATTAATACTTCTTGAATCATAATAGAGTTTAACCTAATTATCCTGTGCTTAGAAATTTAAAAAATACCCACACAACCCCTTCCCTCCCCCCACCCCAAAAAAAAAAAAAAAAAAGAAAAAAAATCAAAACCTACACCAAAACCTAACATTAAAAAAATCAGGTCAGCTTCTTTCTTGGTCATTAATTCCTGCGTGGGTTTGACTGGCAAAGGAAATCTAAGGGGGGTGGGGATGTGAGGGAATGAAGCCTGCTTGTATCAAGTCTCTGGATAGCAATCTTGCAGGAAGGCAAGAGCAGAGAAAGAAGAATCAGTGGTTGTACTGACTGAAGTGCCTTAGGGCTGAAATGTTTCTACAGAGTGACTCTGCTAACCCTGCCTTTCTCCCTGCTTTGTAGATCGGTGCTCTGAGCAGGTGCCAAGATCAGCAACATTGAAAGTTCATCTGGCAAATGTTCAAGTGCTGTTCTAGTTGATCTGCACAGGCACTGGTGCACAAGTCTTCACATCAAAGAATGACAAAGAGCACTAGAAATATCTTAGGACTTAGTCTCAGCTGTGCCCATATGTGTGGGTGTGCATGTATATAAATTTTAATTCCATCTTTTCAACATTATCAATGGGAATACTGTTGAAAAAGATGATAGTGGAGTTATTTTGAAGTAAAAGTGAGTGAAGTCCAAAGTCTAAATCTGTGTTGATGTATGATGGAAAGGAACCTCCTGAAGCCCAAGCCCCATGCAGGTAATCATACCACATGCATGTGGTAAATGGCTCAAGCTTTCTGTTAAAAGCAGGTGTTTTATTCCCCATAATACACTGATTGTTCCAAAAGCCAGCTCTTGCAATGAGCAATTTGTTGCCCTCCCACTTAGAAGTGTTCTACTTTCCATCCTAAATTTGCCCATCGTGAATTTGTTCTTTCATTAGTATTGTTCCTTAGCTTAAATACGTCTTTACCTTCCCTGGAGTTTACCATCCTCCCCAGTGTTTTTAAAGAATACAGCGCAATTCTGCTCAGGTGAATAGACAGTTATAGCAAGAAAATTGTCCGGAGATTGTAACAAAGTAGAGACAAATTCATCCTGGAATCTGTCACAAAGTAGTAGATTTTCTTTTCCTTGCATTTTCAAATGCACTGCCTGGTTCTTTGAATAGACCTGCAACAGAATTTACTCCATCCTAAGCCATAGTGGAAATGTTTATTATCAGGTGACCTTGATCCTGTCTTTTATGACAAGTTTTTCCTCTGTAATGGTATCAAACTTCCTCCCATTCTCCTTGAGGTTTTCAAAGTTTCTCTGTGTAATTGTGCAGTCGTCCTCCATATTGTCTCTGGTTCCAAACTTGGTGGTTCTATCAAATTCAGTCGGTGTAGTCCTGCTTTTTGTGCTACCATAATAAAATGAAAATAGCTACCAAGGCTGGTCAATCTCAAGCAAGGTTCTTGAGGAACATGAATAGTTGCTGGCTTCTGGTCCGATTCCTTCATAAATGTTGCTGTTCTTTGCCTACCTCACAGTTCTTAGGATATTTCCTCTGGCATAGAGGATGGTTTCTCATATGCTACCACATCACGCGTTACGCAAACGCAAAGTGAGAAGAACTACTACATAACTTACATTGAGCAAAATCAGTTTAATAACACATAGATGGAAGGTTAATTTGACAAAAGTTTCCTTTGGTATCCTATTCTCTCCTCTCTCTCTCTCTGCCTTTCCTCTGTCCTTAAATCTGGTCTAAAATCGACTGTAAAACTGCTGTCAGACTAAAGGGCCCGCACCTTCTCATCACACCCCCGCCGCCCGCTGCCTATTCTTAAGGACAGGTGGCCCATTTGCTTTTCTTCAGGGTTGTGTTCCCATGCCATAAAGATAGGAAAAGCCCTTCCTTCTCACCCAGCAGTTCCATGTGCCAGTTCTTGCAGAACCTGGCAGCGGGGATTAGCTAGCTTCTGACAGGATGAGTTTATTCACTTCTACATTTTGGCTTTTACCTTGTTATGGAAATCGTGATCCAGCACCTTCATTCCCAGGAAACCACTTGTATTTTTCCTCAGTTTTTGCACTGTTATCTTTATTCTAGCACAAGATCTTTGTCATCTAAAGATCCAGCTCACTTTTCTCGTCTCACTTTGCTCAGCAGACTAAGAATTCTGTGCATACAGGGAAGAATAGAGCCCCTATTCTATATTTATCATGCAACCTCAAGCATGTTTTGATTTAAATTCAAGCCTCCTCTTCATTCAAGTTGTTAAGCTCCTCTTCAGCTTAAAGGAATTATTTTAAGCTGAATTCCGAGTTTATCAAAGTTTGCTACCTTGAATTTGAGAAAAGCAGCAACAAAACCAAAAAACTCCTAGCCGCCCAAACAAAACCTTTAGCTGTAAACATGGTTTTTAGAATTTAGAGACTGTGATGTCTCAGTCCACAGCAGGGGCAGACAGGATGCATTTATATGATTAAATGAGAGAAGGAGGGACAGGCTGCCCTGTCTTGAAATTACTGTGTGATACACAACCTTGTTCCCTGGCTGGTTATAAGAAGAATTTGCTAAAGGAACCCCTAGCTCTACTTCATTCAAAATAGGCAAAGCGTCTATTTTTATTGTAGGTTCTGCAAGAACTACCTGATCTGCTCTGCACAGAACACTCCTGGAAAAATGTCGAAGGCTTTTTAAAGGAGTTCTGTGATGCAAAAGAGGTTGTGTTTTACAGAAAAAGACACATATCAAATAAACAAGAACATAGCAAACTAATACCTGAAACGGTGAGACTTCAATGACAGAAGAAAATTTTTTGGTCTGTAAAGCCTAAATAATAGAAGAGAGGGCCTGAGCTTTGCAAGTATTGCTGCTAGGATCAGATCTCATTCCTGGATCATGCTGTTTTAGTTAGGAACTACCGGGATGATTAGACATGCACTTGAGGAGCAGCGTTAGTGCTCTAAGAGGTTTACCACTTTCTGAAAGTCACATAGCAGCTAACAAGGTTTGTACTCAAATTGTCTGTACAGAGTTGGACAGGTTAGCATAAGAGATCGTGAAAGCTCAGCTGTGAAATGTTTCTGTGAAGTCTTGGTTTGGCTCTAGATATAACATTTTCCATTGACTCGAGGAAGACCAGGGTTTCAGTTAGCACTAATCAGCATTCCTATGTGTGACACCCTTATACACTTGGAATGTCAAAACAGTTCTAATATGACAGTAATGCAGGGTCTGTGACCTTTTCTCTTTTAATGAGAAAATTCTGTGTGGGAAATAGACTTATACTCAGTTCAGGAAGGACCTTGTCATCTAGCCTAGGAAATTCTAAACGAGATTAATATTTGCAATTTTAAAAGGAGGAAAGGGGTTTTCTTTGGGGTAAATGCTGAAATACTTTTTCTATTCAAGCCCCTGTTAAATATTATCTTTCCAGGTCTTGGCTGTAGAGTACAGTTGAACTGAAGAAATTTTCTGCCTGAAGCCAAAACAAACAGAAAATCACTAACAGAAATAGGGTGGGAGCCTTCAAACAGAAGGTGTACTGGTTACTGGTTTCAGAGGTGAACAAAATACATTTAAAGGTAAGAGAAAATGCAGGAAGATTGCTTGGTACAACTTGAAATAAAGAAACCTCTAAGGTTACTTACAGGTTTTTTGAACTGAGCATTAAGGTGCCCTTTAAGGCTATGTTAGATGACATTTTGTTTGATTTTTATTCTCACATAGTGAAGTATAAACCTTTTTTTCATAGAAATACAATGAGGATATTTATTGGATCTACTCTGCAGCTCTTGGGAATGAAAGAGAAAAATCATTTAGTTAAAAATGTGATTTTCAATTATTATGTGTGCATTGATATTATCTGTGAGGCTTCTTTCCTAGCATAAGCCTTGCAATTCCAGTAGGATGTGGCATAAAGGCCATTTACATATATGCTCCCTGTTCATTTTTCTATGATGTCTTTTGGCTTATACCAAAAGACCACATCCAAAGCCTACTGAAATCCTACTTCAGCAGGATTTAAATCAGGCCATACTTTTCTCCCACATTAAGTGAAACAATTGCATTTATGGGTTTTAGGAATTACTTTTGCAGCATGCTGCTTATCACCAAATAATATGGTTGCACTGGGAGGTGAAAGCAGGAGGAATCCCCTTTTTCATTGCCTCTTTGCAACCCCTACCCTCAGGTCCCTCTCCTGTTCTGAATTTGAGTATGTGGAGATAAATAGGTACTGTATTCTTCTGGGTCCTATCCAGCTCAGATAGGTGAGATTGGGCTCCCAAGTGGGATATAACATCCCATTTTTTGTATGGGTCATGGGTAGGTTACTACATCCATGAAGTGAAGGATGGCACTCCTGAGCAATGCGGCTACATGCTTGTTCTCCCCTCGGGCTGGAATTATAGCCATATTCCAGTCCATAGCATAATCTAACCATAAACGCAGTGGCACAGGGTCAGCACTTACTAGGTTTGAAATGCCCATCCATCATATGTAGTTGTGGGAGAACGGCTCCAGTCTGAACAAGATTACACAAGATTAGCTTCTGTTTTAAGATTAGGGAAAGGATTATGGCACAAATGAAATCTATTTAAACTTTTGATTTATGTCAAATTACATCAAACCGAAAGACAGATATGGGTCTGTCCATAGCCTCATAGAAAATAATGGATTAATATTTCCTTAGAATAATCTAAGAGATTAGGATAAACTGTCCATTGAAGTTGTGTCTAAATCCCCTGAGTGCCTTGCAAAACCTAGCAATGTTCTCTGCTCTCAAGTTATTCAGAAGTTGTTAGGCTGTTCCATTATTTTTTCATTTCCCTAGCTGGTATAAATGGATGCAGTGGAGTTTCACTGTTTTTCACCAGCTGAGGTCCTGGTCCCAGAAGTGGTAGAAATGGAGGAGGGTTAAAGGACAATTAGAGCAATAAGGAAGATCTGGATGGAGACATCTGCTTAAGTGTGTGTTCTCTAAGCACCTATCCTGATTTTTTGCTTTCTAATGTCTGAACCAAACAAACCAAGTATAAACTATTTTACAGGCTGGTTAGCACTTGTTTTCTGGTACAGAAAAGGTTAACAAACCTACTGCAGGAATGAAGAAACACCCCAAATGCTTTTGGGCAGCTGCAGTATTAGAAACAGTTTGCTGTAGTTCACTGCAGGTGAACCCTTATAGCCAAGCTATTCGGATGCTAATATTTCCTTTGAGATGTTCGCATGTGTCTACTTTTAAAGACGTGTAAAGCCCACTGAAAATACTTACAATGGGTGAGCAAACATTATACCCCTATTAGAAAACAAATTTAAATAAAATAAGACCCTTGTGCTGCATGCTAAATGCACACATCTAATCCTAACTTCATTCACCGGGTACGTAGCTGAGTCCCTCTAGTGGCATAAACATTTATTTGGCTTCAGCATGTTATTAAAATTCTATTTTACAGCCACATTATAGCAGCAAATTCACAGGTAGCTTTTTTGGACACTCTGGGGACCGTAGCAAAGTGAATATTGGATTAGATACTGTGCAGGCTAGTGTTAATGAATGTAAATTGATTTTTAGCTGTGAGGGGCAATTATAGATGCACTGGAAGGAGAAGGGAATTTTTCAAAGGATATTCAAGAAATAATTACTATCAGTAAGAAACACGCAAAGAGCAACGTAATACCCAGGACAGCCAATAGGGATAAAAGCTTATACACAAATCTGTCATGACCTAGTAGTGAAGACTGTTTAAAAACACTGATCTCCACTTAGCTTGTAAATGCGCATCACCCTCTTTCTCACTCATATGTTCTCTCTCTCTCTGACACACACACACACACATACACACACACGCGCTCCTGGATTTGCAGAAGACAGACATCTAGGGCACTTCTTGGCATCCACAGGAAAATCTTATGGGATTAAAAAACCACAGCAGTAAGTACTCACTGCATTAAATGTTTATTAAGTGGCATGCTGTCAAAACCTAGATTTAACAGTAAATACAGGAGGACTTTAATGGAAATTGGTTGTATTTGATTTTTCTTAGGAATTGCTGAAAGCTGCCTCTCGAGGATTACAACTTCACCTTTTGCTTTTATGGATGCTTGTTTACTATCCATGTGGTAACCTCTGGACAGCCAGTAATCCATTCATTATCCACACTGATTGAGTGCGGGAGTAGTGCAGTGGTAACTACTTCACTTAGCTGACGGCAGACGACAAAAGGAGGGAAATGATGAATTCGGACAATTTAACCTCCCAAAGCTTCCTCTCTGTGATTCATAGCAATGCCAGCAATTTATTCTCAGGGCTCCAGTTTGTTCAGACCTTCAAGCCACTCATCATCCCCTGCTACTCGCTAGTGGTTTTTATTGGTGTCATTGGGAATTACCTTCTCATTTATGTTATCTGCAAGACAAAAAAAATGCACAATGTCACCAACTTTCTGGTAGGCAATCTGGCTTTCTCAGACATGCTCATGTGTGCAACCTGTGTACCCCTGACACTCGCGTATGCCTTTGAGCCCAGAGGATGGGTGTACGGGCGTTTCATGTGCTACTTTGTTTTCCTGATGCAACCCGTCACTGTGTTTGTGTCTGTCTTTACCTTGACTGTCATAGCTGTGGATAGGTACTATGCCATGGTGTACCCATTCCGCAGGAGGCTCACAATCCCTATTTGTGCTTATATCCTGGCTGCTATTTGGCTGCTGAGCTGTACCTTGGCTGCCCCAGCCTTGGTCCACACTTACCACGCAGAGTTCCCAGAACTGGACTTCTCCATCTGCGAGGAGTTTTGGTTCCACATGAAGAGAGATCGCTTAGCTTACGCCTACAGCACTCTCATCATCACCTACGTACTGCCTTTGGCTGTCATCTCCCTGTCCTACCTGAGAATCTCAGTCAAGCTGAAAAACCGTGTGGTCCCAGGCAACGTCACCCAGGGCCAAGCTGAGTGGGACCGAGCAAGGAGGAGAAAGACATTTCGCTTGCTAGTCTTAGTGGTGGCAGCCTTTGGAGTCTGTTGGCTGCCTCTGCACATCTTCAACATGATAAAGGACATAGACATCAGCTTGATTGACAAGCAGTACTTCAATTTCATCCAGCTGCTGTGCCACTGGTTTGCAATGATGTCTGCTTGTACCAATGCCTTCCTCTATGCCTGGCTCCATGACAGCTTCAGGGGGGAGCTGAAGAAAATGTTTGCCTGGAAAAAGAAGAAAATTGGACCCGCTACAAATTGCATTATGGCCAGTGTGGTGCTGTAAACGAGAGCTGGTGGGAGTGCACTTCCTTCGTACAGTAACACTGTAAGTCTTTTCCATTATTAATTAGTCCTGATTCCTGACATTTGTCCTCAGGGCTCAATTATAACAACACAAGTCCCATGCGTAGCTTCCCCAGCACCTCCACTCCTACTGGAGAAGGAGAGGCAGACGTCAAGTCCCAGAAATGTCTTTACTTCTTTGACAAGAGTTAGAGGCCAAGGAGATGTTAGCACAATAAGACACCCTTATGTAAACTACAGGGATCCCCTTTATCTGTTTTGGATAATGCTGGCAGTCCAGACATGGGATTTGGGGACAGGGAGAAGCAAGGATGAGTATGAGACCTAAACATCTCAGTGAGGAAATGCTTTGGATTGGGTAAAAATTAAATCTGCATATCTACCCAGAGTCCAGTCCTTAGCACAGCATCCAGGGTGGAGGACTAACAATATTCCTGTAGTCCTCTTGGGTTAGGGCCATGCTGAAGAATAGCCTAAGGCTCTCTGGAATGTCCTTCCTGAGCAGCTGTCTCCGCTGTGGGCAGGAGACCAGGTTGGTAGGAGCTGCTCCGAGCCTCCCTCTGCCAGCTGAGTTGTGCTGGCAGCAGCAATGTGCGGGGGGCTCCCCACTCCTGAGGGGGCGAGCGGTGCGTGGGGCGATGGCAGCAGCTCACCCGCACTCCCTCCAAGCCCCTCTGTACAAGACAACGGGTTCGCTTGTGTGCCTGGGGACCCATGCATGGACGAGGGCTCTGCAGCCCTTGGTGGGGTGTGCTGTGTCTGCCCTGCGTGGTTTCCTCCCTCACTGCCATTTTCTCCTTGCCGCTGGCCAGAGTGGATGGACTAGCAGCCCATGCAGCAGGGCCGCTCCCCTGCCTGCCACGGCCAGCCGCGTTGGGCGGGAATCTGTGCTTTACGCTTTTTGAACCCAGCATCATCACGCGATCTCAAAGCCCCTGCGTCTTGTGAACCTGCAGCACAGCATGTAGCAAGGTGAGATGCAGCATTGCGAGAGGGGAAATAAAACGGGAGTGATGTTATTTCTGTGAGGTGCAACTGCGACGCAGAGGGCGCGAGAGCCTGTTTGGTGGGTTTGCTGATGCTGCCACCAAGGGTGGACAGACTGGAAACATAACGCGTGGTGGAAACTCATCCAAAGGGGGGAACGTTAAGACATATCACCACTTTACTGACATTGAATTGTCTCATGTAACCCCAATTTGCTGACCCTACCGCAAGGCAGCTGCGTTCCCAGCCAGAGGAGCGGACGTTATTGTAGACTTTTTGGTGCCGAGATGCTTCCTGCTCATTCCTTGAGGAACTTATTTTGACATGTGGCAATGCTGCCATCGGCTTTGCTCTCCAGAGACAGCCAGAGACTTTGATACCGTCTTCAGGAGCACTTCTGGAAGTGTCTGTTAAGAGACAGTGGGTGGAAGGGGCTGTTGACATTGAGCCATGTATGAGCATTGCGTGACTGGTCAAAGAAAGACCTGTCAAACAGAGCGGAGTGGGAAGTGCTCTCTTTTTGAAGGAGTCTTTTGGGAAGCAACAATTTCCTTTGACATTCACCTTTCAATCGGATGAGGGAGTTAAAAGCTATAAACAACCTAATGGTTTCTAGTTTCTTCCTCCCTCTGTCTGAACTGAAAATATCTGAGATAATAGACAAGCGTAAGGGAAAAAGTTCTGAAAGCAGACATTGTTTCTGAAGAGGTTTCTTCCAGCCTGCTCAGCCAGAATCTGGGACTGATGCACTGGAGCATCTCCTGGCAGCCGGAGAAGCAGCGCAGTCCGGGGCAGTTTTGGCCATGGTCAGCAAGGGCATCTATCCGACCGCAACTGCACGTGGCCAGAAACGTCTGGACTGTGAGGCAACGCAGGTGGACGAGGGGGGAGCGGGAAGAAAGAGAGGATGGTTTCTCTACTTTGTAAATGTACTCCTACTGTGAAACTGTGACTATCATTTTGCTCATCAGCATTCACTAAGCTAATCTGGTTAAAAAACTACACAGGTGCATATGCACACACCGGGAAAAGCATTGGAAAAACATTTGAAATCCCTTCTCACAAATTTCCTTAGAATTTCAAGCTGTTCTGTTGCTAATAATGAAGAAATGGATATTGGAAGCTGATTACAGAGACGTTGAATCAAGGAAAGTCCTTTTAAAGTGGGTATTACTTACATTCACTCTGTGAAGTGTATCTGCCTTGCTTATCTTGATTTAAAGATTTGAATGACTTATTAAAGGATGTTTTGCTTTTGCTGAATTTTAGTAAACTGTTTTTCCTTCAAGCTCAGTATAGCAAGTTACTGGAATAACTGATGATTTCGAAAAGGCAAAAAAAACCCTTCCAAACAAACCAACCAAAGTTTATAAGATTTTCAGTTTCTGTTTCAGGGCTCTTTTGAAGAAAACAGAGTAGGACACTGAGAGAGCACTGAAACAACACTGCAAAAAGCATCCTTAAATAACAATAAAATCCGTAGTTTTAGAGATTATTCTTCTATGGAATTATGTTACTTCAAGCTGTTAATTTGTCAGTTCGTAAAGGCTAATTAGCATTGAGATGGCCCATAATGTTTACCACCTTGTGCACTAAATACAGAGTGACCCAAAGCCCAGTGGAGTAACCGGGAAGACTCTTGTTAACACAGCAGGCCTGGGATCACTTCCTTCTTACACATCATGTTTTTACCCTCATTTGCCGGCACTGCAGTTTGGCTCATTAATGTTCTCTTGAATGTTAGTGACTGCAGATGGCTGCTGCAGAGAGCTGCACGAAGCAAACAAGGGGGACTTCTCTATTTTTTTTTCTTTTTTTCCTTGAGACAGAAATGAACGGCTGTTCAGTGCATATATTTTTCCCAGTGACGGACGCACTGGGAACATCTTGTTACCAGCAGCCCCTGGAGCTGCAGTTACAGCAGTGCCAAGGTCTGTCATCTCAAGGAGCTCCTCAGGAGTGCCCAGCACGGCAGGCACCCTTATTTAAGAGCTGGTTTAACCTGTACATGCCTTGAATCTTTCAGGACTTACATTTGCAGCAGAAAGCTCAGAGCCTGCCCCTTGCTTCAGGCCCTTCTCAGGACTAGGTTTTGCAGATGCACCTTGAAATGATCTGCGTTCCCCAGCCGTGGGCTCCTGAAGCTCCTTCTCTCTCCTCAGCAGCCCCCTTGGCCCATCTCAGTAGTCCTGCAAGGCCATTTTTCCAGGCTTTTCCTGCCCGGTGCACAACGGAGGTCCAGCCCCGGGCAGGTGGGCTGGGGGTCCCGCAGGCTGGTGGGGACCAAGGCACAGCCACATTCGCTCAACCTCACCTCTCATCGAGTCCCAAGAATCTCTGCTCAATGTAATTACTGTTTTCTCTGTTTTCCAGAGCAATAAACAATAATAAGATTTAGAGGCACGTTGGTGCGCTTATTTAATCCAGTTATGCAAATAATTATATTAAAAGCCGTCATGTGAAATGTGTTTGTTAATCTCCACCCCTCTCTGGGGAACCGCTGTGGTTCTCTGAGGAACCAGGGCTCACCACTACAGTATTTTTGGTGGTATAATTTTTCATTACAATTTAAGAAATCATTGCATGCTTTGATTTTATAAAGTAGCCTGGTTCAAAACTTGGTGAACCTATTAACTTTCTCTGTAAGGGTTTTAGTTGTTGTTTCTTGCTTACATTTGAATCCAAGGAATCACACGCTGCAGGTTTGCGTCTGAGCTGAGCTATGGCAGAATTCTATATGCTCCTCATCTCCTGGGATTTCATTCCAGTTGTTTACATCTACCGAGAGACTTTCAACAGGCAGAGACCTCGGTGTTCTGCATTTTACAGCAGCAAATACATGTTATTTATGATGGCTCCTCGGACTGTTCCTAAAGGACGGTCTCCGGTAAACACTCCTAGATCTACTATGGAGTTTGTACACGTGCTCTGTGGTGGTGTTTTCAGGTAGATATCAAATGTATTAGCCAGCAAGTGGGTTATCAGAGCACGGTGAGGCTTGGGCTTTGGAAATGGAGGGCCCACTTAGGACCACACTTACTCATTGTAAAAATCATCTGGGAGATTTCACTGGGGCCAAGCCTCTACAGCTCAGAAGGCTCCGCATATCTTAAATGTGGAGATTAATAGAGATACAGAAGGAGACGATGGGGAGAGGCAGGGGAGGGCGAGATAGGTTCACTTTAAGTGAAGAGCGCAGGTTAAGATAGCAAGAATCACAGCTTCACAATTTGAAGCTATGCTGCATAGCTGTTGGAGGGAGTCACAGAGTTCTAGCAAATACACTGCATTTCCAACGTTTATAGATGCAAAAACGCTTGATCAAACATAAGCTACTCCCTATGGTCAAACGTGGGATTGGTATTAAAAGGCAATGTACTTATGAAACATAAAAAAGTAAATCGGTATTTGATCAGGAATTAAAAAACAGATTAGCTAGTGAACAAAGGTCACTAAATCAGAAATCAGGCAGCCAAAGCAAAACAATAGTTAATCAAACCTCAGTTAGGGTCAGGTAGGGTTGGTCTCCCCCCCATCTTGAAAATGGCAGCTCAGAGCAGTCACCAAAGACCAACTTATTTGTGCAATGCATCGCTTTAAATTTTCCTTATGCTTGGATGAAGAAAACTGAGAGAGCTGTATTTGTATCATATTTGGGGACTGGCAGTTTATCTGGGATGGGCAAAAGCAGATCCTACCATAAGGCCATTACTCACAGGAGTGTGGCGAGTGCTTCCCAGCTGATAGATAAACTGGGAAAAGCTGGTATTTTTCATACCAGCTGAACAACAGATGCTCTGTGCAGTTTTAATTGAATGAATCTTGTTTGTTGAGGTGTCAATAGTGAGTTATAATTAGTTGGCTAAGATTATGCAGGGTACAGATATAAACTGAAAATGGTACACCTCCAGCTGGGAAAAAAAATACCAAATTGGTCAGAACTGTACAATGCATCCATCAATCTGCCCACCAGCCGAGAAGAGGGCAGAGAGAGAAACAACCTGCTGATGGTAAAGCCACTGCTGTCCTTGCCACTTCTGCATGAAGAAATATAATACACATTTTTACCTCCAGCCCTCCCCTCTCACTGCCCACTATCTTTTTCTTTTCTCAGAAAAAATAGTTACATTCCTCCTGCTTGCCCTGGAGAAAATGTTGCTCAATGGTCAAAGCAAACATTTCTGCCTCATAAAAAGCATACAGAAATCAGGGAAGCTTTCTAAAATGGAGATCACCCTCTTCTCTCTTAAACTTCTTTCTGCAAGCAGAAATAATAGCCAGTTGTGCCTGACACACAGTCTCTGTACCTAACCGTTTGCTGTGCAGGTCTGCGGCTGACAGGAGCAAACCTGGCCTGCCTGCCACTTGGAGCACTGGCTTTTGTGGTTGCATCAAGTAAATACCCCTCCCCATACTCAGTGACCTCATTCTGGGTCAAAACCATCGCTAGCTCTGGTCCTTTGTACCCGATTTCCCTCCCCATCCACAAGAATTTGCTTTACTGGAAGTCCCAGAGTGCAATGGCAGATGCATCAAAGTTACCCTGCCCATATTAATGGGACCTTTCCTTCGGAAATCATTATCATACTCCCTGTTTCAAGAGCAGGTTTCAAGTACATTCTCACCATGTACTGATATAACCAGATGGGCAGGCTTTCCCCAGGCTGGTTTCAATCAAATTTTGTATATGTTTCTCTGCTCCCTGCTCTCCCAGCCCTCCCCCAGACTTTTGAAACCATTGGTCAACTCGTCAATAGAAGCTGGAGCCTCAGGGATGTTGAAATCCTAGTAGCTATCTGAAATTAGGAAGAATACCAGCATTTTCTTGGTGCTCTCCAGGGAAGGAAAAGACATCTAAGTGCTCTCTGCTTTAGAGACCCACCCAGGATGACATAAGGAATGGTGTAAATTCTTCAGAACTAGTTATGAGATGGCCAGGCTGCCTCCCTACAGGGCAAAAAGTGAGGGGTTAAGGGCACGAAGATCAAATATATCTCATTGGGAGTTATGTCCCTTTAGGATCTAAAATCTAACCTCTTTTCTAAAAAGCTGATCGGGTTGACTTTCTTGCCTGTCATTGTTTACTTCCCCTTTCTACAGCCTGCTATGTCAAACTAAGTTAATGAAGCTAGTAATTGATATAAATAATAAAACACGCACTCAGGAGCTCCCTGCTTTGTGTCTCCAGCCTGTTGGAAATCAATTCGGGAGCACTGCTATCTATTTGCAGCTGACTGGGCTCTCCGTTCTTTGCATCTTGTGTATGTTAATTATCACCATTACATTGTCATTTCCTTGTGTTTTTTTCTCTGCAGGAAACGTACAAAAGGAGATGATGGCTTTAATCCCTGCATCTACATTTCCTACAATTCTTACATTCCCATTAGGTGCCGGAGATGTTGCTTCAGCAGCTAGCAGGGCTGCAAAGAGAAGCTTGCGTAGCAAGGAGATTTGCATCTTCTGCTGAGCACAGTGCTTGGTTTCCAGATAAGGTGCTGGAAAGGCAGCCTGTGGCTCACAGCAGCTGGAAGCTGTGGTCTGGGAGAGCCTGGTGATGTGCGTGGTGCTGAGGATCGCTCCTACGCGGCTCAGGATCCTCCCCAGTAACACCACCACCAAAACGATGTGCTCAGCTGGGGCTCCTGTGAGGGCAGACAGCACGAGGTGTCGTCGCTCTGCCTACGGTTTCTCAGCCACAGGGAGTTGTGTTCAGCTACCCCATCACACCCACGACAAGACAGGCCAACGCTCTAGTGAAAATGTGACAGCCAAACAACACAGTAGCTGTGACAGACAGCTGTCACAGGTTGCCATCAGTCACGTCTCAAGTTTGTGCGACCAGTTGCATTTGGGAGTGGGAAGGTGAAGCAATGCACTGTGTTGTAAAACAAGCCCGTCTTGGGCTCATGGAGGCAGGGCAAGAAAGAAAGAAAAAAAGAGAATATTTTTGGACTTCAAGCAAACAATAACCATCCAAAGACTAAATCTATAACCACCCAGAGGCTATGTTTCAGTATGAATGTAGGAGTTACTCAAGTCGTCTTGTCAGTGTGGTCCCGCACTTGCAGCGTGCCAGTTCAGTGTATTGGCTTTACTGCATCTTTCCTCCCATCCCTCAGCCGTACAGTGAGCTTGAACAGGGGCAAGCCAGGCGTATGTATGAACCATGAGCGTGAGGTCCATGTATGCAGAGCCATTAGCGTATGGTCCAGAGACAGATGAGTTGAGGGTGAATGCTCTTGTGAAAGGGTTTTTTCACAAAAATAATTGAAAGATTGGGGATGGGATTCTGAGGCAAGCGTTCAACCAACCCACTTCTCAGCAACTGAATGCAACTCTGGAGGAAGTAAGATGAAAATAATCCATATAACATGTGCAAGAGTTAGCTAAGAGCTACATCACCAATTAGAAATTACTTTCTGAGTCACTATATACAAAGTATTTCGAATCATTAAGAAGACAAAACCTTCAACACTGAGCTTTGGAATGATTTCCCCTCAATTATTGGATCCTTTTAAAATTCAACATCTGTTGTTAATATGCATAACTTAAAAGAATTAAAAATAAATTTGAAACCATCTGAAGCACTAGACACAGCATATGGCAGACCTGTTTAATCTTAACAATTCAATAATATTATCATTGTGAATCACTTCTTCATTAAAACATGTATTCATGTCTGTTGTATAAAATAATGTTTATTTGTAAAAGCCTTTTGTACCACCCATGCAATTGTCAGTCGTCACAGCTAATTCTAAATTGTTTTGATACCTCCTCTTGGAAAATTGCCACAGGCTGAGGATAGATGAAATACAAATCATCACTGGTCAAACAAAGTTCTAACATCACCAACAAAGGGCAGGGAAGCTTTTGAAGACCTACGTTTTGCTGTAGTTACAGAAAGATGGGTTTCTTTATTTTGAAGGCATTGTGGAAAGCACTGTTCCAAACACTTCTCACCTCCAAAAAGTTGTATACAGGGTCTGATGAGATCTGCATGCTTTCATAGTTCATAACGTTCTTCCTTTATTGCTAAATGAAGAAATACGTTCTCCCATGAAACAGTTTAAAATGGCACTGCCCACCTGTAAATGCCGCTGAGTAGGGATAGGGTGAGGACATAAAAGGTCAAACTTCAGAACTGGGGATTAAAAGCCAGACTGCCCAGACCCTGAAGCCATTAAATTATTGGATAAAGGCAACTGTGCATTGAAAAGTTGTCTTTCAATCACTTACTGAGAAGGAGATTCACCTCCTCCCTCCATGTATTTTAAGGAAAGGTGCTTGAATTTCAGGCTACTAATTTTCATGCAGAGACATCTCCCTTCAGCCAGTGTGAGGCACCCAATCTCAGAGACGCAGGGTTTGAAAATCACATCTTCACTTCACATCCTCAGGGGCAGCTGTCAGCTAGTTCAGCTCCGACAGCAGCTTATTCTGCACATTAGCATTCAACATTCTGGGTGAAACCTTCTCCCAGTGCACTGTACAAACAATCTGCTTGGGATGCTGGTATTCCCCCAGCCTTATGAAGTTTAAATCTGTTTTGTGGGTTTAGTCCAGATCTGCTTTCCAAGGACTTAAACAGAAGAGTAACCAGCAGCCCTAAGCTAAATATCTTTTCTATACATGTGAAATCTATTATAAAACAAAAATCCAAACAACCAACCCCAAAACCTCAATATGTTAAGGGAATGGATTAACATATAAAAATAAATAGTTCTTAAAATGCCTTGATTCCTGGGGATTAGGTCACCTTTAAGAGGGGTAGAAGACGTTTTAATGTTTGCCCACCATTGAAGAAGGTATATGCAAGTGAAATATTTGGTACCTTTCTAAACCATTATGGGTTTGCTGAGTGATCAGAAAAGCACAGAAGATTTGAGGGCAAGAGGAAAATGCACAGGATTTTTAGTGCTAAAATGAATTAGCTGGACAAGCTGAATGTGCAATATGACGTTCAACAAACAGCCTAATTTACAGTGCTAGCTATGCTGAAAATAGAGATAATTAGGCAAGCACTTTTACTTCCAGTTCTAACATGAGGTGTTTGAAAACAGGTGGAAGGTGAGTTGGGAGAAGGCCAGACTGGTGCAAGAATAGTCTTAAAATTTTTTACAGCAGTGAATAAAAACTAAATGGACAGTGTCAGTACAGCGTTCTAAATCTGAAGCTATTCACATTCAAATAGTGAGACCAGAGGAGATGGATAAAGGTGACATAAAGCTACATTAAGTTTCGCAATTCACCTATTCAAAAATACTTGCAAAAATAGCAAGCCCTAAAGTTTCCTCTAAATTGCAGATGTTTGAAACATGGATCTGCAGTTTGATTTTACCTTTATTGCAGAAAGTCTAAGCTCTTTGAGAGCAGTTTTGAGCAGAGATGCCTGTCTCTATTGTCTCCTCTCAGATGGTGTCCAGAGACTTAACCAAGCCGCTATGATTTTCTGCTGTAGAGAATAGTTCCAAAACGAGCTTTGAGGTGTCTCTCCACAAGATTTTGATTTAACATTCACAGCATAACCAAGGGATAGAAAACAACAAATCACGTAAGTAGAAACTCTTGCTAATGCCCCATTTACAGTAACTAAACATGTTTAAAACCAAAAGAAATGACAGAGGACTATTGGAAGCTTTGAAGTATTCTGTTTAATCTTTGCATAGTTAGAGGTGTTTTCTATGAAACGACAACTCTTGTGACCTGGAATTTACACCTCTGCGTTTGATCTAGGCAGCCCCACAGCACCGATGTTTCCAGGGAGAGCAATACTCTTTTAGAAAATATTCTATCCTTGTGAGATGGATACTGCCACTTTTAATCACTACGACACGTTTCAGCAGCTGCTGAAACACAAGGAAGACATTACTTACCACAAAATATGGCAGAGTCTAGCTAGGCAGAAGTATGCTAATTCCTTTTATTAATGGCTAAGAATCCAACAGACACCTATTATCCACTGAATCTCAACCCTGCAGGTATGTTTCCCAAGAAAAGCTAATTAGCCATTTGAGAATCCACCAGAGAGTAATTGTTTTGTTTAGTTCAGAATAAGCAGCAATGTGGATAAGCTGTCACTGAAAGCTGTGTCGCATCTGAAAAGCGGAGTGAAGCCCAAAAGGAACCTGTAATGCCTCTATGACTCAGAGCACTTAAGCACTGCAATATGTCTGGTTTTAAATATCTCCTTCTTCTGCTGAAGTATATTTGGACAAACTCTCTGAACAGAAGAGGAGCAAATACAAGTTATTCCTCAATGATTCCATGGAGTACCACCAGCTGCTCCCGGGTACCTGAGAAGCTTACTCCCACCTCCATCAATGTCAGCAGCAGTCGATTTCAGATTCAAGAGAACATGATTTTTACAAGGGGTCCCTACCTTTCCCTTCTCCTTCTCTACACTAGTAGAAGGGAAATACAAGTGAGTTTCCAACCTGTTAGTTTCTTGTTTTATAATATTCCTGAATTGTTTGGTGGTTTTTTTTTTTCCTCTGCAGACAATCAGAAGCTCTCAGGATTCAGGTTCTAATAAACAGAAGAGCTCAAGATCTGAGATATCTCCTCCTAATAGCTATGGCAGACAAAGGACTGGACTCCATGAGACTCAAACCATGAAACAGAGCATAAACGTACATAATTATCATCCTAATCTAGAGCTGAAACACGAACTCTAAATCAGAGCTAGTCAGTGTATCAAGTACCATCTCTTCACAAGAAACTAATATCAGCTTCCCTTCAACAACCAGCATTAATACATTTAATAAAATAGCTAGATTTTTACTCACCACAGTATCTTCATAAGTTATTCTTTGCTTCCCTGGAACCTACTAATCAGCTGTTTTCTCACTAATTCTTTCTAAATTAGAGAAACAAATTCTGTTTTCCCTACCCCCCAGCAAACCTTACATCCTCTTTCCTAAGAGGACTAATCTTGATGAACATGGTGTCCTCCCACCACCATCAGCTGGCCCTCCAGCACCTGCCCCAGCCCAGCAGGCAGAGCCTTTAAATAGGGCACACAGAGACCCCATGCAAAACACTGGCAGCGTTGCTGGAGGCTGGGTTGGATGGGAGTGATTTACAGATAGTTCTAGCTTACCAAACAACAAGTTTTACAAGGTTGCATTATTAGTAGATACTCTTAGATGAAGTCAGGTGGAACCCACATATGCAAGAGGGTGATTAGTGTAACCATCTGATACTAATAGAGAAGCTTATTAAAATAGAAAAAAAACCCCTCCCAATCTGTTAAGAAGATAAATACTGAAAAGAATGCATGAAAATTTATTAAAAAGATTCAGTGGGACATGAAGGAATTGAGGTTCCACTTAATCTTAGACCTCCTGGTTCTGCTGGAGTACTGAAATTCTGTCCCCAAGTTGTTATATTCTTTCTAACAAACTTTACCTTCTAATTTTAACTGCTGTCTATTCTTAAAGGAGATACCTGTAGCCAATCTTTTCGGTGCCTGCTGATCCTGGGGCTGTCTGGAGGAAGGAGGAGGATGGATCAATATGATCAGTACAAAGCTAGACTCGTTCCTTCTTAAAACTGGCTTTTGCTCTAGAGTCTGTGCCGGCAATAAGCACGAACTCAGTTTAACACTAGCACTAACACTAGGTGTTAGCTTCCTTTTTAGTCAGTACAGTAAATATAAGATCAATGACCTGGCAAGAAACAGTAGGACGTAGCTGGTGAGCAGCAAAACCCCAGCGACGAGTGGGCACTAGCTCTCCCCACATGCAGTCTCCGCTGTTACACATTCACTGGTCATCCACTGGTCATCCCACGTGTCCTGCCAGCAGGCTTTGGCATGTGTGTCTGATCGTACAGCTATTCTCACTGTTTGGGGAACTGCAAACCTCGCTGGCTCAATTAAACATCAAGTACCCTCTTTTGCTAGTTACTGGAGCCTGCTGGCCTGGTCTGAGCTGCATTCTTGGTGGTACCTTTTTGTCCAAGAACAGTGTGAGTTGCTTCCCCTGCTCATTGCCGGTCAGCAAGGGCTGAGCCTCTGTTGCTGGAGACCAACCTTACTCCAAGGAGGCCTGCGACCACCATACATGTCGTCTCTCCTCCCAGCACAATCACGTGCTGGACACCAGGCTTGTCCCAAACAGCAGTGGGGTTTGTAGGTACTTGGCCTTTCATGGTCTCTTGGCGTGGCACTAGAGAAGGTCTCCAGGAAGGCAGAGAAATGATGGTCTCAGTCAGGGTTGTTGAGGTAGCATTTACTTATGAAAATACAAAAAGACTTTTCCGTCTGGTTTCCTTTACCTTGGGAGATGGGCAGAGTTGTGACAACGCATTCCCTGTGCATCCAGGTTTTGTGGTGGTCTTTTTTTATAGACCATCCCCACAAACCAGGGCTGATACAGCGTTGACTTTCAGGTTTTAGCCTTGCACCTGCGCAGGGTGAATTCATAGGGATGTCTTACTCTGGAATACTGGGCTGGGCCGTGAGCCTCTTCAGGGACTTCAGATTTCATCCTCACTGTTTTATTAACCCATTTTCTGTTCCAAATGGGTCTCTTGCTCCTATTGATATTATCTCATCTATTTCCTCTTCCATTAGCCACTTAAAATGGCAAATTTGAAGATCACTTTGACTTCAGACTATGTCGTATGTCTTCTGTTTGCAAATCCTTTCAACTTGTGTAAAAAGCTGCAGGACAGCAGGTCCCTGATGCTGCAGAAGCTGGCACGCAGCCTCCCATCCGTATGCCTGTGAACTGTCTGAGCAAAAAGACAAATCAATACTAATTAATGGTCTCCTGGAAAGTAAATGATTTGTTCACAGTGTGCAATGTAGCAAGGAATCCTGTAGGCTATTTTTGCCTTTGATTTATCACACCATATAAACAAGGGTTTATACATGTAGCCTGGAACCTAAAATCTGTTGCTGATAAAGGTCACAGCTTCTGTTGAGACAAAAGGAGCCTACAAACCTGGGAGAAGAGCTGGGATATTTTACTTCCATGGATACAGCAGATAAAAGTGACCATTTCTGCTATCTGGTTGCTAATTTACAGCAGCTCCCGAGGTTTGGAACATACAGAAAAATATTCAAGAGGTCAAGTATTTAGTTTTGTGGAGTACCTACATCAACCTCCCATTTTCTGCAGGAAGGATACATTTCTGATAGTTGGCCCTTCTGCCTAGCAGACAGAGCTAGAGCAAGATAGCTAGAATAAGAGAAAACAAAGTTAAAAATCAGAAATGTTGGCTAGTGAAGGTTGCCTCTCACAAGCTATGACAGACAGTGCCTGTGCTAAAAGGTTTATGAAAGTGCTGAATCAATTGATACCGCGTTGGCTTCATGTGCAGCTCAGAGGAAAGGTTCAATCGCGGCCAGTTGTAGGAAAAGGATTTTTAAAATGCATCAGGCCTTTTAATTACAGATGGTCACTTAGCAATTTCAGCTTTTGGGAAATGAGTTAGTACCATTAGCGGAGGCAGGTTCTTCCTTTATTGCAGTCCCTTCCAGCAAGGTTTGTTCTCACAGAACATGAGCAATTTTGTTTAATTGCTCTGTGAGAGTACATGATGTTAGGAAATGGATCATCGTACACTGGCTCAAACGTATGTTTGAGTGTTGTGCTGCATGAATGTCACTTCATTATAAGCATACATTGTGAGTTTTGTTCCGAAAACAAACCCAGTATCCTGGGTTGTAGTGATGATCACCTTCATTTTGCAACACCATAGGAAAACAGTGGCTCATGTTCTGCTCATGATTTCCTATAATCTTAGATCCCTGGAGTTTCCATTTGTACTCCATTTGTGCAGGTAATCACTCCTGACAAATGCTCATCCTTCTGCTTGGTCCTGTCAGGTTTCATCCGGTGTTTTCACATAATTTCTCCAACTTGCCTAGCTGACAAGATTTTAATCCCGTCCTTTATATACTTGCATCTCCTCCTACCTTAGTGTTTTCTAGAGCTTTAACAGTATAACACTCTATTGCATCTAGCAGGTCATTAATAAAAATATCATGAATACAGCCAACTCCATGACAGTTGTCTGAGGAGCCCGTTAATTACATTCTTCTATTTTGACCATGAGCCATGGATAATGGCTACGTTTTCATTAGTTCAGCATGTTTATTCAGCCTGTTTGGTCTGGGCCATATGAGAGTTTCATGTAGAACATATTTTCCTACCTATTGAATGAGAAGGTCTTTAGAGAAAGTATTAAAGCCCATTCTGCTATTTTAGATGGTGAAAACAATAAAGTTTTCTCTCTATCCAGACCTGCAACCCATTCATAAAAAGAAATGAGTTTGCTCCAAGAGGATTTGCAGTTGACAAATCCATTTTGACTCTTACTCATTTCCTTGTTTTCTTTCATGTGCTCACAAAGATTTTGTGCTTTCCAAGGTTTTTCTGGCATTTGAAGGTAAGCTGACTGATAGACAAACGCCCGATTAGTCTTTTCCTTCCACTCTTAGAAACTGAATATATTTGCCCTTTCCCAGCCTTCTGATGCTTATTTACACTCCATCGCTTCCCTAAGATAACCCCAAGTGGTTCTGACATTACTTCTGCCATATTCTTTCCCTGTTTCCTGGGATAAAATCCATCAGGCTCAGACAGCGTGAAAACTGTGGAGTTCTCTAAGTGTGCTGATGCCTCCTTGTGCATTTCCGTGGAGAGATCCTACCGCTCTGCTGCTGCTTGCATGAGCCGGTCTTTGCACTTGATCTCTTCTCTTAGCAACGTAAGACACAGAGAACTTTGGCCTTCTTGGTTTTTTGTGCTGATGACTTCCCTTTTCCATTTGCTAGTGAATTGATAATTTGCTTGGTCTCTTTCCCTCTGTCTCTCAATGTATATTCAGAATTGTTTCTTGCTCCTCCTGATACCACTTGTAAAATCCTGTTCTGTACTTTTTAAAATTTTCTCTCCGCATGCTCATGCTGTTCTTTGATACTTGTCTCAGGAGCCTCATTTAGGCGTTACTTTCTGTAGGCATCTTCTCTGTGCTTAAGGTGAATGAAGAGCTCGTGACTTTTCCCCACATTTCCAAATCTTCTCCTGCATCTCTGGCTGGCTCACCCAATCGTCCTTTTAATTTGGGTGTGCTGAGAAGAGAAGGGGTCAACGGCACTGCTCTGCTCAATAAAAAGAGCTTAAACCTGATTCAGAGCTCTCCCCTGCTTCACCCTACTCACTCGCCCATTAAAAATTTTTTCCTTCTTTACTGCATCTGTAATAAAAAATTTGAAAAGCTAAACCATTTGAATCAAAGGGGTTTGTAAGATTTTCACAGTAATTATTCCCTGGTTTTTGTCTTCCTTTTGAAGGGAATTTTTGGAAAGAAACTTCCATTTGAGCAATACTGTATAGAAAAGGAAAGCAAACCCAAATATCCTTCAAAAATATGAAATGGGGAGGATTTTTCGTGTTCCTTTTTTGTGTGGCCTGATCCTGCCCTCTTTAGTAGGAAATAAGACAACCACTCAGCAGGGTACATGTAAGAACAACTCGGTTGCATGTCTCTCTCTGGTGCTGGCTTTTACTCGCAGGCCTGCGGTGGGAGAAATCCAGGCACAGTGCGCGGTTTGATCCATCATGCCACAATCTGGCAAATCCGTATAAACACCGACTGTCCCCATGGTGCTTGTAGCTGCCCTTCTGGCCTTGGCCACCCAGCCGCGTTGTGAAAGATGCTTTTCTGAAATGGAAGGTGAACAGGGAAAGGAGTAAGGTACATGGATGGAAAGGGCACATAGGAAAAGAGAGAGAGGATCCTGTTCTCATATTTACTACTCAGGATGTCATGAAAGGACTCAGTTCCTTTGACTCTGCCTGCCAAGGGACCAGTGGAAGATCAGGAGGTCCGCCAGTGCTTTGGCAGATACAAAGCTCTACCCCTGCTCTCTCAAGACTCTTAGTTGAGGACACGAAAGTGGGGCAGGGTAGGACAGCATGCTCCACTTTTTTCCTTCAGATTATGTTTAACCCATCAACTCACTTCAGTTTCTTTACCCCATTCTTGTTTTATTACCCTGTAGGCTTACAGTGCTTAGGTGGCCAACGACGGTTCCCGAGCTAGTGGAGGGCAATCCAGGTGGTACTGCAAGAATGGGCACCCAGAGGGCTACAGGGACCTCAGTCTGAGTTGGTATTAGTAAAGTACTACCATGAATTACAGCATGGCAGTAAATGCTTCCTAGAGAGATAATTTACATTTTCAAGCAAGATCTTTTAAAACGCTTCTTTCTGTAGACCCCAAAATACAAAACAGAAATACAGCCGCAAACACAAAACAATACAGACAGATGAATGAGCAAGTGGCCAGTTTCATTTTAAGGGATTATAAACAGACTCTAGCAAGTCCTTCTGCATGCAGCAGCTTGCAGGACTGTAATATTAGTCATGATAATATATTTAAAATGGAAGTTAAAATAACATTGACCAAACCCACCACCTGCTTTCCTTCTGGAGGGCTTTTCCAGGTTATCCCAACAATAAGCGCCGTTAAAAAGGGGGCCACAGGCTCATTAACAAATATAGATTTAAAACGTGATGTTGGGACAACTCTGTTAAGTTTTCTTACTGTGAGAATCCTTCATGTTTTTCAGGCAGATGAAGTGGACACGATATTCAGATGTTCAAATTTAATAACTTATTTGAGTCATTAAAATTATTAAAGCTGTCTTGAAACCCAACATTTTGCATTAACATTTTGAGAGGAGCTTTTCTTCTCCTAGTTTTGAAGTGAACAAGTGGGTTTCCTTACACATTTCCAGCTTATTAACTATGGGGCCACACATTTTGGCACTTCGGGTATCATAAATAGAAGATACCTCTTAAAATACCCTAAACTGCAGCTGTCTGCTGTCCTGCAATGTAAAACAGTCCTTACTTCTGCCCTTGAAGTTAACCATGACCTCACAGACAAGCGCGGTGTTTGTCGAGCAATGGGTGCTCTTCCACTGCCACCTTCTGGCCATGAGCAGCGGGACTTGAGAGAGATGTAAGGAAGAAATTTTTTACAATGAGGGTGGTGAAACACTGGCATAGGTTGCCCAGAGAGGTGGTAGGTGCCCCATCCCTGGGAACATCCAAGGTCAGGTTGGACGGGGCTCTGAGCAACCTGATCTAGTTGAAGATGTCCCTGCTTACTGCAGGGGGTTGGACTAGATGGCCTCGGCTTTAGTTAAAATCTAATGCTATGAGCTAGACACCGTGAGATAACTATGGAAAAGGCATTTTCAGTTATACAGAGCTCAAGACTGTCTGAGTTGTTACAAATGTACAAACTATGCTGTTAGTCTGAACGTGAAGGAAAGGTTTAGGTCCGTCAATGACTGGCTTTGTTTCCTGTCTAAGCAGAGCAGGAACACTTTACACCAACAGAAAAGACCTACTGTTGAAATTGTGATACGTTTTCTAGTTTTCAAAGCTTTAGGACTATGACTGTATTTTAGAGTATTTTTTAGTTTTTGTATTCCTGTAATTGCTTCAGGTGCTCATCAGGGACTTGGTGACATTTCTAACATGAAAAGGAGAAGGTCTTCTCCCTGGGAAAGTAGATCACAGCTGTGCTGGAACGTCGCACATCCCTGTGCTGTACTCACATGAACCACCTTCATTCAGGCACAGATTTGATTGTGCTCTTGTTCTTTTGCAGAGCTCTCCGTGCATCTGCTGGGAAGTAGTCTGAGCAATCAGTCTTTCTCTGTAAGTCAACTAGGGACAAAAACCCGCCAGTGGTGCTGGAGTAAGTGAACCCAGCAGTGAAAACAACAGTGCTACTCCCCCAGCACCAGTTGCCAGCCAGCACATAAAAAGGACTGAGAGCTGGGCTCTTTGAGCTACCCACATCTCTGATATCCCCAGCTATGACATCCACTGCCAGGTCCCATTCCTCCCTTAGCTTGCTGGAGATTGCAGAGAGGACCTTCCTTCCTCCTTCTTTTCTGCAGACCTCCCTCCATTTGGACCAGAACTGAGCTCTGAAGATCACCTATCTGTTTGAAAAACATTGGGTTTTGTTTGGCTGGGAAATCTCTGTGTCTACATGACTGTGAATTGGGTCTGGTTTTTAGAAAAAGCTGGGTTTCTTTCATAAACTCAGAGATGGAAATAGGCAAGCGTTCTTGATTCTGACCATATTTTACTGTTAAAGGCATGCAGCGTGCTTTGTTGATTAAATGGGGGAGAAGTGTATTTTGTGCCTAGCCCTCTTGCGTTTTGGATACAGAATTTAAAATGATCAACGAAGAAACGCCTCTCCAGCAGGTGTCAGTGGAAGCTACAGAATGGAGAAACTCCACCAAAGCCAGGCTTTAGTCCCCTCTCACTCTTACAAAGTGCTCCCTGGCCAGGGGAGACAGTGAACGCTCCGTCCTACAAAGAAATGTTATTGTAAGCCAGGTTACTTAATTATTTTTTTCCTTGCTTGAAGTAGAGCTCAAAAATTTGCAGCGTGGAACGCTGTGACTGTCAGAAAGGGACAGTGATGAAGCAGGTGTTAAATTGTTTATTGAAGGGAACAGTAGACATATTTGAAAAGTTTGCGTCCTTATTTCATCTGGGATAGAGTTAATTTTCTTCCTAGTAGCTGGTACAGTGCTGTGTTTTGGATTCAGTATGAGAATGGTGTTGATAACACACTGACATTTTAGTTGTTGCTGAGCAGTGCTTACATGGTCAAGGACTTTCCAGCTTCCCATGCTCTGCCAGGTGCACAAGAAGCTGGGAGGGAGCATAGCCAGGACAGCTGACCCAAACTGGCCAAAGGGGTATTCCATACCATATGACATCATGCTCAGTATATAAGATGGGGGAGTTGGCCGGGGGGTAGCGATCGCTGCTTGGGGATTGGCTGGGCATTGGTTGACGGGTGGTGAGCGGTTGCATCACTTGTTTTTTTTCCCTGGGTTTTGTTCCCCCCCCCGCCTCATTGTTTTACTTTTTATTACAATTTTTTTTTTTTTTTAATTTCAAGTATTAAACTGTTCTTATCTCAACCCATGAGTTTTCTTACTTTTGCTCTTCAGATTCTCTCCCCCATCCCACCATGGGGAAGGAGGGTGAGCGAGCAGCCATGTGGTGTTTAGTTGCCGACTGAGCAACTGTCGTGGGGTTAAACCACAACATTTGAATTAGTGACCCAATTCACTCGTATTTCTACAGGGAGTTAAGGGTCTCTGACTTTACTCACTGGAGTAGTGCTTTACCCTGTACAGCACAAACATACATAAGGGCAGAGATAAGGTTGTCTCAGTAGCTTAAATCCTGACATTTCCTAACATTTGAGTGCTTTAGATGTAACTGATGGAAACTCTAAAGCCATGCCAGTATGATGTCTACCTACCTGATGTCCTGCACCTCAAAGGCAGGGGATTATCGCTTCCCCCGGACTCAACCTGTGGTTCCCACAAATTGCTAGCTGTTGTTCCCACAGCCCCCACCGACCCGTGAGCACTAGCGCTACTTGCTGCTCACATCACTGCCGGCTTCTTGATTCCTGGTGGCTGCCTGTAATGTTGGGTGGTCCCAGAGACACATTCCTTGAGCCAGCAAGGAGCTGGGGCCACGGTACATATAGTCGTGGCTTGTGCTTCGCTGTGCAAGTTGATGGCGTTAACTGGCTGGTGCCAAAAAACCAGCTTAGATATAGGGGTCCATGTGTGACCGCTGCCTGTCAAGCTGCTGTGAATACAACCGCACAAATATACATTTTAAAATAGGACTAGACTGAAGTTGAATGAAGATGGATGAAGGTCAGAGTGATCTTCCCTGCTTTGGCTCTCACTAGAGCACTAATGAGGACCTAATAAAATCAGAACTACCAAGGCAGTTGTGCTGCCCTACCCAGATAGCTGGTGGGGGGACTGGGAAAAAGGAGATGTCTATATATCTGATCACAACTGCACAAAGATAATTTTTTTTTTTTTTAGTGGCTCTCCAAGCAAACGACGATAGGTTTTCAGTAAGGCCGCTAGCAATTCCCTTGCTCTCCCTGTCAAGCACACCACGCAGAACAGTGTGAGCTGACTTCCAGTGGCTGAAATCGCCCCACGCAAGTTCAGGCAGATTGCTGCTGGTCAGCTTTCACAGCAGGGGCAGTTTTAACCTTACAAACGGCAGGGTCCGTTCTCATCAAAACATTATGAACCTTTCTAAAGCCTTTCTTTGCTGTTCTATTTTACTGGTGACATAGAGTGGCAGCATAATATAACAGAAGTTTAATTAAATACTATTGTACAGTATAATTTTTTCATTATCAAGACAATATTCACAAGACAAGAATATTTAGTTGTCATACATGTGAAAACAGGAAAAATATTTCCTCTACCTCATAAAGGACCTTGTAACTGGTCTGCGACTCTTGCGCTTGGCCTGAGCTGCCATGTGTGTGCCCTGCGTACTTGCAAAAGCCCTACTGAGGGCTGCTGCACAGGCACACGCGTGTGTAAGAACTCTGTAATGGGTTTAAACTTTAGTAAAAATTAATATTTAGGACAACTTGTTGCGATATGTAAATATGTTTCCTTAGATATTTATTTCCACTAACACTTAAATGCATTACAGAGTTCTCAAGCATTCATGGCCCGGCAGAGTAGCTTCCAGTGGGGATTTTGCTGGCAGTCCCCAAGCTCTCAGAGACAAGCATGTGCCAAGATGGGTGGATTGTGAAGAAGGGCATGTAGGAGAAACTTTACAAGGTCATTTGCAAGGTAATGGCCACTTTTTTTATTTCCCAGTGTATAACAACTAAATAGTCTCATCTTCTTAGTATTATCTTGATAACGAGTAACGTATACTGTCCTCGCGCTCCGTGATGTTCTCTGAATACAATCACACACTACTAATACAAAAGTTTCTGTTGAGATCCCAAAAAGAATTAGAGCCTCCCGTGACTGAAAGCAATGGTGATGAATAATAGCTGAACAGACCTGTAGCGACCAGCTATAACATGGTACAGAGCTGGAACTTCATGAGCTTTGGTATAGCTGGGAGGCAGCATTTCCAAAAATCTATGGCTCAGCTTCTTCACATTACTGAAATATCCAGCTCCTAGGCACTAGATTAAATTTGCACTGGATTCCAGCAGAGGCTGGGCTTCTGAATACTTTTTGAAGATTGGTTCCTGAATTCTGTAACGCTGCTGGATGTATTTATTGCTACGCAGCTCTGAAACTCTGGCTCACTGGATCCAACAAGTGCAAGTTGCAGAAAGCATTAGCTGACTGCCTTAGAGTTGTAGGTTAATCACCCTTTGCAAAAAAATAGGTCATTGAAAGCTCATTTGGGGAAGTAAGAGATGAGGAAATAGCATTATCATCTTGCAAAGGACAAAAAAGAGCTTTATATTCTCTAATTTCCATACTGAGAACCTTTCACTGTGTTTTTAAAGCATTTATTAAGAGTTACCTCAATTGGGGAAAAATGTTTAAAATGGCAGCAGTAGCATTTCTATGAGACAATTCAAATAACAGGTATCGCTCAACATAAGTATGTGGTGATTTTAAACCACTGATGTGGTGTATTTCCCCAGAAGATTTTATTAGAAGTTCCTACCCCATATCACTTGAAGATCATGATGCCTCAATGCTACTTCAAAGGAACATTTTAACTTTGTTGAATATTAACAAGGGGTGAACCCACCTATCTTGTGTGAATAAAACATTTTGTGTGATGTTTTATTAACAAGTTCATCAACACACATTTGCAAAGCTTTTCATGATCCTCCATCAATTAATCCATTTACCTATTCAGAAAAGCAAATTTATTAAAACATGCGTCCATTATTGAATAACGACACTAAAAGTCTTTAAAGACACTTGGGCTAATACACAAAATCAGTTTCTATTAACATCAAGTATTGCAAAATAAGAAAAAAAACTTAATCTTAATATCCATTATCTTAATTTACAATTCTCTAGCAAGAGAATCTCGTGTTCATTTATTCCTAGATCTATAATTAAAAGCTCTGTCATAAATTCCCAGCATCTTCATTTCTATTGTATTTTATTCATTATATTGCATCAGAATTCAGAGGAAGAAATTATAGATGATTCTTGATGTATTATGCAAACTTTTTTCTTGAAGTAGATTCAATGAGGGTTACAAAATCTATCTTTAAGAAAGATTCAATAAAGTATATGAGGAAATAATTTGGAGTTGACTGTAAATAAGAACCATGCTTGCTCTCATGCAGGAAATTACTGAAATCTATTGCTGTCACCAGTTTCCCTAAAACTGAGGAGCTGGTCTGTTGGTGTTTTGCATCTAACATTGTCTCTGTATATCCAGTGCCAGCCTTTACTTTTAAAACAAGAAGCCTTGTTTGTTAAAAATGGTGATGTGCCACTTCCAAGGTACGAGAAATTTCTTACAGGCTCCTTTCCAGTGATAAAAGAAGAGATGGGGGTTTGGGTGATGAATGCAGGGAGAGCAGCTGTGGTTTTGGTGACCAAGGGTTGGTCAGCAAAGGGCTGCTCCTTTCTTCAGGAGGGTTTCGCACGAGAGGTCCTACATCTGCAAACACTGGATTGTGTTGCCAGGGCTTCTGGGCCTGAACTAAGGCGCTTGGACACCTCCATGGTGCCAACGTGTTGGGAGCCTTAGAAGCTGAAAGCTTGACAACATGTTATACACCAGAGTTTTGCAGACACTCCCAAGCAGGGAAGCAATTCTGTAACAGCAGTCGTGTGAATCACTTACCAAAGGCAATATCATGAGTTTGAGAAAAGATTTTCCCAACACTATACTTACAAATCTCTCTTAGCCTTGATGGAATGGGGAAGAACGTGACTCATCCAGGGAGGAACTTTGCAGGTGTGCTGTGTGTTCAGCTACGAAGGATATCACAGCAGCCAATGTTGAACAAATAAGTTATGCAAGATACCAGAGGTAGGCACCCATCTGGAGTTGCTTACCAAAATTTGCATGTGGCCAAGAGCCATATAGTATGTGCTTCAGGGAGAGAAGGCAATGGGAAACTCTGTAGGACACTCTCCAGCTGCGATGTGGGCTGAGGCTGGGTTACTGGGAGGCTGGATCCGAGATGTGTGACGGTGTCAACCCCAGCAGTTCCCACTTTGTGACCCCAGCCAGGCATTTGGGTTAGCTGGCGGCTGTGGTGTTGGCCATCTGACACAGCCCTGACCCGGGGAACCGCACCAGAACTGCTCACAACCAAACCCTGCAAGCTGGCACCCCAGCAGTGAGGAGAGAAAACAGACGCAGGGAAAATCCCAGCTACTGGAGACGGTTTATGATGAGGTTGTACCACTTTGGGTTGTGAATGGCACATCACAAAGTGATCTACTGCTCTCATTTTCTAGCGTTCGGTTGTGCTTCCATCTACCTCGGTGAGGTAATCAAGCCACGTTGTGAGAATAAAACCTAGCAAGGCACTGTGTGCATCCACATGTTTAGGGAAAACTATTTCTTTTTTTTTTTTTTAAACATGTGACGCTGATTATCTGCATATACTTGATGTGTTTGTGATTTCAATCAGCATTTTGTTCATTCACTGCCTCTCGGTTTATTGATTTATAAGCCCTTTAGAATGGTATGATTAGTGCTAGCATTTTATTCTCAGTGGGGGTAAAATGGTATTTCATTATTAGCGTGTTAGAAGCTATTTCAAACTGACAGTTTGTTTTGAACCTGGGCAAGAGAAGTGACATTTATATTTGGAAGCGGAAGATTGACATAGAAATTGTTCTAACACATAATTACAGTAAAGGCAAACGCAGAAGAAGCTAGAAATTCCAGCTAGAGTTTCTGGGTGCTCCTCTGCCATCGGTAACTAACTCCTGCTCTTTTCTCAGCTCAGCGAAATGAGACATAGCGGTGGTCCCCGTAGGCATTTAGAGTAGATGCAGGATCAAGATTTTTACCCATTAAGGCAACTCAGTGCAGGGCTGTGAGTGAGGATATAAGGCAAATGCTTGTTCTACAGCCTGTCCTGGCCACCCCAGACAGCCGCAGTGCTCTGACAACACCCTGCGCTGGAAAAACTGGGGAGAGGGTTAGGGCCAGTGAAGCAGCTTATGTCCCGGGGGCATTTATGCACCTTGGCGTTTAGGTTGATTTAGGTCAGTATTCACCAGGGTACCTGGGTGCCCGTCTGCTCCGGCGGTGCGGGGGGACGCGGACCTCGCTGCATCCCGGCCGGCCCTCCGGCGCGGCTCTGCTCCTCCTGTGCCGGCTCCAGGCACTTTGCGAGTGCCCAGAGCTCAGCTTGGGATTTTCCAGGCTGACTTCGTGTGCGCTCTGGGGTTGTCAGTATAAGTTCTTCCCATTTTTCCCAAGCTAAACCTTTATCTTACATTACAAAGGTCTTTTCTTGCCAGTATCCATTCTCCCATACTATAAGAGGACTCAAGAAGATTTTACAGAGTTACTGGACTTTAAAACTAGATTGTAGTAGGGTCTTTTTCCGAAGGATTTTGATTTTAGTGACTGACCCTCCATTACTGAGGTCTAAAGGAACTTTTCCATTGATGTGAGTAGGGGCAGAGGCCAGGGCTGTGCTGAAGTGCTGGGAGTTTCCATCTTGGCACCAGAGCTCGTGAGACGGAGACACTCTGCAAGTTTCGTACAGGAGTTACATACAACCTATTAGGCACCGTATAAGGCATACATAGACCCAGAGAGCAGCAATGAGTCAACATACTACATGAAAACTGCTGCCAAACATGACCTTATTTGTTGCTATCTTCTCTGGAGTAGAATGAGAAAGAATTCAAATTTGCCACTATTGCATTTTTTGTCTGTTGGGTGATTTCTACAGTTATTTCTCAGAGGTACATAGAATCTATTACGATGTAGTTCTTAATATTTAATATGTTGTAAGTAGATTAAATAAATAAAACGTAGGGACTGAAAATTCTTTTACTTAAATGCATAGGCTTTTGTTTGTGTAAGACTGAGCGCCTTAAACTATGCCAGTGAGTATGCGTTTCTGCTTGAACGTACTTGAAACTGCAGTATTATTAAATTCTTAGGATGAAATCCTAGCCTCACTGAAGTCAACCGGAGTGCTGCCTCTCGTTCCAGCGGGACTGAGATTTCAGATTTCTGCAGGGTGCACTATTACTTAATCCCTCCTGAGCTGCTGTGTTCTGGTGGCCGATCTCATGACATTGCACTGTTTCATATTCCTTTCTAATGAATGAAGTAAAATGTGTATCCATTATCCATACATACTCCCTTCATAATAAGGGAAGACAGCAAAAAACGATCATTAAAAATAAATGTCCAGTTTTATCTGAATAACACAGAGAAGGCGGCTCAATGACTAGACATATGGAAAAACATGAATATGTTTGAGACTAGAATTATTCAACTCCAGATGAAGAAGAGTTGAAGGAAGCGGTATGCAATTAGATACAATTATGAAAAATATACAGGAAATTAGAGCTGTTCATAGATATTTTTCCAGTTAACATTTGTCTTTCATTGGAGGAAAACCTTTAACTGGAAATAACCACCAGAATTTTGCCTTGTCAAGCAAAATGCTGATTTCTTCCTTATTGGAGGGGGAAACAAAAAAAACCCTCCCTAAATTGTTTTTGGAGGGTGAAATTCAAAGACTGAAAAGTGTTTCTTGTTTCAATGAGAAAAATCAAAATTTCCATGAATAAGTTCCTGGATGAAATAGTAGAACTTGTCTTTATCCTAACAATGACATCTGTTTGCAATAACACTCCATGCCAGTAAACGATGTTATTTTAACTAATCTATTGGCGTGGCGATGAAAGTGACAGTAAAATGTTGATATGGAAGCTAATTTCTGTGTTTGGCCTTGAGATCCATCTTCACAGACGCAGAGTGAGTGCAGAAACTATTTTTGGCAACATCATAGCAATCCAGATTTAATTCTGACACTTCTCTGCCTTCCTGAAATCCAAGGAAGACATCTGGCTGCATTTTCTGCCTATGTTTGTGAAGTGCCATTGAAATAAGTTGCATCAGCAGTGAATTTGGAGATAGAAATGTGACGAGAAGGTGCGTATGAGGAGGAGGGGACCAAAAGCTTGGGTTATGAAGAAAAAAAGAATGGCAACTCTTCAATGTATCATGTGCTTACTGAAAGCTGGGAATAAGATGTCATTCTGAATGTGTTTCTGTGAACTCTTAACTTTGTTTAATGCTGCTATGTTCTTCAGACCCATGATTTATATGGAATTATGCATATGCATGGCATGCAAGGAACGAGAGGATGGCTCTGCCTGATTCCCAGGGGAGTCCCTGCCGAAGGCGTTTGCCATGGGTGTGCTTCCAGCAGCCCTTTAGAAGAACAACTGACTTAAGTGTTTGTGAGTTATCAGTCAATTTAATACTATTTAGGGTGGCCACAGACTCCTCATCATTTTTTGGAAGCGAGAAATGTTTATTTAAGCAAAAATAGCTCTGCAGACTTTGTTTGCAGTCGTTTAGCTTCATGCGCCACCATCTTATTGTCTTCCACCAGAAGCTGAGCTTTTTAGTTCCTCGCAGCGTGCTGAAGTTGCAGGCTCCCTAAAAAAAAAAAAAAAAAAAAATAAAATTTAAAAAAAAAGTACCAGCGCTCCTCATCTGCTGAGATAATTGCGTGTTAGTCTCACGCAGCAGCAGCCCGGCCAAGTGGATGCAGACATGCCTGCGCCGTCTGCGCAGGGCCGTCCGAGGGCCCGGACGAACGGCGGCGCACGTCGCGAGGCCGCCAGGCATGGCACCCGGCGGAGCCGGTGCGCACGCGCCGGGGCAGGCAGGCCCCTGCGTGTTCAGGCACACATGGCGCGGGAGCCTGCTGCCAGACGCGCTCGCCGAGGCTGTCTGCAGCCTGCCCACAAGGCAGCCATGTGGGTGGAAGGCAGGCGAGCGGTGGAGCAAACTGGCTTATGGCTGTTTCGTTTTGGAGACCACTTTTTCCGAGCGTCCTAAACACGGGCCTTAATCATCAGCACTTCTGAAGCACTCATCATTCTTGTATCCAGGCAAGGAGCCTTGTTATTACCCTTTGAGAGATACCACATTCCCTCATTTCCTATGGAAGGGGGCCTGCCAGCAGTATCAGTACCGGCACCGCTCGGTTTGTTTCAGATTAAAAATGTCCCCGGAGAAGAGCCGTGTTCGTCTTTGGTGTGGTCTCAACACAGTCACGGGAATAAACTCTTGCACCGGGCCACCGACGGTGACCTCCAGGGAACGCGCTGGTGGTCACCTTCACTGAATGCACTGCCTTGTCCTTGCCAAGGGGAGAAAATACTCCGTGCCTGAATTGAGAAACCCTCCCTCTCAGGCCTCTCATTGCTAAGATGGTGGCAGAAGAGGTTACTGCCCTTCACCGACTGCCCTGAACCTTCCTCCGCGCGGGGGTGGGTCGCAGGGACTCTGGTCCTCGGCGCGGTGGCCGCCCCTGGGTGGTGCAAGCCTGGCTGGCTCCGCTCCAGCCTAATGCTGGAAGAGACGCTTGGAACAAAGGGGAAGGCAAAATCCCCTCTGCAAGGCCTTCAGCGCACGACTGCCCACACCCCGACCTGCTCTGGTCTACGGCAACGGAGAGTGCAGGAGGAACTGAAGGAAAACCTGTGTTTTCAGCCAAATTTAAATTTGCCTCCCGTGTTTCAGAGCGTTATGAGACGCAAGTACCGTAGCTACGTGTGCTCTTCAGAGGGGTCCGAAAACACGACAGGCCGTGGCTGTTTGCAGAGGCAGACCAAGGGATGTTGCAGTCCAGCTCGTGTATGAAAAGGCCTTCACCAGAGGGTGAAGAAAATACTGTATAGATGTGATATCACAAGTTATATAATATCATGGCCAAATCTCTGCAGCTGGATATCATCAAATCAAAATTAGAAACTCATTGGAAGCAAAGGACAGTCTTTGCACAGATTGCCTATAAATCTGCAATAACTAGTTCTCCCTGGGCGTAACATCAAAAACATTTTTTAGTGTCTCATTAGTAAGAAAATTTATTGCTCAACTATTGAACTATGTCGATTTTTGAAAACATTGTGTGAATAATTCCAGAAAGCATGTGTTTGATTTGTATTCATTTTGTGCCGCTGGATAGAAAAAGTGGCTTTTCCCCTATGATGAAATGACACTAATCATGAAATTAAAAGGTGAAGCATGTCTACAGTTTCAGAACAAGGTAAATTTTTATAAATATGCTAATGCCCTCCCTTTCCCATAAGTCAAACTAACATTAAGGAGTTCATACCCCAGCCGAGCTGAAAAAAAAAATAATAAATAGAAGACCCAATTACAGTTCTGTAGAGGGGAAAAGAACTCCTCCCAGCCCTTATTATTTTTTTCTTTGTGCTGCAGTGTGTTTCCCAGCTGTGTTTGTTGGCCAGTTTTGTGGCTCAAATAGCCTGAAAAAAAAAAAAAGATTGAGAAACAGGGGAGAAGTTTAAATTAAACTCAGCGTTGTCTGCATAGCATGGATGGAAAGAGTTTACAAGTACCTGTGAGGCGGTGTGGATTTGTTGACAGTGGTGTGTGTGCAGGAGCTGGGTTAACACTGCTAAGTGCAGGCAGAGTGCTCTCTTTTCTCAAGTTTTGGCAATAGGGAGGGCAGAATAAATGGCTCCGGCGAGGTTCACTACCATGGGCCCATGTGTGCAAAATTCCTTTAAACGCTTGGGCGCTGGGGCAGGTGGTCCTGCACCCCCGCATCTCCCTCAGCTTCAGCGGGACTGCACGGACGAGTACGGGTGAGCAAATAACACAAAGGCACCGTTACCCTTCCCCAGCGTTCCCTTCCTAGCATTTCCTCCGCAAAGAAATGCTTGTCAGCGGGCCCGTGAGATGAAGGGAAGCCTCTGAGCGTGAGGATTTGTGATGCCGCGCTGGCCCTGCAGGTCCCCGGGGCCAGGGCACAGGGCAGCAGGGTCAGGCAGGGGCACCGCGGGGCTGCCACGAGGTCTGGAGCAGCTTTTGGGGCAAGCTTGGGTTATGAAGAAAAATAGAAGGGCAACTCTTCAATGTATGATGTGCTTACTGAAAGCTGGGAATAAGATGTCATTCTGAATGCGTTTCTGGTTTTTTGGACCATCCAGAGGCTCAGCTGGCGTTCAGGCTTGGGTTTAGCTGGTGAGCAAAGAGGAGGACAGACAAGTTGTGCAATTAAACCTCCCTGCCTTTGGAAACAACCGGTTGGCCGATTGTTTGTATCACGCTGTTAGCAGGGTTTCTTCAGTGCCTTCGCTTCAGCCCTGCGCTCTCCCTTCTTGCACAACATGCTCCGTAAATGCAGACTAACAACCAGCTCTTATATCAAGGAATTTATACTGCGGGAAAAAGAAAGAGAAAAGAAGAAACTGAGTCGGAGGGGCCAAGTGGTCTGGTCAGGGTTACTCACACCTCAGCGGCAGAGTCAGACATAAACTCAGGCTGGGGAATCACAACCCGATGCCCACCAGACTGTGGAAAATACAACTGAATTCCCAGCTGTCTCTGCAAAGTGACCTTTTTTTTTCAGAATTGAAAAACGAAGTAAAAGAAATAACCGAATCTATATAGCATTTGTAGTATATAATTCCCTCTCATGAAATAATTTCAGCATCATCCGGTCAGGGAACTGTGGAAACCACCAAAAAATAGGCATCGCTGTTGTAAAGCCCCATTCAAACCTGTGAGCAGCGACTTCCAAGTCCTGCCCTGTAAACGCCTCTACCAGCATCACCGCTGCGGACGAAGCACCTGGCAGTTAGGAAGGACCGGGGGGGCAAGCTGAGCCCTTCCTAAAGAGGTGTTTGTGGCCGGCGGCGCGGCTGTCCCGGCTCCACTGCTGGCACACCGCGTCCTGCCTGGCAGAGGGTCTGCGGGGCGGGCGGGCTTCCTCCCACCTTCAGGCATTGCCACCTTACGCACAAGCAATCTCCGCGCCCCAGATGTTTCTCAGCCAAGACTTCCCACTCGCCGCTGTTGTTTTGAATGAGGGGGGCCCTCCCCAGCGCTGGGGGACGCGGGGGAGACGGTCCCTCTCGGAGGAGGTGAACCCCTGCCTCCAGCAAACCTCCCCAGAGCACCTCTCTGGCTTGCCTGCAAAGGCCTCCGAGCTGGGCTCCAGAGGACACCAGCAGCGCTCCCCCACTTTCTTCCAGCTGTGCTGGGAAATCTTATTCCCGAACATTCATGGGAAATGAGAAAATACAGGCACGGCCCCGGCCTTCACTGGAATGAAAGTGAGCCCCCCCGCGACCCCGCTCTCCCACGCCAGGCCCCTCGAGCCCAGCTTTATGGGTGAGAAGGATCAAAGGGCTCCAACTGCTCCCATATGGTAAATGGCCCTATACGTTGTGTATAATTACACACAAGCATCCCCACATCCATGTTCGGTCTCTATTAAAGATCGCTGGGCGACAGCCAGAGCCGTTTTCCCAAAGCAAGAACATCTCCAGACGTCGTGGCAGTGGCATCACGAGCTCTCACACGCACATCCCGGCAGCCACGGGGCCAGGACACCCCATGTCTGGAGGGGGATCCCCTCCGCTGCCAACCGTCCTGCCCCGCAGAGCTGGGACGTGGCAGTGCCCGTGGGCAGTGGAGACCTGGCAACGCTGGTCCTTGCTTCGGACACCAGCTGGGAGAGGTGTTTTTCAGCCACAGGGTGGCATCTGATGGATGCGTTCCTGAAAAGTTAACTCTGCTCGGGTGAATTCAAAGCTGGCCTTTTTAAGAATTAATTTCACCTTGTTAATATAACTCCCTAAAGGGGATGTTTGCTTTTTATGAAGACCATATAGAACAAGGAAGAAAATCAGTCAGTCACTTATTTTAGGCTGTTATGATCCTTTTTTAAAGCAGACGCCTGTGCAATGGATGCACGGGTGCACGTGGCAGCCCTGAGAGCAGGGCTCTCGCCCCTCTCGGGTGTTGGTGCAGCACTGGTCCCAGCAGAAACATCATCTGCAGCTGGAGGCTCGGGGAATAGGAGTGCCAGGCCATGAGAAAGAGCAGATCTGTTTTAAAGACTGAACTCAATCTCTGGAACACAACCTGTCCCACCAGCCGGGAAGCTGCCCTGCAGCCCATCGGCAGAAACAGCCATTTCCACCCTCCATTTCCCCTCCTTTAGGAAAAAGACCACAAAACCCAGTCAGGCACTGGGGTTAACAGGACGGGGAAGACCTCTCATGGTTTGAATCAGATGGGCTTTGGTCGGGCCGGGGAGCCGGGCAGTGCGGGACCGCGGCAGCGAGCAGGGCAGTGGCGACCCGAGCAGGCAGCTCCTTCCAGCCCAGCTGCAACGAGAGCCCACTGAGCATCCAGGTAGAAGGAGGCAGCTGTTTTCTGGCACTGATGTGGAGAGAAAGTGAGGGAGAAATCAATGAAAGAGAGGAGTGAGGGAGGTCTAAGACTGAAACACATTCAATTTTTTTCCTTGTGTTCAAACAGAAGAATTTGAAACAACGTGGAGATCCAGAGGGAAGCATCCCTTAGTGCCATAAATTATGTTAGACTAAGCTGGAAGGGGCAGGAAATCCCAGTTCCCACTTTCACCCTTACAGCGAGGCCGCGTGGTGGCCCCCGGAGGTGTGTGATAGTGTCGGGTCCGCGGTTCAGCCTGGCCACCCACCACCTCGGGGTTGCTCCCTGCTGTTTTCCAGGCCAGCACTTACCAAACATAAGAAGAGAGCTCATTTTAGCAGAGCCCTCTTACCTGGGCAAGTCTGTCCTGCTGCAGAAGGACACTGTCTGCCGTCTTTGCAAACCTGCCAAGTTGCCATCCTTGGTCATCCTTCTGGGCTGGAAACGGAGAAGTTCCATCACTAAAGGTGTGAGCCCTCAGCTCAGCCTGGCTTCATTTCAGAGCGTTGTGGCCGGACGTGTTTCTTGTTGACGTACACCATTGCAAAAGTGGCACTGGAGAGTCCTAGGGTAAACTAGTTTCTGAGATGAAGCTCAGAGGTTGACAGAAGGATTCACGTGAACGCCCAGGCTGATGTGACAGCCTCCTTTCCATAAACACAACCATTATGAAACTTGGGGGGATTTTAACTAAAGAAATTCCCGCCTCCTATCCCTTCCAGCTATTGTTACCTTGGGTCACCTCCTGCAGAAGCTGGTAGCAGATCTTGTCGGGGATTTTTCTTCAACAAAATGTTTTCAAAGGGAAAATAGACTGACAAAGGAAAGCCTGTGTTTTGTGGGGGTCTGCCCAGCTAAGAAGAAAAAGCAACCAGGCTTTTCATCAGGAAGATTCCTCTGGTTCTTAAAGGGGGACCCTGGGGCCTTGACTACCTCAAGGATTGGGTTGCTCACCCATTTCTGTGAAGGGCTTTCTTCAGGTCACCCTGGTTCTCTACAGGGCAGCCAGTAAGGGACATTTTCCTTCTTTGCTCCCTACTTGCCCCTATTGTCTGTTTGCCGGCCGCTGTGGTTTGGAGTGACAGGGCTGAATGGCGATGTTGATACCTGGTTTGCATCCAAGCAGGGTTTTTTTCAAGTAATTAGTTTGGGAAGTAAAAAGCCTGCGTTGCTGTGCTTTTTCAGGACTGGTGGGTTAGGTTACCTGCTCAGTTAGAGAGGTTACCTGCTTGGGTTTTTTTTTTCCCCAATTCTAGATCTGTGATAGCCTGGGAAAAGAATTGTCTTTATAGACGAACCCTTTAAAAACAACTACAGGCGCTCCCACCTTTCTCTGCTCAGGAGCCCAAGGGCAGACTTAATTAAAAGTTCCTTCAAAATATACTCCCTATCGCTCTAAGCTACCGTGTTTCAAAAACTCTGGTGCTGTGCCAAAGTGGGAGCAGGCATATATTAAACTGACAGGTACAAAAGAAATTGTTATTCCTTGTGCTCCCTTCTCCTCTGATCCCTCTGCACTGAAGTCCCAATGTAAACATTATTGAAAATAAAGAATAATAGCCCCTCTTCTCCCCTGCCCACCTAATGAACAGATTATGGCTAATTGTTTGCCTTTTGCAAGCAGCCTCCTCGGGCACAGGTTCCCACTCCCTGTCGAGATTCGGCCCTGGAGTCTCAGGAATGTTTTCCTGGAAATAGCAGCTTGGTCATGGCTGTGTGTCCCATGGAAGGCTGCCACGCTGCTGCGCAAGGAAAATCGGGCTAGAGCACCTTAATACCCACCAGCTTCTTGTGAGTAGCTGAGATAATCAAAGCCTCCTTGTTGCTGGGATACTTGGAATTTTCCGAGTGCATCTGTACACACCGGCCTGTCTGCTAACAGCACGTCCCAGGCGCCGCTGACCGCTGCCTCCGTGGTAGCCAGCACCGAAAGCCAATATTGGGTTGAGAGACAATGATTTCAGCAAGAAAGAGGGAATCATCACTTTTCCAGCCTATGACAGAAAGCTAATGACAGCCATCGCGAGGCGGTAGGAAGAGATAAACATCCTTCCCTGAAGACTGAAGAGAGAGAAGGAGCATGAGTTGGAGCACATTAAGTTAATCTAACAGCTTGGCATGGACTAGCTTCCCATTTTCACAGTAAGTGGGAGCCTTCTTCTGTCAATGTGCTGCGGATTTTATTTCTAGAGATTTATAGCCACAGGTTCTGGAGTGCTCTGTAATTACATGAGTTTACACTTGCAGGGACAAAGGCTGAGTAAATATTTTATTAGGCAATTTTTTATCTTATTGAAACTGAATACACATGTGATAATTTGCCTGGTGAATGGGGGAAGGATAGTGAAATAAATAAGATAGTTTACACAGAGCCTTGTTTGTGGGCTGCATGCAGAATCAGCAGCACACGCTGCATCACTCCCAGCGCAGGTACAGCGAGTGACACCCACAGCCAGCACGAGAGCCCGGGTGCAGCCACGCAGGTGGGGCCACTGCTGGGGGTGAAATGTGCCCATCCCACGGGATGAAAGGGACATGGAAAGCCTCCTTGCGCAGACACATTGTCCTGGGACTGATTAATTTGTTTGGCCTGGTGGGTACCTGCCATCCACACCAACACAGGCTAAAAGCACCAGGAGCCTTTCTGTACGGACTGGTTGGTCTTCAGCTGTTTTCTGATCTTAACTCCACGTGTTTTGCTCAAATTACTCCTCATTAGTAGCAGTAAGGAGTCTCCAGGACCACTCACAGGACACAGAGCACGAGGATCCCCCAGGGTGCCGGCGCTGCTGATACGCAGCTCTCCATCACACCCTCCCATTCATTATGATAGAAATAATAAATAATATAGGCCGCAGCTTTTAAACAGGACCCCCTGTTACTGCAAATTTTTCAAGGTTTCTCTGCTGTGGGATCATCCAGTTAGTGGAGCAGATGCGAACTGAACTCACGTGGGGAGTGCTGTACAACCATCTGTGGCACTGATTCACAAGTGCTGCGGATTTATTTCACTGCAATGGAGAAATTGTGGCAAAAATTGAGGCTCGTATCCAAGAGCACACCAGCAAGGCTGCTCTGAAGTTTACTGCTGGCTCTCACAAAGAAGAGAGTGTGATGAAAGAGGGAGATTTTACAAGAGAAACACTTAATTTTGTGGAAGTTGTTGAAATTAAATGGTGGTTGTTGTCAGGTAGGTAAGTGGCCTTGGGAGGCAGAAATGGATGGAGCCAGCTGGGCTCGCTGCTCTTGTCCTGGGCTGCCAACGCTGCAACCCAGGCGTGGCGGGTGATTTTTTCACGCTGTCATTTTTGGCTTTCTGAAAGCAGGTCCTGACCCTGTGGCTCTGCTGGCAATGAAACCGTGCTTGCGCTGCCACCGTACAGCCAGGGAGACATTGGCATGGGCTCCTCGGGGCCTCCTTCCTACGGCATTCATGTTGGTCAACACTTGCTCAGAGCCAAGTGACCCTTTAAAAAAATATTTCTTAAAGGAAAGAAACCAGTGCAACCTGCCCTGCGCCCCAGCTGGGGAGGGGGGTGCTTGGCTGCCTGGGGGCTGCAAGTCCTCCAGGGCAAGGGTAGGGAAGAGAGGATTCCCACTTCAGGTGGGCGTGAGACCCTCCTCAGACCCCTGAAGAACAGCAATGTGTTGACATGCCCTTTCCTCTTAGCCATGGGATTCTTACATCAAAAGCAGCTGCAGGCACGTGGAGAGATTATCATGGGAGTCCTCAGTTTTTTCCTGGCTGGTTTCATCACCGCTTGGCCTTGCTTCCCTCAAACAGCAGCACAGAGCTGCCTCCTCTTACAACGTCCACCCCAGCCCGAGGGTTAGTGTTACGCCTCCTGGATACGGCCCCTCTCGAGGGCCTACTGCTTTACTGTTTAGTTTATTGGGACGATACAGGGCTGGCTGGTCACAGCAAAGTGACAACCTGCTAGTCTAACTTTGTGACTTATCCAACCTCCACTTGCAGCCGCGGGATCAAGCCTCATGCAATATTACGGATGTGATCCAAGTCCCATTGCAGCCAACAGCCAGCTGCTGTTTGCATTTACTCTGTATTTACATGAACGTAGCATGGGCAGAATGTCACCCGCTTGGGAAGACGCCCATTGATTTTAAGATGACTTACAATGAAGAGTGAACTTCCAACAGCTTGCTGATGCACAGGCAATAAACTGTTGGATATGGTAGTTGTATGTGAAACTCAGCTTTGAAATTAAGATCTTGATGAAGAAGCATCAGTGTAACATTTTTTAGCAGCAAGACATTTAATAAACATCTTTGTAGGCACATGTATAATTGATAAAAAGCAGAGCTTCCTATAGCATTTCAGAGATTCATATTATTATTCTATTCACAAACAACTGCAGCCTGTTATAAGTCCCATGGCACAAAATTTTCTAAGAATAGTCAAGGAACCTTAGAATTAATTTATAAAATTTGGTAATCATTTGCAACTTCATTAAATACTGAGATGCCTAATAATACATTATTCTTATCTTGATTTTAAATTTTAATTGCATGAAGTTTGGTCCCTCAAGAATTAACACATTGTATATCCCACCTAATTCACGAACTAATTGTCATTTCCTAGTTCTTGCTAATTCTGCCAATGCTAAAGAATTTTATGTCAAAACTCCAGAGTAAGTGACATTCTGCATGCACAATAATGACAAAACAAGTTAATTTACTGCAAAGTTGCTGAAAGACAGAGCTTTTTTAATTGCGTATTTGTTACCTTCATTAAAAGGTAAGTGGCTCTTCAGTTATGTATTTGCCCATTTCTTACACATTAAAAAAGTGCTAATGAACCTGATTAAAATTAATTGAAAAGGTCCAAGATCTGCAAAGAGATCCTAACATCAACAGACTTCTAATTGCTGCTGAAGGATGGACTTAAATAGGGTTTAGCAGTAGAAATTCATTTTCTAGCTCTGTTGTAAAGAACGATAGGGGGAATGCAAAAGCGATCCAGAACCGAAACACCTGGTTATGGATGCAGAAAATGCTGAGTGTCTGGACACTATTTCCTCTCACTCCTCTCTGCTGATAACTGTTCTTCCTGCCCTCCGTCCCCTGTGCTGGGCAGGCTGTGCTACAGCTGTATGGAGAAGAACAGGCGCTCGCATGAAAAGCAAGGGGGAAAAAAACTCCAGACTCCTCCACCCTGAGCGTTTGCTTAGCAGACAAGGTTGTGAGGTATCAGAGAAAGGTTAAATTTTAGGCAGGTTAAGGGAAATGCTCACCAGAAGTGGCGATATAGGAGTGAGAAGGGGAACCCGAAACGGAGAACGCTACAGAGGGAAGGGGGGAAAGATGCAGGAGAGGGCTGGCTGCTCAGCTCTGGGGACGGACTAGGGAACGATATTAATGGGGAGGTCAGAACCCTGCAGAAAACGGGCTGTGGTGGAAAGCTTGTTTTACCTCACCCTGGGCTTTCCTGGAAGTTGTCCTAGTGCTTACGGTCATCCAGGATGCTGGGAGAGAACAACCCCTGCCGTGGTCCTTATTCACATTGCCAAGGTGAAAAAGATAGTTGACTCCCAGAGTCAAGGCACTGTTCAGAAACCCTTCCGGTTATCGGGCACGTGTTGTCCCTGCTATTTGTGGTTTTTTCAGCAGTGACAAACCCCACAGACCCCATCAAAGGAGCTCAATCCTCCTCTTGTTATGCTCATCAGCAGTAGTGCATCCATCTAAGGTGGGGAGAGGGTATGTTTATGTATTTATAGCAAGAACAGAGAGTTGCCTTAGACGACAGTCTCTCTCAAACTTAACAGACCACTTTATTACTTTAACCACACCATTTATAGTTGTCCCTTTTCTCTGTCCCCCCTGTCCTCTGCTCCCCTGCTATCCATTCCCATTATTCCAGGATATTCTAATCTTATTAGAACTATTTTCCTCATCTCTGTAATAGCATACACCACTTATCTTGCTACCACTATATAAATGTAAAAGAGAGAAACATATGAGCTATTTTAATTTTTTTTGTTTTGATTTAATTTAAATTGCTGAATGAAAAAATAGCTTCTTCTAGTAATTCTGCTGTAACTAACTCAGTTTGATATTGGTTCTATTAGCCTTCTAATAGCATGAAAGCTAAAAAATTAAATCGTTCCACTTCCACATTCATAATTATGTGCAATTAAAATCTTTACATACCCAAAAGTCTTATATGGAGCCCTGAACCCTTCAACTGTCACTCTTCATTATCTCCAAGCCTAACAATTTTACAGTGACACATTGTACACAATGAGATGTGCTAAAGAGGAAATATTATATTTTACTGATGTATGTGTTCTTTAATTTCTCTGAATTAGCTTTTTGATATGGATGCTAATTGTTTTCTTTGAAAGGAGTCGCCACAGATATGCGATTTCTCTATGCCTGTTGCGCTTCAAAAAAAATACAGTTAATTGCAGGAAACAGGAATTTCTCTCTTTTTTATATATAAAAAAATAATCAGCTGCATATCAAAGGAGTGAATCTTAATCCAACTTTCTGATTGTACATTAAAAAGAAACCTTCAGTGTTTGTGACCAGCACAGAGTATTTGGCGACTTTTGATGTTTCCCCTTTTCATTTATTCATGAGGAGAGATGAATAATTAAAACAGGACGTTTGGCAAAACCAGCGCACACACAAAAAATATTTCCATATGAACTTCCAGCTTCAGCCCACGATAGTCTACGAGACACGTTACTGCAGGATTGTCCATATGGCAAGTGCGCTTGTAACTCTGAAACCATAGACCTGGTCGAGACTTGGGATCATGCCATCAGTGGCTGACAGCTGTTCCTGCTGTATAAATGCAAATGCTAAGCGAGGATGAGAAAAGCGTGGCAGCTAAGAAAGGCTGAATTTAGGCTCAGTCCTGGGTGTGGTGAAGGCCTTGGACAATGCGTGCTCACAGGGTGAGTGGCAGATCCTCTCTGGATCTCCAGGGGAAGGTGGAGAGTCGCCACGCTCCCACACGGTTATGCAGGAGAAACCTGAACTGCAACACAGAAACATCCTTCTTGATGGAACAGCAGGTTGCTCCACAGGCGTTAGAGAGAAGGTCCTTGTGATGGAGAGGGAGGGTTTGGCCTGTAGTTTCCCGCAGACTGCTCACCAGCTAATTTTAACATTTAGTCTTAGCTGCAATGCTGCAGAAAGCGCTATTTTTCATCTTAAATCTCATAAAAGGCTAATTTCACTTACCCCTCATTCATTGAAAGGAAATATTATAGAGAAGTGACAATATACCAGGCATATAAAAAGGTCTCAATCAGCCTGAGCTGGTCTCCTTTGTCTTGCAAATCTTCAAAGGAGTTCATGGGTTTTAATTGTCACATCCTGCTCTATTTCACAGCTTGGAGGATCCTGCTGTTGAAAGACATCTTCTCTCCATATCTAGCTCGGAAATTCCCCACTGACTCTAATGAAGGTCTACATTCCTGTTGGCAACATTACTAAATTTATTCTTCAAACTTTTTAATGCAACTTCTGACCTCCTGTGAACCTGTGCACTGGTGTCTGAATGACAAGTAAAAAGCACATTACATCCATGCTCAATGTAATATTCAGTCACTGTACGTAGCTGTCTCTTTAACATTTCCTACAAATCCTTCTCATCTGTGCAAACTACATAGGTTTTGTTTATCTTTCGACACCTGCAGTCATGTTGTAGCTTCTTACACCGACAAAAAGGCTTCCGAAATGTGGCTGGTTTGTGCTTGTCTGTGTAAACCTTCAGGATGCCTCTTGAAAACTCACTCTAGTTTTGCTCCCGTCTCCTCTTGGAGTTTCGCCTTTGCCTCTGCATTTCCTGAAGTGGAGTCTGTGGTTTATGAATCGTTTTACTATGACTTTGTCTTATTTTCCCTCCAGACCTGTGGTCTTTGCTTACATTCTCAGAACGGCAAAGCCCATTTGTTTCTTTTTAAACTTCTGTCAGCTTAAACTTCCATCGGCCCTCTTCTCTCCTTGGGGTCTCTGATCCCCGCTCAGACCTTATCTCAAATTAGGGATTCCACAAGCTTCTATAAAATGAGTATCAACTTAAATTCTCAGATTAGGAGTAAGATGAATAATTAAAATAAAAATTCTGCCTCTATTTTGCTATTCCTCACCTAATGTGAGGATGATCTCCTATTTCCGATCTGAAAATGTAATTTTAAAAGCTAGCTTTGTTCACTGACTTTTTTGGTAGCTCCACCTGCACAGATTTCTATCTTGAACGTTTTCCTGAGACCCCTGGGCACTTTGGATGGGGTAAGCTGTGTACAGAGCTTGGTTCCAAATTCTCCATATGCTCTCAGGGCATATTTAACAGTGTGGTAGAAGGACAGAGGGGGACACACAGCGTTTCCCAGAGGCAGTCTTCTCAGAAATTAATAAAACCTTAATAAAATTTATAAAACTAATAAAAGCTGGTTTTTTTTCCTAGACTCTTGTTCCTCATCTTCCTGGAAAATTACAGCCAATAGCTTTGAGCAGATGAATCTTCTCCTGAAATCGCGAGGACAAATTCAGCAGAGCCCTACCCAGTCATGGCCTGGGGCAAGGGCCAGGGAGTGTCAGAGCTCATGCACCAGGGATGCCAAACCTTCAGAGGGTGCCGCTGACATCTAAAGGGGTCAAGGGACCAAACTGGACCACCAAGTGTGAATTCCCCAGCCACGAGCTCTGTCCTACCAACATGCCCTGACTGCCCATTCTGAGTACGGGGGACACAGATCCGCCACCCAGCAGAGAAACGCTTTGAGGGTGTCTGCACAAGGAGGGATCTTGTGGCGTTTTCTTTTCCACAGAGGCTTCCTGTGTGGAAGACTCACTCGCTCTGCTTATATTGTTATCTAATATAAATAAGTTGATTAAGTGGCTTGTTTAAATTGCATTTATCACACTCCATCCTTGTTGAAAAATCCTCTTCAAAAATCTAAGTGGCTGGAGCATTTGCAGAGAAGTGTTATACTCACAAGAGTGATAATGAGTTAGGTGCAGCTGGGAATCAGGTCTATGAGAATCACTGAACACTTGGCAAAGGCTGTTATTCCCTTTCTCCCAATCTTTTCCTTCTCGCAATTAAAAATAAATCAGGAAAGATATTTGTACACCACCAACAGAAGTTTTGTTTTGTTTTACAGAGTTGTACAGCTTATAGGTCCTTATTAATTTATTTTTCTGCCTCTTTAAATCACTGAGAAGTATCTGTTAATACTTCTTGCCATTCCTTTTTGGGGAATTTGATTGTGTCTTTGACCCTGTGCCTCCACACAGAAACCGCAAGCATTGTTCTGAAAGGCTTTCCTCAGATCTGTTCTATATTTTTTTCTATATTTTGACCTACATACTTTTTTTTTTCCACTTTCTGACCACTGTAGTGGCCTAAAGCAAGTGGAAAACAACACAGCCTCCTCGTACAGCATTTCCCAGGACAAGTTTGTTTCCTGGGTAGGGTGTAGCTTCAGTGCCATCTCCCAGCTCTTCTCCCTCCTAGTCCCAGATGGGTGGAGGCAGGAGGCATCAAGAGAATTGAACATTCAGACTCCGCTGGGCTGAAGGGACATCCTCCAGGTCGTTGTTCTGTTTGGAAGATAAATGAGAGCAGATTCTGGTAGGCTTCTGAAATGCTTTTGCCCAAAGAAGGGGATAAATTTGTTTCCAGCAGCCCTAGAATCCCTGAAATAACGTAACCAAGAATGATGATTCCTCTTGCAGATCCATTGATCCACATGTGTGGTCAGAAAGATTAAGGATGATTTCCTTGTAAACCTGTCGTTGCTGAGTTTTAACCACCTGGTGCAAGAATAGCTGTTTCGTGAGTCATGTCCTCTATGCATGAATCCTCATGGCAACTACAGTCACCGGGTTACACAAGTGCCATTCAGTACCACATCTTTTCATGTGGGTTCTTTCTTTTCTGCATATTCATTTTGAAAAGATTAATATAAAGATGAAAATACAAGAAAGAAAAATAACAGCATAAAAATCTGCTTTGTTCTTCCTAGTTTTTGTTACTGCTAGTCACTCTGATCATATCATCAGCTAAGTGAAGTCTAATTGAACGGCAGATTGGCTTGGATGGCAGATCTGTTGCCATACTACCAATTCAACAAATACCATTTTCCTTCTAGCAAGGTGCTGTATCAGATTGGTAGCAAGACATCATACAAATTTCTGGTATGAAAAAGACTACTTATTAGTAAAAAATATTCCAGTCAAAAGCAATATATTTAGACAACATTTCTCCTTGAGTGACACATAAATGTTATTGCAAGCTTAAGAAATAAGCTTGACAGTTTCTAGAAATGTTTTGGGCTTTCACAGCATTAGCCTAAAATCTGTCAAGCACGTTTGCTCACAGTTGCATCACTGCCACACCATTATGTTGAAGCACATAAGACTTGGTGGGTCAGTCATCCAGGATTCATTACAATAAACAACTAAACCGTCGGAGACACCTGGGCGGTCCACCCGATTACCGACAACTTAGAGCAAAAACAAAAGCGCTGCGTAAATCTGCAGTTCTGGGCCCACACCTGAGGCTGAGCAAAGGGAGGCGAGACAAGCTGCGGCAGGCTGGGGAGGCTCACCTTTAGGAGTCACAGTCCTCCTCCATGCTCCGCCAGCAAGCCCGGCTGTACGTTTCATGCACTGCTGCTACACACTGGGGCGGTTTGTTACTGTTTTGCTGTGGAGATATTTCCGGCAATTGGGTCCCAAACCATCCCACGGTTTACAGGTTACCTTCAGTTCTGTCCAAAAGTTTCAAGTCTGTGCATCTCAAAACACCTCGCTCAGTGTTTTCCTCTGATCATCCCTCTGATGCGGGATGTGCTCTTGGTGCAAGCACCTGAGTCTCCAAATGTTGAGTACGTAAGAAGTATCTGCTGGGGGGTCACAAGGACTGGACAGCTACGGCCAGCTCCGCATCAGAGAGGAAAGTTCAAACGCGTCTCAACAGGCCTGCTTGGAAAAATAGGGCTCTTTTAGAAACCACGCCTAACCACAGTGCTGCAGGACCTACCACTGCTACGGATGGCCGGGATATTCCCTCCTGGAACAATAATGGCAACCAAGAAGAAAAATCTTGGAGAATAGTACAAACTCATGTCAAACTGGATCAAACGGTCTGCATTTGGTGGTTGAACTGAGACACTTCTGTTAGACCCAAAAAGAAAAGATGCATTTCATTCCTTGATTCCTTGGCTTTAAAGAAATGAGATTTATTTTTCTGCAAATTACCATTTTGAAAGAAAAGGTTTAAAAAAATTCTAAAATTTTTTAAATAAATTGCAGCTTCTTTTTTTTTTTCCTGAAACTTCACTGAATCTAATGCAAAATGATCACTATTTTGTGTTTTCTCAGAACTTCCAATTTACTCTCCATTAAAAAAAAAAAAATACTGAGGGGTCCTAATAGAAGATGCAATGGACAGTTCCTGTTGTTTTCCTGTAAGAAAAGAGTGAGTACATCAGGTGGAAACCCCTGGCAGGAGGAAGAGATGGTTCCTGCCCTGGGGAGGTACTGAGTCTGCTCTGAGAAGAAGTGTCCAAAACACAGATGAAGCAAGCAAGGAAATGAATCGAGAGTCTGCAGCACAGCAGATGCCGTGTAGGAGACAGTGTGAGTCAGCAGACAGGTGGAGCAGAACTTCTGACACATTTCACGATCAGTTTTGTTCTTCCCCTGATATTAAAAGTCAGAAGAGAGCTCTGTGTAGCTGCAGTAAGGCTCCAGACCTTTAGATTTTGAAATGAAGTGTTTGTAGATCGCTGAAGATCCAAATTATGCCAAAATTATGTTATTATGGTGTAATCATCTTGTTAGCTGCTTAGAACATTTTCTTCATTATCACTTCATTCATACTTATGATGATGAGCAGATGGTACCAATGTCATAACGCAGCATAAATCACTCCCAAATGTTGTTTGAAAACACAGTCGGAAGGTGGTAGGGACATCCTCGCCTGCTGATGAGCCTGGTTCACTCCCCTTACTGTAAGAGGAATTACAGAAACCTGGTTTGCCACTTAACATATGTGCTGGCTGCTGGCACCAAAACATTGCAAATCCTGTACCAGCAGAGGATATACGATCATTTATACTGAGAACAAAGTATACGTTTTTTTCAGCAAAAACTGGCGAACTTAAGGCATTTCAAGGTCCATTATGGCCCATTTCAATCAACAGAAGTCATAAAGAAGCCCCACATGTCCAGAAGATCCTGTTCTTACTGAAGGAGAAGTCATTGCTGGTATCTGAACCTACACCTCACGCTCTTAGAGCAGGAGTCTGCAAGGGAAAAGTGGTGTAAAGCAGACTTGCTCTGCTGTGGCAGTCCTGCACTGGAGTCAAGTCCTCAGTAGCCGAGGAAATGGTGCAACTGGAAGTTGCCCGTTGCAGTTTTAGCTGGCGCCAGTGCCGGAGCTGGCCCTGAGAACAGGGCATTAGGAGTACATCCCAGGTGCTCCCCGCACCTACAGCCCAGCTTACGCTTCACAGGGCGAACCCAAAGTCAAGGTCTAATCCAGATGCCAGTCCCCTTTCAAAAAAGATCAGTGATTCCTGAAGTATCGCACAGAGCTTTATGGGCACACCGGCCCTCTCTCCAGCAAGCAGCCGGAGAGCCGTGGAGCTCAGTTTGTTTGTGACTTCTGCCTCTGATCGTTCCTTTCCCCGGTTCGGGCAGGCATACCACAGCAATCAACAAAAGGACCGAGTGTGCTCAGAGCAAACACACCGTAATTTTACTCAGAATCAGAACAAACACACTCCAGACCCCAATTCCCAAATCCAGGAGACACAGATGGAGTTGAAACGCAGAGCACCTAAGCAAGCAAAGATGCACACACACACAGACAAACCCCCCATGAAAGTAAAACAACAGCTATCACAAGGCTACTCATCCCTGTTTTTTAAAAAAAAAAAAAAAAAAAGCAGGACAAATAAGGACAAAAAAAATTGTAAACACTTTTCAAACTTATACAAAACATATTTTTCAGACTCCTTCTCAACCCTAACTCTGTCCCCCACCCTCAACTATACCAAACATGGAGCTCAGCCTTTGATTTCTAGATGTAATCGACCTTAGTCAGGCCAAAAGAGCGTTTTGATCTCTACCTGCAACACAAGGGGAGTGAGTTTTGACACTGCACGAGGTAAGGACCCCCTGCTTAGGTTGTTAAAAGTATTTACATGCCTAATTCCCCTCAATTTCCCTTTGCAAATTTGGTTCTAGCTCTCAGAAGAAATTCCTCCCATAAATCTTTTACTAGCCACTAGAGGGGAATGTATAACACGGTGAGAAGGGAGAGAGCGACACCACATTAAAGTTGCAGCCAGTTTGCTCACTCAGATGAAGAAAACATTTAGTGTCATGTTGGATCTTCACAGTTTTTAGGAGCTAATTTAGCATTTATCAGGTGCCTTGTTATTTTACTCTTTTCTGTCATATTGATCTCTATCACCTTCTGCCAGTTTAGGTTAGTTTATGTTAAAGTCATGGACTCTTCAGGTGAAAAAAGATCCTTACAGATACTTAATTTGGTGCTTAATACCCTCGTAAGCCCGTAAATCATGCATTTGAGAATGTGATCTCCACTGAAACAGTCTCCTATTCAAAATTGTTTACAGAGCATAGCAAGTACAGCATTTCTATCCCAGGAGAAATGTTGACATTTCAGCCTTTCTCTCCACTTAAAACAGGATTAAAAATTCACATTCAGATTTTTTTTTGTGTGGAATGGAAATTGCACATTAATTCCAGTTAGAAAGTAACAAACATTCATTTGGATGTTCTTCTAACAGAATGAAACCTTCAACAATTTTGAAACTGATGGGTTTCAGTTTCTGATAAAACAACCCTAAATGTCCTGTATCAAAAATGTATTTCTCTGAACCATATGGGAGCCAGGCACTGCCTCACTGGAGCTGGGATCTGCTCTTCCCTATAGCCCAGACTTCCTAACCAGGCCACAGCTTGTGTCATACCCCAAAGTCCCATGAATGCTTGATGTTACATCAATCCAGGTCAGGAAAAAATCAGCATATTGGCTTACAGTCCTCTTGGGAATCAGGACAGTGAGGTCCTGCATGGGTTGATGCAGTGTATAATGAGAGTCTGCCATTCTCCTTCCCTTACTAACTACTCCGTGTGAAAGCTATGTCCTGGGTCACGCAGTGGGCAAGCGGCTATGAACATCAGGGCTGGGGATGCAAGCAGTCTGTAACACTGGGAGCTGAACTTCTACTGCCATATGGCAAAGGATCATAGGGAAATTCACTCCGGGGAAAGGAAAAAAAAAAAAATCACTAAGTGATTTAAAATATGTTTCAAGTGAAATGAAAGAGTTAATTCCATTTTTCTGTGGAAATTGCAAATATTCAGTGAAACAAAAACTTTCCAATAGAAAATTCTGAACTGGCAGTAACTGCATTTTTATTGCAGAAAAATATTCTTTTTTTTAAATTTTATTTATCATCCTGATAAAATATTCCCAAATCAGCTCTGGATATTTGCATCAGAGATTTACATTTCAAATATGTCTTGCTCATGAGCCAAATTTTTGGCAGATAGGAATTAGCAGATTCAAGTCAATAGAGCCACAGAGACTGACAAAAAAAAAAAGGAAAATGCATCTCTACAATTTCAAACGCTCTCTCCTGATAGCATATAGTTTAATTCGGCATCCATCTATCTGTTCTGCAAAGAGGCTTTCATCAGAACATTAGAAGGTCATACTACCCCCTTCAGCCTTCTCTATCCAATCCCTGAAAATCCTCATGCATGTCCTCTAGAAGATGTGGAGCTCCCATGTATTGCTGAAGTTGAGTCCTTCCTACAACCCTCCTAGACATAAGCCCTAGACTTACCCATGACGGCCACTAACTCCTTCAGCCAAGTCACTGTGGTCATGGTGCTGAAGAGAATTGGCTCATTTTCACCAGTGGTACTTCTGGCCCAAGAGAAACTTTGCAACGCAAGTAAAGGCAGATGGTTGGCTTTGGACCCACAGCCTTTATATTCAGAGCACAGTTTGTGAGGAGATGAAGGCAGAAGTTTCAGATGTTTCTCTCAATAAGGGCTGTTGAAAACTACCCGTTGCAATTTGCCATATTTTAGGTGTATCTTCTGCTGGGGGCCTGATGAGACCGTTCCTGTGTTTGGTGACTAGCCTCAAAGTTAGACCAATGTTCTTCATTCGTATTCTGCTGATGCCAAGGAAGCACAATTAGAAGTTGACACAACAGTAAACACGTACTTTGCTAAAATTATCACATTTAGTGTGATTCCCATAATAAAAGCATGAGCCAGCATGGGGAGCCTCTTTCAATTTACACAGAGAGACTTGGGATCTCCTGACAGTCAGAACAGAGCCAATGTTTCTGAGTAAACTTTGTTAGGAAAACGGATTAAAAACTCCAGAGGTTTAGCTAAATCTTATTCAGGAAAACACCTTGTTACCCTTCTGATTTAGAATCAGAATTTAGTGCCAGTGAATAATACATATTAAGTGGTGGTGAATGTGTCTTTGCAACAAAGTTTATGTGATTAATTTTTTTCTTTTATCTGAAATATGAAAAATTAGCTGTTCTCTTCTGATTATTACTATTATTGTGACTAGTTGTGCAACAGTTGCTGCAATCAAGTCTTGATGGCTCATTAATGAGTCATTTACCGAAAATAGTCAAGTCTCAATATGTAAATTCTTTTGGTTGGACACATTAGCCTTGTCATATGATGTGCCTCTGACTGAAATTTTGTCACATCTAGAATTATGATTCAGGTGTTAAAATAGTAGAAATAAGCCCCTCTGCATTTCAACTGCTTTCTAAGAAAGCTGAAAGATATTGCCTTAAAATCTACTTTTTCTTTAAAATCTACTCTAAAATCTACTCATTCTGTTGGTGATCATTTATAGAAGACAAATATAAAAGGAGAAAAAGAACTCCCATCTGAGATGGATTTGCAACCTCCATTCACATTCTTTTCTAGCATTGCCCAAGTATTTACCTCCATTATTATTTGTAAGTAGCAGTGGTAATTGTTGCAGTAAACCCTTCGTGTTGATACTACGGAGTAGGGCCATGGGGCTCAGGAGCAGCTGGACACACACAAAGTGATGTTTTAAAGACTGTCCTGAGAGATGGTTACCCTTTGAGTTCAGCCCCATGGCTGCTGTCACTTCATGGTTTCCTTGACCTGTGACCAGGATCAGCTGGATCAGGGAAGGATCATGCTGTGTTACAAGACCAGGAGTTCAGGTTTTTAATCCCTTGGAAACGCGAGTGCCATAGGCAGTCTGAAACTCTTACCTAAATGCGATGCGCAGCTGTTATCCCAAAGATCAACTACCCCGCTGTCCATTTTCGGTAGCCAAAAGAGAAAGCCTTTTTTCTGATACATTACCACCTATACTCGCTGCTGAATTTTCTGCCTTGTTGTACCTTCCCCTAAACCCTGTCGTTCCCTCCATCCCAGCACTCCCCCCTTTCCGTCCCAAAGAAGGGTTAGCCTCCAGACCGTGCTGCTGGGAGTGTATATTCATCCAGACAGCCTGTGCATCCCTACATGTCTTACCTGCAGTGAGTTACTATGTGTGAATTCTGTGTGGGCTGAAAGTGAAAATCTAAGCCACATTCCCTTTCTCCTCACTCTATAAAAAAACCCCACCCAGATTCTTACAAATTACTCTGAGGGATTATTTTACCTTTTTAGAACTTAATTTGATTTTACCCCTGACACAATGTTACTGGCTTTGACAGTTAAACTTTCCAGTCTGCTTGTTCAATATATTTTAATATCCTGTTACCTCTGGTAGGGAAGAGCTAAAATTTCGTGCCAGATACTGATGGGAAGACATTTTTTTAAAAATTTGCTTAAAAAATAGAAATAATTACCTCTATCGGCAGCACCACAACTTCCTAAGCAACTACTGGTCGCTTTGGATTTGGATTGATTTTTGGAAAAATCAAAGTGTACAGCCCGCCACCATACACTCCCTGCCCCTTCTCTACCCAGAAAAATGCAGGTTTTCTTATGAGGAGCTCTGTCTTCCTTCCACTCAAGGGCAATGTGTCAGTAATGGGTGACAAAACCTGATTGTGAAGCACTTGTCCCCCACAGTATCCCAGGTTGTTGTGTTGTGAGTTGCCTTCAAGGTTTCCACCCTCCAAAAGACAGGGTTAAATGCAGGTTTTGAGACAGTTGCATCAAGAGGGTTGGGGAAGGAGTAGATCTTAATGTACAGCTGATGACAATCTTGGCTCATTCTTTGGAAGCAATATGATCTGGACAGGCTGAGGTCATTATTGTACAGACAGGTAGCGAGTGATTTTCCACACTTCTAAGTCAAATTCATAATGCTCAATATTTCATATGCAGCAACAGAAAAAAATCCACATGATTTCCTGAATAAGTTGTTAGGATGTTTCACAGATGGCGTTAGAAAGGAGACATTGAAGTAATTTGCCTAATGCAATTTCATTACTAGAAATTTTAAGAACATCCTGTCTCAATTTACTCCTGCCTCTCAGATACAACTCTTCATT